>NW_027640877.1:0-392162 GCF_949752795.1 Hyperoodon ampullatus
TACAGACTGGTTTATTGTATTTTAACAATATGTGGTTTAAAATATACCTTTGTTGTCTCTCAGATTCAAATCATAGGATCAACTTTAAAGCTGGCTGTGTCTATACTGTAAATTTGGGGGATTTGAGGCAGAAGACCACAAAGTATGTTGGACACATGCCAATACTCTTTGTAGCTAAAATGTTTTATTGCCTGAAGAGTGCCTTATTAGTATATTCCTATTTCTAGGATGGATCACTTCAAATAATCATGTTTCTATCTCGTTTTAGAACTCTACTTAAAATCATGACAGGTATTTAGAAGTATAGGTGAGTCAAAGACAAAATCCTTTTATGAAGGACAGTTTGGCACAGTGGAATGTTCATGTGTTTTAGATGAGAGAGTTAGTCACTCACCCTCCTCCTTTTTAGCAGTGAGAAGATTAGTTAACCTCTCCAATAATGACAGTATATACATAGACATTCAATAAATAATCTTGGAAATAACAAATTAATACTTAAAGACATGTAGGATGAAGATTGACATCAGTAGGTAATCCATGGAGTGTAATACTAAAATATGAAAAATAAGCAATATTGAACTTTTTTTTTTCATGTTTCAAACATTTTCAAGGAACCATTACATACTGAAAAAATGCTATGGTTTGCCTGACCTGACTTGCTGAGATAAGAAACTTTCCTCTCAAACCAATTTTGTTTCTTATGATTGCATTTATGTTCCAAGACAATTAGGATTTGAAAATGCTTTTAAATCCTGGAAGTTAGTTCTTCTTTAAGACTCTTTTCTAGCCAAGTATTGTTGGCTTAGGGAAAAAGGCTTCCAACTACTAAGAATTGATTTCTTTTATTATTTTTAAAGCATCATTTGAATCCTGATGCTTTCTACATATTTATTCTGTCAGTTATCATTGCTTTTAAAAGGCAAATTGGAATACCACAAGGAAAAAAACTTCCAAAATGTATTAGTAAGTTTTTTGGAGTTTTATAAGTGCTTTAAGATTAATCGAAAATGTATGCATCAAGGTGAAATTCCTTTAAATACCATATTGTACTGAAGAATATTTAAAAAGGGAGAGGGTCATATTTTATAATCAACTATTAAAATATGAAGTCTTTTTCTGCACATTTGATGGGATTTTGGACTCTAACAGATAATAGTCTACAGAATAAATATACAGTTAAAAAGAGAAAAGCTTGTGATTAATTAAAATTAAGGGATTCATTAAGGGTGACTGATAATGAAATTTAGCTTTTATAAGAGTGAAATAGAGAAAGTTCTTGGCTTAACAAAGTTAGATGGTAATTAATTCAAATCAGGTAACGAGAGGACTTCATTTTAGATTTCTTCGAGTAGCTTCAAATGTTGTCATTTTAGCAGACACATTGGATAAATAAGCAATACAAAGAATATGTCCATTTGGGGAAAGGGCCTATCATAGTTTTGGGGGTATTTTTTTGAATTTTATTTTATTTACTTTTTATACAGCAGGTTCTTATTAGTCATCCATTTTATACACATCAGTGTATACGTGTCAATCCCAATCTCCCAATTCATCACACCACCCCCAACCGCCATCGCTTTCCCTGCTTGGTGTCCATACGTTTGTTGCTTACATCTGTGTCTCAACTTCTGCCCTGCAAACTGGTTCATCTGTACCATTTTTCTAGGTTCCACATACATGCGTTAATATACGATATTTGTTTTTCTCTTTCTGACTTACTTCACTCTGTATGACAGTCTCTAGATCCATCCACGTCTCTACAAATGACCCAATTTAGTTCCTTTTTCTGACTGGGTAATATTCCATTGTATATATGTACCACATGTTCTTTATCCAGTCGTCTGTTGATGGACATTTAGGTTGCTTCCATGTCCTGGCTATTGTAAATAATGCTGCAATGAACATTAGGGTGCCTGTGTCTTTTTGAATGATGGTTTTCTCTGGGTATATGCCCAGGAGTGGGATTGCTAAGTCATATGGTAATTCTATTTTTAATTTTTTAAGGAACCTCCATACTGTTGTCCATAGTGGCTGTATCAATTTACATTCCCACCAGCAGTGCAAGTGTGTTCCCTTTTCTCCACACCCTCTCCAGCATTTGTTTGTAGATTTTCTGATGATGCCCATTCTAACAGGTGTGAGGTGATACCTCATTGTAGTTTTGATTTGCATTTCTGTAATAATTAGTGATGTTGAGCAGCTTTTCATATGCTTCTTGGCCATCTGTAGGTCTTCCTTGGAGAAATGTCTATTTAGGTCTTCTGCCCATTTTTGGATTGGGTGGTTTGTTTCTTTAATACTGAGCTGCATGAGCTGTTTATATATTTTGGAGATTAATCCTTTGTCCGTTGATTCATTTGCAAATATTTTCTCCCATTCTGAGGGTTGTCTTTTCATTTTATTTATGGTTTCCTTTGCTATGCAAAAGCTTTGAAGTTTCATTAGGTCCCATTTGTTTATTTTTGTTTTTATTTCCATTACTCTAGGAGGTGGATCAAAAAACATCTTGCTGTGATTTATGTCAAACAGTTTTCTTCCTATGTTTTCCTCTAACAGTTTTATAGTGTCTGGTCTTACATTTAGATCTCGAATCCATTTTGAGTTTATTTTTGTGTATGGTGTTAGGGAGTGTTCTAATTTCATTCTTTTACATGTAGCTGTCCAGTTTCCCAAAAGACTGTCTTTTCTCCATTGCTTATCCTTTCCTCCTTTGTCATAGACTAGTTGACCATAGGTGCTTGGGTTTATCTCTGGGCTTTCTATCTTGTTCCACTGATCTATATTTCTGTTTCTGTGCCAGTACCATATTGTCTTAATGACTGTAGCTTTGTAGTATAGTCTGAAGTCAGGGAGTCTGATTCTGCCAGCTCTGCTTTTTTCCCTCAAGACTGCTTTGGCTATTCGGGGTCTTTTGTGTCTCCATACAAATTTTAAGATTTTTTGTTCTAGTTCTGTAAAAAATGCCATTGGTAATTTGATAGGGATTGCATGGAATCTGTAGATTGCTTTGGGTAGCATTGTCATTTTCACAATATTGCTTCTTCCAGTCCAAGAACATGGTATATCTCTCCATCTGTTGGTATCATCTTTAATTTCTTTCATCAGTGTCTTATAGTGTTCTGCATACAAAAGACAAAGGTCTTTTGTCTCCCTAGGTAGGTTTATTCCTAGGTATTCAATTCTTTTTGTTTCAATGGTAAATGCGAGTGTTTCTTAATTTCTCTTTCAGATTTTTCATCATTAGTATATAGGAATGCAAGAGATTTCTGTGCATTAATTTTGTATCCTGCAACTTTACCAAATTCATTGATTAGCTCTAGTAGTTTTCTGGTGGCATCTTTGGTATCATGTCATCTGCAAACAGTGACAGGTTTACTTCTTCTTTTCTAATTTGTATTCCTTTTATTTCTTTTTCTTCTCTGATTGCCATGGTAGGATTTCCAAAACTATGTTGAATAATAGTAGTGAGAGTGGACATTCTTGTCTTGTTCCTGATCTTAGAGGAAATGCTTTCAGTTTTTCACCATTGACAATGATGTTTGCTGTGGGTTTGTCTTATATGGCCTTATTATGTTGAGATAGATTCACCCTAGGTCAACTTTCTGGAGAGCTTTTTATCATAAATCGGTGTTGAATTTTGTCAGAAGCTTTTTCTGCATCTATTGAGATGATCCTGTGGTTTTTCTTCTACAACTTGTTAATATGGTGTATCACATTGATTGATTTGAGTATATTGAAGAATCCTTGCATCCCTGGGTTAAATCCCACTTGACCATGGTGTATGATCCTTTTAATATGTTGTTGGATTCTGTTTGCTAGTATTTTTTTGAGGATTTTTGCATCTATATTCATCAGTGATATTGGTCTGTAATTTTCTTTTTTTGTAGTATCTTTGTCTGGTTTTGGTGTCAGGGTGATGGTAGCCTCATAGAATGAGTTTGGGAGTGTTCCTTCCTCTGCAATTTTTTGGAAGAGTTTGAGAAGGATGGGTGTTAGCTCTTCTCTAAATGTTTGATAGAATTCACCTGTGAAGCCATCTGGTCCTGGACTTTTGTTTGTTGGAAGATTTTTTTTTTTTTTTTTTTTTGCCGTACGCGGGCCTTTCACTATTGTGGCCTCTTCCGTTGTGGACCAGAGGCTCTGGATGCTCAGGCTCAGCGGCCATGGCTCGCAGGCCCAGCCCCTCCGCGGCATGTGGTATCTTCCCGGACCGGGGCACGAACCCGTGTCCCCTGCATCGGCAGGCGGACTCTCAACCACTGCGCCACCAGGGAAGCCCATGTTGGAAGATTTTTAATCACAGTTTCAATTTCATTACTTGTGATTTGTCTGTTCATATTTTCTATTTCTTCTTGGTTCAGTCTTGGAAGGTTATACCTTTCTAAGAATTTGTCCATTTCTTCCAGGTTGCCCATTTTATTGGCATAGAGTTGCTTGTAGTAGTCTCTTAGGATGCTTTGTATTTCTGCAATGTCTGTTTTAACTTCTCCTTTTTCATTTCTAATTTTATTAATTCGAGTCCTCTCCCTCTTTTTCTTGATGAGTCTGGCTAATGGTTTATCCATTTCGTTTATCTTCTCAAAGAACCACGTTTTAGTTTTATTGATCTTTGCTATTGTTCTCTTTGTTTCTGTTTCATTTATTTCTTCTCTGATCTTGATGATTTCTTTCCTTCTGCTAACTTTGGGTTTTGTTTGTTCTTCTTTCTCTAGTTCCTTTAGGTGTAAGGTTAGATTGTTTATTTGAGATCTTTCTTGTTGCTTGAGGTAGGCTTGTACAGCTATAAACTTCCCTCTTAGAACTGCTTTTGCTGCATCCCATAGGTTGTAGATCATCGTGTTTTAATTATAATTTGTGTCTAGGTATTTTTTGATTTCCTCTTTGATTTCTTCAGTGATCTCTTGGTTATTTAGTAACATACTGTTTAGCCTCCATGTGTTTGTGTTTTTTACATTTTTTCCATGTAATTGATTTCTAATCTCATAGTGTTGTGGTCAGAAAAGATGCTTGATATGATTTCAATATTCTTTAATTTACTGAGGCTTGATTTGTGATCCAAGATGTGATCTATCCTGGAGAATGTTCCGTTTGCACTTGAGAAGAAAGTGTAATCTGCTGTTTTTGGAAGGAATGCCCTATAAATATCAATTAAATCTATCTGGTCTATTGTATCATTTAAAGCTTGTGTTTCCTTATTAATTTTCTGTCTGGATAATCTGTGCATTGGTGTAAGTGAGGTGTTAAAGACCCCCACTATTTTTGTGTTACTGTTGATTTCCTCTTTTATAGCTGTTAGCAGTTGCCTTATGTATTGAGGTGCTCCTATGTTGGGTGCATATATATTTATAATTGTTACATCTTCTTCTTGGACTGATCTCTTGATCATTATGTAGTGTCCTTCCTTGTCTATTGTAACATTCTTTATTTTAAAGTCTATTTGATATGAGAATTGCTACTCCAGCTTTCTTTTGATTTCCATTTGCATGGAATATCTTTTTCCATCACCTCACTTTCAGTCTGTATGTGTCCCTAGGTCCGAAGTGGGTCTTTTGTAGATGGCACATATATGTGTCTTGTTTTTGTATCCATTCAGCCAGTCTATGTCTTCTGGTTGGAGCATTTAATCCATTCACATTTAAGGTAATTATCGATATGTATGTTCCTATTACCATTTTCTTAATTGTTATGGGTTTGTATTTGTAGGTCCTTTTCTTCTCTTGTGTTTCCCACTTAGAGAAGTTCCTTTAGCATTTGCTGTAGAGCTGGTTTGGTGGTGCTGGATTCTCTTAGCTTTTGCTTGTTTGTAAAGCTTTTTTTTTTTTTTTTTTTTTTTTTTTTCTCGGTACTCGGGCCTCTCACTGTTGTGGCCTCTCCCATTGCGGAGCACAGGTTCCGGACGCGCAGGCTCAGTGGCCATGGCTCACGGGCCCAGCCGCTCCGCGGCATGTGGGATCTTCCCAGACCGGGGCACGAACCCGCGTCCCCTGCATCGGCAGGCGGACTGTCAACCACTGCGCCACCAGGGAAGCCCCTGTTTGTAAAGCTTTTGATTTCTCTGTCGAATCTGAATGAGACCCTTGCCGGGCAGAGTAATCTTTGTTGTAGGTTTTTCCCTTTCATCACTTTAAATATATCGTGACCCTCCCTTCTGGCTTCTAGAGCTTCTGCTGAGAAGTCTGCTGTTAACCTTATGGGAGTTCCCTTGTATATTATTTGTCATTTTTCCCTTGCTGCTTTCAATAATTTTTCTTTGTCTTTAATTTTTGCCAATTTGATTACTCTGTGTCTCGGCAGGTTTCTCCTTGGATTTATCCTGTATGGGACTTGCTCCCCTTCCTGGACTTGGGTGGCTCTTTCCTTTCCCATGTTAGGGAAGTTTTCAACTATAATCTCTTCAAATATCTTCTCTGGTCCTTTCTCTCTCTCTTCTACTTCTGGGACTCCTATAACATTGGTGCGTTTAATGCTGTCCCAGAGATCTCTTAGGCTGTCTTTATTTCTTTTCATTGTTTTTTCTTTATTGTGTTCCACGGCAGTGAATTCCACCATTCTGTCTTCCAGGTCACTTATCCATTCTTCTGCCTCAGTTATTCTGCTATTGAATCATTCTAGTGTATTTTTCATTTCAGTTATTTTTCATTTCAGTTACATTCTGTCTGTTAAGATCCTTTCTAGTTTTCAGGGGATGCTTTTACAATTTTTACTGACTTTCCAAGGTAGATAAGCCAAAGCCTTTAAAAGCAAATAAACAAAAATACTGGAATATGTTTAGATTGTTCATCTCTGTTTGTTTGTTCTTTAATTCTTCTAGGTCTTTGTTAAACATTTCTTGTATCTTCTCGATCTTTGCCTCCATTCTTTTTCCGAGGTCCGGGATCATCTTCATTATCATTATTCTGAATTCTTTTTCTGGAAGGCTGCCCATCTCCACTTCATTTAATTGTTTTCCTGGGGTTTTATCTTGTTCCTTCATCTGGTACAAAGTCCTCTGCTGTTTCATTTTGTCTGTCTTTCTGTGAATGTGGTTTTCCTTCCTCAGACAGCAGAATTGTAGTTCCTCTTGCTTTTGCTGTCTGCCCTCTGGTGGATGAGGCTATCTAAGAGGCTTGTGCAAGTTTCCTGATGCGAGGGACTGGTGGTGGGTAGAGCTCGGTGTTGCTCTGGTGGGCAGAGCTCAGTAAAACTTTATTCCGCTTGTCTGCTGATGGGTGGGGTGGGTTCCCTCCCTGTCGGTTGTTTGGCCTGAGGCGATCCAACACTGGAGCCTACCAGGCTCTTTGGTGGGGCAAATGGCAGACTCTGGGAGGGCTCATGCCAAGGAGTACTTCCCAGAACTTCTGCTGCCAGCGTCCTTGTCCCCACAGTGAGCCACAGCTACCCCCTGCCTCTGCAGAAGACCTCCAACACTAGCAGGTAGGTCTGGTTCAGTCTCCTATGGGGTCACTGCTCCTTCCCCTGGGTCCCGATGAGCACACTACTTTGTGTGTGCCCTCCAAGTGTGGAGTCTGTTTCCCCCCGTCCTGTCAAAGTTCTGCAATCAAATCTCGCTAGCCTTCACAGTCTAGGAATTCCTCCTCCCATTGCCAGAGCTCCAGGTTGGGGAGCCTGACGTAGGGCTCAGAGCCTTCCCTCCAGTGGGTGGACTTCTGTGGTATAAGTGTTCTCCAGTTTGTGAGTCACCCAACCAGCAGTTATGGGATTTGATTTTATTGTGGTTCCCCCCTCCTACCGTCTCATTGTGGCTTCTCCTTTGTCTTTGGATGTGGAGTACCTTTTTTGGTGAGTTCCAGTGTCTTCCTGTTGATGATTGTTCAGCAGTTAGTTGTGATTCCAGTGTTCTCGCAGGAGGGATTGAGAGCATGTCCTTCTACTCTGCCATTTTGAACCAATCTCTAAAAGGGCCTATCATAGTTTTAAAATACAAATGAAAACAGAAGTTTAAAACAAGCTATTCCCAGCCCAAAATAAAATAGAACAACTATAAAAACAAAAAGACAAAAATAATTTTTCAGAACCTCTCTACTTTTATCTTCTTTTATAAAAACTATTATGCTTGTGATATTAATCAATTCAAATAAAAAGGAAATGCATAAACATATTTAAAAATTTTTCCATTTCAATTTAACCCTCAAGCATTAAACAGGGATTCAGCAATTTTTCAGAAAATAGAATCTGTCTCAACAAATGTACATCAGTGAAGTTCTCCCCAGAGGAAGAGAGGCAAAGTAGTGGTGGAACTTTTATCTTTCCTTTTGGTGACAGTCCCATAGCTGATGTTCTGAGGGTTTGTTGTGTTTTTGTACAGTGTGGGCTTACCAGATTTAGCAATTTAAAAAGCACAATGCCCAGTTAAAGTTGGGTTTAAGATAAGCCGTGGGTTCATATTTAGGATAAGTATGTTCCATGCAATATGGGGACATACTTATACTAAAAACATACTCATTTATCTGAAATTCAAATTTAAGCATTTATTTAGTTTATTTAGTTTATTTGGCAACATGCATCCAGTATGTTTAGATGGCAATAAATACAATTAAGTCACTTGGCCCGTGTTTTGGCTCTTGCTCTACTTTTCTCATTATATCACATCATATTTAGGGCACATAGTATTCTACACTGACTTACAGTGTTTATTGTTTAAGCTTGATGTTTTTCCTTAGAGAGAAGAAAGTCTGAAGTTGGAGATCAATTTCCTTCATGTTTACCTTAACTTCTAATTTTACGTTTTGTTAGTGTAGAAATAGAAATATATAAATAAAAGGAACAATAAAATATAGTGTTAGGCTTTAAGGCATGTGTAAATTGCATAGTACTTTTCTATTTGTTTTTTATCATTATCCCTTTTTACCTATTTTATTTAATCAGGAGCCTAAGAACACAATATTTTTTTACTGGGCAAAACAAGTAAATAATAGATATTTATTGCTTTTTGTTTAATTTCTGATACAAGAAGAAAAGATTTTCTTCAGTGTTTTCATTGACATTACGGTGCTTCATTCACCTTTGCTGAAGTTCGTAAAAGACCATATTGCTAGTTAGGAGGGAGAGTCATAGTGAGTCATGACATCTGTCACGTTCTCTTTTTTCATCCTCAAAAAGAGGATATCTTCACTTATTCTACAAATATTTGCTGTCTATTGTTGCAAAGTGTTATGTTTTTATATATTGCTGAAAGAGGTGATTCTGTAAGACATTATTTTTATTGCAAGAGGAAATTGTCTGAGAATTAGACTGGAAACTTACCATCAATTGCCAGGGCAAAGGCCCTAAGCCTTCTTCTAGTAGGAGAAAATAAAAACAGATTCTATTTTACACAAGGTTCATAGCTTTCTCCCTCCACCCAGGAGTCTGTAACATCCCATATACTTAAGAACCCCAGCTACAAAATACCTCCATATTTGAGGACTACCATTCCCACATAACTTTAGAAGTGCTGACATCCATATCCTGACTGCCAGGCACAAAATAGCCTGTGTATTTGTGCATTGACAATGCCATTTTCTCCTGTTGCCTCATTGGAGGAAGAAGCATGGAAAGGAGGGTTCCCTCTACCACTAACCTCACCCATACCCTGATCTGAAACACATTTCCGTGGGGTGATGGGGAGCATGGGAACTCAATGGATTTCTACACTGATAAGCTTCATTTTTCCCTTTCTCCAATAAAACCTATTTCTTTATCTATTTTGATTTTGTGAAATCTATTTAAATTAATATGTGCCAGTGTCAGCCCTGAAAGCATCTACCTGTCATGAGAGGCTTTTGATGGAATATTCTTATTTCACTTATATAAATATTCAATATATAATTAAACTACTTTTAGATTGTAAATATGCTACTTGAAACAACTTGCTTTTGATTTGATCTTTTATATTGATCTTTTTTATTAAGGCTAATAAATTCTAAATCTTTCTAAAATAATAAAAGGCAAGATAATATAAACATAAATATTGATAGAAACTAAAAGTTTATTGAATCACAATTGGACATATTTCATTATTCTACATATTGTTTTCAAACTTTTTGTTGAAGTACAGTGCACATATATAAAAGCATACAAACATAAATTTACAGGTCAAACTTTTGTAACCTATTAGTTTATTAATAAATAGTGTGCTAAAAATTTAAAAAATGGATTCTGAATATTTCAAATGTTTCCTGTTTATAAATATAAACATGATGTTTCTTCTTTATACTGTTAATGTCATGAATGAAATTGAGGCTTGAGTTTAAACTGTAATCACATTCCTTTTCGATGGATTCTGTTTACTTAAATTATAAAAGATTATATAACATTGGTGTCATTTCTTAATCAAATATTTGGTAGGATTCACTAGTGAAGTCATTTGATCTTGGAATTTTCTTTGTGGAATGAAAACATTGTTGAGTTTTAAGATTTCTTTTCATATTCTGGATGCATGGCTATAATTAATGGAAGTTATAAAAGAGGTCCTGATCTTATACTGCTTAATAGAAAATGGGAGAAAAATAAATTTACTACCACAAAAGTAAATTAACTAAGTATTTTTTAGAATTATAAATCTTCTAAAGATCAAAAGCCTAGGTAAAATTTATTTCAAGGTAGATTTTCTGAAAATAATTTGATATCAATAATTAATATAATTGATGGAATATAATGAGACATACTATAACAAGTTATAATTTCCAGCCGTGTATCATTAACACTGAGTGTAACATCTATTTCCACTCATAACTTAAAATAAACCTCATTTATAAAGAGCAAAAGAAAATAATGTAGAAGTGAAAAACTATGTGCTTTCTAAAAGAGATATAAATACTTGCCAGCATTTGTATTTAAGACTTAGTAATAATTGTGGTTACACTTTAAAAATGGACCAACAAATTTATTCTATGCATTTATTAAAAACAGTATAATGCATTTTATGCTCTTTGACATAAAACTGCTGTCTCCAAGAAGTGTGCAATATGCCAGAGCAAAACAAAATTCATAATAGCATCCAATTATTAAGTCTCATCTATGCCAGTGAATTGAAAATATATAGGTATCTATGCTAATATTTAATCCTGAAATTTTATTCTTTATCCCCATAAGACAGTTATTCAGAGAAAATTTTAAGCACACTTGGCTATTCATTGGCTGAACCATCATCACTGCATTGTATTAGTGTATCTGACCCTAAATTTAATGCCTTTCATTTAATTGTCTACCGTGGAATAATGTGATGAGAACTTAAGAAAATCCAGCTTATTAGTTTATTTTGAAGTTTTATGTAGAGAAAGAGCTTCAAAGTCAAGCTGACCTAGGAAACCTGGATGATGTGAATCTTTTAGTGCTATTATAACCAAAAAAAAAAAAAATTGGCCATAAAATAAGTATTCAAAAAAATTCTGGTCTCCATTATCCCGTCTCAACTGCAAGTAAATACTAAGGAAAATTACCATTATATTTATATAAATGCATTGTGTCTGTAGTGGTTCTTCTCTGATGTATTTTAAAGAGCACTATAAAGATTCTTTACATTTCAAAAATCTTGACAAAAGTTTTTTGCTCTTTAAAGCTTCTTAATATAATAATGTATCCTAGAATATTGATTTATCTGATTATCTATTTGACAAGACACCCATTTTTTCTTATGTTTCTTTTATTTTACAAATTAAATTAACTTGTATGTATTGACTCTAATATTCATGTATCTATATCAGAACTATTAGATTAACTCTTAGCAGGGAGCATATACTGAATTGTGTTTCTTCTCCTAACTGGATAGCTGCTTCAGAAATAACACTTCCAAGAATTACTTTTGTTTTATTCCTCCTGATAGTGGAATATTTACTTTTTCTTTTCACCAAAATATTAAACAAAAACATTAAGAATTCAGATAACAATATAACATATAAAATTGTGTTGTCTGCACACTTTCATCTGAGAGGAAAATGTTATTTTATAGATTAATTTTCTTCATTTATTGCAGAGTTAGTTCCATATTCAACTGAATATATATGACCAAGAAATGAGCAACTATACTTGAGAATACAGAAATAAAAATTTTAGGATCCACAGAAAAATGAGTAAACACCAGAAAATTTAGCACTATCTCTGCATCTCAGAACTTCCAATTTCAATATCATTAAAATTTTTTTGAAACAATATAAATATCAATTTTCATTTCATGGCAATTATGCTAACTTTTTTCTTAATTATCAGGATTTATGAACAGAAAATTTATTAAAATAAATATTCAATTTTAAAAAACATACCAAAAAGTGGAATCCAAAATAATGTGGAGAAACTATTCAAACTGAGTAAAGCCACACATATAAATATAGTTGAAATGGCAGTACCATAAATTAGAAATTGTTTTAAAGATGATTGATAAAATCATGAATGGCATTTTCCTTGTCTTGGGATTTCAGAATTGCCTTAAACACTGAAGTCTGTATCTTCCATCAGTTTTTTTCTCCTAATGAAAAGAGAAGTTTTGACCCTATTTTACCATTGTATATTTGGTATACAAGTTTGAAGGAGAGGACAAGAAAAGTAATTTTAGTCTATATCTCTGTATACCAAAGGAAGCCCCAAGACCTGCTAAGGAAGATAGATTTTGAGCTGGATGAAGTGACAGGATGGGACTCTTTGTCTCCCTGAGGGAGCATTAAGTGTGTTCTATATTTGGGTAGGAAGATAAAACTACATTAGGTAAGGAGAAGGCAGTCTGTGACAAAGGGAACAAGGATAAAAGAAATTCATATGTTATGCAACAATTTATGAGAGTATCTTTTTTCTCAAATCCCTACCAAGAATTCAAGCTCTGAGTCATCTGACAACACAGGTATCTGATCAAGGAAGGGCAGGGTTTCTAAAATACCAAGAACTCTGAGACCGAGACTTTTGTTGAGTAACTGATATCGTGGGGACCCTAAGTAAAGAAAGATAAATCATGGCTATTATAGGAATAAGCAACATGGTATTTTCCCAAAAGAGACAGTAAAACACCACCAACAACAGAAAATGATAGTAGGCCCCTGTATCATAATCAGTGTAAATGTAAATCAAATGCAGAGGGAATTCTGCTTAGGACAAACATAAACCAAAAGAAAGAGTATAGAGCAAGACATCTGACAAACTTTATTGATTCACATGAAGAATAGTTTACTAATTCCTCAGTAAAAGGGAGAAGTGTTTGAGTACAATCCTTTCACTGTCTTGTAATTAGTCATATGTGGAAGCTAACTATCAAACAATGGGAGATAAATGATATGGTATTACATGATTATGTCATGAGAGACAAATGCTTGGTATTATGAATTCAAAGGAAAGAGACATCTTTATAAGTTTTTAAGCTTCAAAGAGAACTCAAGTTTAAAAAAAAGAATCGTGGATACATGGATACATGAACAAAAAGTATGTATTATGAGTATAAAATACTTTTAGGAAACAATGATTAGGTTTTTCTTAATAGCTATCAAGATTTAATATAATGACTCAGCAAAGATATTTCTTTTTGACTTGTCTCTAGCACACAAAGAGTTTAGTGTGGGACTTTTTCGTTCTCAGAATCAAAAAGACTGGATACAGACTGTTGTGAGTCTTAATAGAATTGACACTGGATACTTGGGACTGATCAAGGGATCCTATTTCCAAAAGGATAGAATAGGGCTGGGTTGGTGTTTCGGTGTCAGCAATTTAGTAGTCTTACAGACTAACCTACAGAAAGAGTGGCTGAAGAAAATGAATGCTTTAATGAAGTTCTTTACATGAAGACCTTTTATTTTAGCTTTCCGGGATAAACACTTTCTTGTTTTATAGGGCCTTTGTGGACTCCATCTAGAAGAGTAAAAACTAGTCATTCAGCATTAAGCATTTAATGTCAAATTCTACCTCAAGAGCAGCATATGCTGCTGGGGATGCCCACTCAGCTAGGAACTATTGACCTAAAATTAGGTTTGACCTAAATAAAATATATGAGTCACTATTAAGGAACTGTGGGAAATTTCAGTTCAGCCTTATTAAATTCATACTTTCCCTATCAAACTGCTACCCCCACTCAAAGACGGAAATAATCTACTGATTTTCTGTTTTTTCAGAGTCAATGGATATACTGTGAGATTTAACATAAAACAAAATCTCGACTTGATTCAGACTTCCTCTGCTCCGCTACAGTATGATATTCATTTATTCAGTACTCATTACAATAATGAATTCCTACTAGAAAAAATAATTAATTGTTTATTGAGTGTCAACACTGTGAAGTGGGTAAGGATGCAGTGATTTCATGATCTGTTCTAGCAGTATTTATTAAGTACCCACTCTAAACTCAGAACTGTTCAAGACCACGGTGATAATGCCATTTATTGACAAAACAGCCTTTCCTTATGTAATTTACATTCTCTGTTCATCAAGATATTAGTGACATATTAAGGAAAAGTGACTGATAAAAATTAATACAAAGTAAAAGTCCATAAAAGAAGTATTGCATATGTCCAAAAAAATAAGACATGAGACTACAAAACAGTTTTCTCTTTAACACATAAGAAACGGCAACAAAAATGTTTTTTCTATCCTGAAAAAAAAGTAGATAAATGCATACTTTTAATACACGATTAATCCATTTATTACATGAATACACTCTAAATAGCACTATATAAAATAATATTTTACTATAAAGTTATGGCTTTTTTCTACCATATTTTACAAAGCAATTTTCTTAAACCTTTCATGTGAATCCTAGACATCACTGTCTAGTCATCATGGCAGCTGCTTTATGAGGCAACCAGCACAGCTTTCTAAAGCACATCATCTTCACTTCTGCCTATTTTCTGAAATACGGCACTAAAAAAAACCTTGTATGATGCTGTCACTGGAAATTTTATCCCAAGTCATCACATTAGAAGGACAGTTTTCTCTTTCATGCTTTTTTTCAAATATTTTTGCATTGTATGTTTTACTTGTATAATACTTTTATTTATGACTTTTCAAAAGTGATATTTAAATGGGTTATTTTTGTTCGTATCCAACACCAGTAATGGTAAGGTCCTAAATTTATGAATAACTACTGATCTATCATAAAGTGACTTTTTATTCTTTTTTTAATGAATGTTATTATGTGACCTATTAAAGCATCCAGAGTCAGAAATGATGAAAGTTGTTTCAAAGAAATGTTTCTTCCTCAAATTTTTTTCTCCAAAAATAGCAATTGAATAAATAGTAAACTGGAAATGTATGCTGTGGTATAATAAATTCAAGTATAAGATGATTCCTTTTCTCCAAGGCATATTTTGGAGAAAAGTTTACCATACTTTTACAGTCTGTATGGTACATGGTGATCAATCATCTCAGAAATAACTCAGTCTGACATGCTTTATAGACGAGGTGATGCTTGACTTGTGTAGTGAAAAATTAATATGGAAATCCAAGCTGAGGAAAAATGGGCTTAGAGACATGATTGTGCACAATCAGACCACAAACTACAAATCGCTTTGTAAGGAGGGCGCATCAGGTTTCAGGGCAGGGGCTGCAGGGGAGAAGTGGAATGAAACTGGAGGAGGCAACTCAAAGAGGGCTTAATGTGTCATGCAATGTAGCTTTCTCTTCGTCCTCACACAATAGGGAATCCCTGAAGGATTTTATCCCAAGAAGTAACGTGACCTGACTGATGTGTGGGAAGGAGAAAGGAGATATTTAAAACTGGAGGCAGAGAATTAACTAGGAGTAGTCCAGGCAAAAGATTATAAGGGGGTGAAATCAGTGTTTGACAGTAGATATAGGGAAGGGAGATGACAGACTACGGATGTTTGAAGGTATTCCACGGATATTGAGTAATATGATGTGTATCTGAGTAGGGGATATTGAAGTAAAACTCGAAGGAGTATCTTAACCTCTACTAACTTCGGGGTTTTTTTTTTGTTTTTGTTTTTTCCTTTGTCATCTGTAAAATGGTAACACTAAGGTTGACTTCACAAAGTTTAGGGAAAATCAAATAAAACTGAGTCTGTGTATGTTGAAAATTGAACAAAAGTCCTGACGCAAGGTAGTTATTCAATGAATGTTAATTTCCAAAAACAGTTTACCTTTATTAAGGCCCTTTTTCTATTCTACTTTGTATTACTGTCATTTGACAAAATATTTCTCTCTATTCTGTTGTATAGATATTTAGAGGTTCACACTGACTAACTCAGTGCTTTGCAGGGTAAATATGCTAATATTGAACGGATGGATGCATTATGGATTAATGTGCAATGAGATGTGTTGGAGCAAGAACAATTTATGTAAAGGAAATTACAGCTGATGAAGTACAGTAATCATTTCCCAGTTTACTCTGATCAGACTTCAGGTTGGGGATGGGGTGTTATTAAGAAAAATGTGTAACTGGACATAGCTTATTATGTGCTACATCTGCATGGGAGATGAAAATTGTGTTAAATATTTTTCCAAAATGGAAAAAGAAGTGTAAAAATATCTAGATACTATATTAAAATACTGTCTGTGATGTAGTTTCTCATATATATATATATACCCATACATGTAGATATATGGTTTAAAATATAGGTGCATGAAGTCGTAATTCTAGGCCAGTGCACAATACTAAAAGTTTTCTTAGTTATCGAAAATATCATTTCTACTTTCCCCGTCTAAAGTCTTTATTGTAAGTCTGACTATTATACTTTGTCATACTCTATTAGTAAACATGTTTGAACTGCCAAAGTATTACCACTTTAGAAACCTGAAATATAACAGAATTTATATTCATTATCTTACTGAAAGTGTTTCCCCTTTTATTTCTAAAACTACTACATTCATTTTTTTCTTCAGTAAACATTTATTGAGCACCACCTATTTTATGCCACTTAGTTTTTTGCAAAATAATGTATGCAATAAGTACTTTATAAACATTTTCTCATCTGACTCCAAAACAGCATTATGGGATTCATGGTGTCTTTGCTAACACATGAGGAGGCTAAGAGACAGTGATAAAAAAAAAACATGAATAAAAGTCACAAAACTGCTACGAGGAGAAGCCCCACTAAGGCTCCCTGTGGCACAGAGCCCTGCATGTGTCTAATCCATCTACCTGAATCCAAAGTCTGCATTCTTTTTTTTAACGTTTTTATTTTTTTAATTTATTTTTTAACATATTTATTGGAGTATAATTGCTTTACAATGTTATGTTAGTTGCTGCTGTATAACAAAGTGAATCAGCTATACGTACACATGTATCCCCATATCCCCTCCCTCTTGCATTTCCCTCCAACCCTCCATATCCCACCCCTCTAGGTGGTCACAGAGCACCGAGCTGATCTCCTTATGTGATGCAGCTGCTTCCTCCTAGTTATCTACTTTACATTTGATAGTGTATATATGTCAGTGCCACTCTCTCACTTCATCCCAGCTTATCCTTCCCCTTCCCCGTGTCCTCAAGTCCATTCTCTACATCTGCGTCTTTATTCCTGTCCTGCCCCTAGGTTCTTCAGAACCATTTTATTTTATTTTTTTAGATTCCATATATATGTGTTAGCATACCGTATTTGTCTTTCTCTTTCTGACTTACTTCACTCAGTATGACAGACTCTAGGTCCTTCCACCTCACTACAAATAACTCAATTTTGTTTCTTTTTATGGCTGAGTAATATTCCATTGTATATATGTGCCACATCTTCTTTATCCATTCATCTATCGATGGACACTTAGGTTGCTTCTATGTCTTGGCTATTGTAAATAGAGCTGCAATGAACATTGTGGTACATGACTCTTTTTGAATTATGGTTTTCTCAGGGTATATGCCCAGTAGTGGGATTGCTGGGTTGTATGGTAGTTCTATTTTAAGGAACCTCCATACTGTTCTCCATAGTAGCTGTATCAATTTACATTCCCTCCAACAATGCAAGAGGGTTCCCTTTTTTCCACACCCTCTCCAGCATTTAATGTTTGTAGATTTTTTGATGATGGCCATTGTGACCCGTGTGAGGTGATACCTCATTGTGGTTTTGATTTGCATTTATCTAATGATTAGTGATGTTGAGCATCCTTTCATGTGTTTGTTTGCAATCTGTACATCTTCTTTGGAGAAATGTCTATTTAGGTCTTCTGCCCATTTTTGGATTGGGTTGTTTGTTTTATTGATATTGAGCTGCATGAGCTGCTTGTATATTTTGGAGATTAATTCTTTGTCAATTGCTTCATTTGCAAATATTTTCTCCCATTCTGAGGGTTGTCTTTTCATCTTGTTTATGTTTTCCTCTGCTGTGCAAAAACTTTTAAATTTCATTAGCTCCCATTTGTTTATTTTTGTTTTTATTTCCATTTCTCTAGGAGGTGGGTCAAAAAGGATCTTGCTGTGATTTATATCCTAGAGTGTTCTGCCTATGTTTTCCTTTAAGAGTTTTATAGTGTCTGGCTTTACATTTAGGTCTTTAATCCATTTGGAGTTTATTTTTGTGTATGGTGTTAGGGAGTGTTCTAATTTCATTCTTTTACATGTAGCTGTCCAGTTTTCCCATCTGCATTCTTAAAGAGCAATAAATAATATATTAATCCACACCCTCAAAAATGTAGTAGTAATTGTTGTCTATTTAACAGTGATTAATATAGAATTAGCTTTTATAATCTCTTTTATTGTAAGGGAAGTTGAAAATGAAGTACCATAGTTGTGTCAGAAAGGGGAAGATTTTTCTCCCACTTTCCTTTCTTTGATTCTTTTGGCTGATTGAATAATTAAAATGTCATGTAACAGATTAATAGGAGAAAATCAAATTTTAGTTCATATGTATGAGAACCCCACATCCACGAGAGAGCCAAGGACTCCACACACATGAGAGGTTCAGACACGGAAAGATAAAATGAGGTGTATATGCATCCCTGAGCTAAGGAATGGCATAGGGGCCTGATGCTTCCAAGGACAGGAATGTCCTTCATAGGACTATAGGCAGCCGATGTATAGCAGCTGTTTGGTAGTTAGATATTTGTCCTGCCGTATAGATGGTGCTACTTAGATTAAATTTTTCTCTAGTAATAACTCTTTTTTCAGGAAAAATATTCAATTTAAATTCTTCTAGGTTGTTAAGGATGGGGCAGTTTTTTTCTCTTGAGCCCATAGGGTCTCAATTGCCTTCAGCTCAAAATAATCCACATGTCAAAGGGGCACGCACATCTTGGGGTGATGTATTCTGAATCCCTACAGTTATTTGCAAGTTAACTAATAAATTCCCCTTTCCCATTTTTTAAATTTAACCACACTATTTCATTTGAAACCATGTGGAATTATAAATCTAAATAATTCATCATGATTTAACAATCTATAAACTTTTAATGTCTTCTCATTTGCAATTTTAAAAGTTTATATGACTGCACTAAGGATTTTTTGTTTGTTTTACCAATTTATGTTTTTTAACAGATTCAGTTATTGTCTATGATCATTTGCTGACTTTAAAAAAATCCTTGTTTCAAAACTGCAGGAACACTGATTGTCACAATTAATATTTGTCCTACACTTTATTCATGCATCTGTCCCCACTTTCTATACCACCAGAAGCAGATGTCAAAAACAAAGAAAACTGGTGGCAATCAAAGTTCTACCAATGTTCTTTGCTTGACATCAAATGTCTGACATCTCTGAACATGACCTTGTCATCTATTCAACCACTTTAATTTTACCTCACCCAGAATTATAAAAGTTGTAGTAGGAGCAATGTAGCTGAACCAAGATTACTTTATCTTCTGTTAGCTGGGTCAAATTTATTGTTAAATATATCTAAATTATATTAGAATAATATTTAACTGTCTTCACCTCTCTAACTTTACAATGAGATTCCTTATAAGAGCCTTTATTGTAAGATAATTGAGACATCTTTTAAAATTTATTATAAGAGTTGATGATTTTACATTATATAGTGTTCTCCAAAATGTAATGGCATTGCCAGAGAAGTGTAGTTTTTAAACTGGAGAACAGTATTAGGCATAATCTATGAATTCAGAAAAATTTCTTAATTACCTAATGTTTATCAGACTCTAGCAAATGATAAGATATAGTGCCAAACTTATTTTTATTTATATATTTTTATATGTATTGTCTGTATCCTCCACTCTGTTATGCACTCCTTGAAGACAGGGTCACTTTGGTTAATAAGTGTATTATCAAAGCCAAGAACTTACTATGTCTGGGGCATAATAGGTATTCAGTATTATTAAATGTTTGATTTTTTTGAAGAATAGGATTCAAAATGGCCATGTCATCATGGCTTATCCTTCTTTACCACTGTATCAGAACTAAAGCTTTGTATAACTTAATATTTTTTATCATAATAAAATGACTATGATGGGTAATAAGAGTTGTTCACTAATAGAAAATGGATAATTGCTAGCCTTCAGGCTTTAAAAGTACTAATTACATTTGCTATATAAGTAAGTACTGTTTCAAGTAGTTAAGTGTGAATGTTAATGTAAGGCAGAGAACTGAGAGTGTTGGGAAAAAATTAAAAGGAATTCTCAAAATACTGATCCTAATTCCAAATTAGTTAGTCAGTCTCTGAGAGTATGTAACAAACAATGAAACCTGTGTATTCAAAATTGGGTCAATAACTATTCTGGTGTTTAATAAAGGCTGATGTTTGCTTTGAAGCATTATAACTGTAATGTGATATAATGTATACAAATAACAGTGAGGTGTCTGAAATTTGGAAAAGAGAAATTAAAAGCAAAACAGCTTTTGAAAGCAAGAAAACAGTTATTCCATTTGTTAGGTAATAATTAAATTTGTGTGTATCATTGAATAGAGAAAGTTGTTGGCATTATACTGAAATCAGCATTTTTAATTTCCAACACTAATCAAAGACATACAAAGACTGTATGTTTATAACACCCAGTAAGTGAAACTACTCTCATAGAAGTATTGGAGGGTTTTTTATTTGAGCCTTTTGTTCCCAAATTGAGGATTTTCCTAAATCTAATAGCTAGTTACTTTCTAAGTTTAAATTTCTTTAGAAAATTTTGAAAAAAGTTGAAATATGACCTATGAATAAGTAAATTTGTTCATTTCCCTGATTACAAGTCTCAGAATTTCTCCATGTTCTACCAAGATATCAAGCAGCAATTCCACTACATGGTTACTCATATTTTAACATAAACTCCAAAAATATTAAGCTTGCTATTTTCATACCATACTGCTACACTATTTGCACATGTTCTTCTCCCCCACCTCCTTTTTTGGGGGAGGGAATTTCATCAACTACTTGTTTGGATTTTGAATGCCTATGTAACAGTTTCACCCCAGTGCTGTGCAGTAGGAAAAGCTTGCCTGAAATTCTAAACTGATGGAGCCCTCATCCTTCTCATGTGTTCACATTGCTCTTTGCAAATAGCTCTACTCTGTGAGCTCATGGGACAAACGTGTGCTATTAATGCCTTTAATTGCCCCATCCTCACAGCACCTTCTAAGAGATTGTCCACAAATAAGCCTTTTGAGGATTATGATTGTACTAGGTAATTGATCCTGGTGGATCAGTGGACTCAAGGAACCACTGACATATAATCTTACTTCTATCAGGAATATGGGTTTCAGTTACTTTATTATAGAGAAGAATATGAACATCATGTTAATGAGGCTAGATCTAACCAATTGCAATTTAAAGTAATAAGACAGCAAAGAAACCATGATAAAGGAGAGGAGACAATCTACAAAGATTTGAAAGAAAAGAGCACAACTTTGAAGAGCAAAGTTAAATGTGCTTATAGCATGATATGTCTCCAGCTAAACTGGTAAATTCATGAAGACTATATCTTCATATATTTGCATTTTTACCATTTAATATTGAGCCTGGATGAATACTAAATTCCCATTATATTTTAACATATATCTGGACTAAAAATCAGGGATGAAACTTTAATATAACTACGATCAATAATTCCCATTTACATATTGTAATAAATTAATTTTGTAAAATTCAAAATGATGTGGATCCTATTAATTTAATCTTTTCAGATAATTTGATCATAAACAAAAGATCCACTTAAAGAAATTTCAAGAAAAACAATGTAAGCTTACAGTAGCTTAAATCATAGTGTCACTGCAAGGAAAAATGTTGAAGTCTGAGTGCCACTGGAAATTTCCTTTCAAGATATTCAAACTAACAGTCTTTGTTAGTATGAATTTTTGTATGCTTTGCTTTCTAATGCAAAAAAGTAAAGCTGCCAACACATTTTTTTTCTCAGAAGGAAAACATTAGTGATTCTCTGAAATGTTAGGAAGCAAGCCCAAAGCTACTTGGCTTTACAATATTTTTCATATTTTTACATTTTGGTTTCAGGAAAATTGTCAGAAAGCATATTACAAATACAGAACAAACAAACAGAAACAAGAAAACCCCTGCATTCAAACAAGACAAACATCATAGTAGCAGAATAATTAAAATCAGAGAACAATGAAGGAAGAAAAATAGCAGTTTAAAATGTCAGCAACATATTGAAGATGAAAAGACATTCACTGAATCATAACTGACATAGCATCTACCAGTTGGGAGTCATATGCCAAGTAGAATGAGCCAATTTCAATGACAGAAATCCAGAAAGACTCAGCAATTTTGCACCTATTACCCTGAATTCAAAGGTATGGGACAGACTGAAAATAAGTGTATTTTTTGATAGTTTATGTAAGGAGAAAAATTTTTTTCCCTCAGGCTTTAGAATCAGATGTTTACTTTCTTTGCCTGAAAGAACTTTGAATAGTAATTGGTATCAAGGCTGCAAAGAACAAAGAGCTGGATTTGGGGTCTTAGGATATGCAATTTGGGAGACACAGATTTGGGAAAAACTGGAAGAATGTTCTGGGGAAGAGAAGGAGTCAGGGGCTTATAAGGACAAATGCTAAAGGTTGTTAAAGTTATCTGGCAGAAATTGTGATTGACTCTGATGCAAGTCAGGAAATATTTGTTCTTAAGGAATCACAAGTTATTTTAGAATAGGATGGGATAAATATCTGGAGTTTCTGGAGCATTGGGCAGATGTTTTGGATGCCTGTGTTAAGATAATCAGTGGTCAAAAGGTCAGATTCCATTCAGGCTGAGACGTGCATAAGTCTCACTTCCTCAATGGCCTCTTCTGGTACATTTTAGAGAGCTACTTAGCAATGCTGACTCCATTTTGTTTTTTCTTTCCCCGAACAAACAAAACAAAAGAGGTTTTTGTTTGGCAGAGTGAAACAGTGGCACCAGGTAGAGATGATGATGCAAGTGCATGTCATTAACAAAAATAGTGAAAATAGATAAGTAGGGGAGGAAAAATAATTTTCCCTCTGCCTAGGTTCTTGACTGAGACCCCTCTGTAATAAAAAAAGACAGATTAACAGGAGGAAAACAAACAGAAGTTTAAAAACACATATAACTCCTGTATATGTGAGAGATACCCAGGAAAACTGAGTAACTTCCCAAAATAGCCCAGGCCACCACCTTAAATCCCATCTCCAGCTAAAGGCATAAGAAGATGTTGGGCATTGCAGGGGAAGCCAGTTATGGGAAGCTATCAGGAAAATCAGAAGGATAAGGTTGTTAGGCAGATTTAGGTCATAGCCTTCACTGGTAAGAATTTCTAGAGACTTGATCATTCTTCTCTTCTTGGTACAGGGAGAGAGACGCTCACAAATGGAGATTTCCCTTAAAAATGTGATGTCTCTTGCAAAAGGGTAATTCATGCTCAGCTTTCAGAGCTTTTTGTCTGCTGTTTCTTAAAAATAATCAGTTTAAAATAATCATATATTGGGGTGGCAAATTCAGTCGATAAAAATCCACATATTGAATTGCAATATCCAAAGCTGCTTTCTTCTGCACAGATCATGGATAATTACCACAGTTATTATGATCTTACAATAATAGAGAAAAATTATTCTCTAAAAAGCAGCTGTGCTTTTTAGAAGAAGGGAGAAACTGTGGGCTCATGAAAGCATGTGACCTGACATAAAAGACAGTGCTGTTTACTAGTCGAGGCTGGCTTTAAGTTTGTACAATCAATGCAATTGCAAAAGGCCCTGAGCTCAAAGAGGTTCTGTACTTGGTTACTGCACCATCTTGAAATTCTTGATAATTTTATTTTTTAACGTGTTTTGGAAGTGAAATCCAATGGGCCAATGCACAAGTGTGCACACAGAGGAGATAGGCCCTATATTCGTATCTGATGTTCTTTCAACCTGTTTATATATAGCATTTTTGATGCTCCAAGAACACTAAATTCCAGAGGTCCCACAATGCACAATAATTCAGCAAGATATCTAGTGAGTACAAAATAGGCATGCTACATCTACAACTGAAAAAATGGACATGGGTAGCTCTCCAAGAGGTATATGTTCTGTTAAAACCAAAACTTGCTTCAGATGCAGAAAGAAAGCAATTGCATTCTAAGAAGCACAAATCCACCAAGACTTTTCTTAGTCATGTTACTTCCCATGACAACCACTTAAACTGAAAATGCTTCTCACAGAAAGAGGCAAAGATAGGGCAACTCATATTCTTTTTACTTTCAGTTCCTCTTTACTAATCAGTAAGCCAAAGTTACAGTGTTGGTAGAATGCACACATATGAATAAATTAAATAAAATTATTTAGTTTTTGCACAGTGCTTTCACTGTCTAAGAAAGAAATACATATGCGTATATAAAGTATGAAATACAAGTTGTGTAATTTCAGTGATTCTGCAGATGAGTTAAATTCTCTTATATTTACATTTAAAACTGGAATGATATAAAGATGAACAGTAAACAAATTATTAGATTTAAAATGTTAGTTTTTCTGTGCTTCCCTGGTGGCACAGTGGTTGAGAGTCCGCCTGCCGATGCAGGGGACGTGGGTTCGTGCCCCGGTCCGGGAGGATCCCGCATGCCGCGGAGCGGCTGGGCCGGTGAGCCGTGGCCACTGAGCCTGCGCGTCCGGAGCCTGTGCTCCTCAATGGGAGAGGCCACAGCAGTGAGAGGCCCGCGTACCACAAAAAAAAAAAAAAAAAAAAAAAAAAAGTTAGTTTTTTTTTTATTTAGAAGAAAATTAGATAGCAAATAAAAAACCCCGTGACAAGTCAAGAGAGAGACTCCAGAAGAATAGAAAAGCTTTATATTATATTACTCTTATAGCGTTTTAAATGCTTTACTGTCAAGGGAACCAACATTTTCATTTTTTCCTGGGAGCTGGAAATTTTGTAGCTGATACTTGCTGGAAAGTATTGTTGGGGAGGAAGAAATATTTCTTCTACACTTCTAGATTCTTCTGTCTGGCTTAAGAATTAAATTGAGATGAAATAGATTAACAGGGGAAAATCAGATTTAATTCTGTACATACAGGAATCCCATATAAATGAGAAGTTCAGCGACATAAAGGTAAAATGAGGTATATAAGCCATCCTGAGCTAAAGAATGGGATAGAGGCCTGGGGTTTTCAAGGACAGGAAGGTCATTCACAGTCTCTAAGAAGAAAAGCAGATGTTTGGCAATTAGATGTTTACCTGTCATATAGATAAGGACACATGGATAAAATTTATCTTTGGTAATAACTCTTTTCTGAAAAAGAATTCCCCAATTTAAATTCTTTTAAGTAGTTAAGGAACGGGCAGTAGTTTCTCTTCAACCCACAGGGTCTCGATTGCCTTTAGCTCAAAATAATCTTCATTAAAAGTGGCACACTTTATTCTCAACCTCTGCAGTACAGTTGGATAAAGCAGTAGTAGAATTCTTAGTGTTTCCATTATATTCTTTGAGCCAACGGACCCTCCTTTAGTAACTTTCCTATAATTACAAAAGTATGCATTAACTTGAAATACTAAGAAATAATAAATGAGTATCTTGTGAAAAAAGAGATGTTCAGTGTATCCTTCCTAAAACATTACCTAATGTTACCAGTATTTTATATTATTTTAGTTTTGACTTCATGGATATAGATGTCTTCCTACAAATTATAAAATGTTTGCTAAAGGCAAATGTATAATTCTGTTACTCAAGCATTGTGAAGATCCAGAGAAAAAGGTGCAATTTACTAAAGAACCAGTAATGCCATTGAACTCATGAAGAACTCATGAAGGTTGTTTAAAAAGGTTATGAATATATGTTTAAAATGAATGTTCAAAATTAATCATTTTTAGAACTAATGCTCTTTTTCTATCCCCCTCTTCTTATCCCATGTAACCAGTCACATTTAGAAACACATGAGTAGTAAAAAAAAAAATTGGCCTTTATATACCAGAAATCACATATACTTGGGCACTCTTTTATTATATATGGAAAGTTACTCAGGGTTTTGCATAACTCTTTAAAAAAAAGGGTGTTCACTCATGAGCGAGTTGTGTCTAGCATTAAATTCCTTTAGGAATGAATAAAATAAATTGGAAAAAATGACAGCAGAAAAGAATGTGAGGGCTTCCCTGTGGCGCAGTGGTTGAGAATCTGCCTGCTAATGCAGGGGACACAGGTTCGAGCCCTGGTCTGGGAAGATCCCACATGCCGCGGAGCAACTAGGCCCATGAGCCACAACTACTGAGCCTGCGCATCTGGAGCCTGTGCTCCGCCACCAGAGAGGCTGCGATAGTCAGAGGCCCGCGCACTGCGATGAAGAGTGGCCCCCGCTTGCCACAGCTAGAGAAAGCCCTTGCACAGAAACGAAGACCCAACACAGCCAAAAAAAAATAATAAATAAAGTACACTTAAAAAAAAAAAAAAAAGAATGTGAATATGTTGCAGAAAATACAATAGGAATGTCTCCATGAAGAAAACAAAAAAGTAAGAGGTATCTTTTTATGTATCCTTGTGATCCAGGCCAAAGGAAAGGCCAATTGATTTCATTAAAATAAAAATTCCCACTGGAAATATGTGATCCCATTAGAGAAGAAATGAATGGCTTCTATTCTCACTCTCTTGAAGGATCTTAGCAACGGCTTATGCTTCACTGCCTGAACATCTTTAAATTTAAAAGGGCTTGGTTTAGAATAAAGTCATGATCTTATAGCGTAACTTAGATTTCTGATAATATTTAATAAAAAGAAGAAACATAAAAATATGTAAAAAGTTCCATGAAGATTATAAAGTATATGACAAATATCTATATACTTTTCCTTAAAAAAGTATTTTTTTTTCTTGCTTCCAAGTTTCCAGGATTTAATTCAAAGCTAAAGTAAAATATAGTCCAGCCTTGCTGGAACATGAAAAATGTTATTAGCCAAGAGATACAGAAAGAAATATTGCTATTAAGTTTATGCAGGATAAAACTAGTCAGGTGATTATGCTTATAACAGATAAATTGTGTCTCACTCTTTCTGTAAAATATTTAGGAAATGCAAGGAAAGAAAAAATATATATATATCTGTGTATGTGTGATAGATCTCTATTTTTTATAAAATTATGTTTAAAGTTTAAAAAAGTGATTTTTGAAATAGTTTAAAATAGAACTTGACAGTAAGCAAATCTGTTTTTATCAAACTGATTTGTGAGACACCTTTCTAAGTAAAGTCAACTAAACTAATATCAAGGTGCCATATCTAGTAAAGTTAATAAGGTTTGACTATCCCAATGAGCTGTATAAGATTTAGCAATTTCTAACTGAAAAGAAATAATCCTAATATATGTTTATAAATTCCCCCTGATAAAGTTTATCTTCTATAAATAGAGAAGAATCACAAACTATTGACAATATACTCATAAAATTTAGTAACAGACATGTCTCTATTAAATGCATAAATTCAAATACTCTTTCACAAAACCTTTTATATAATTACTCTACATATATTCTAGACATTGAGTAACATTTAAAATTATTTTATTTACTTTTTACTACAATTTCACATTTTAGCTCTTTTATATCTAAACCAATAATCTTTCTAAAGCAGTGGATATGTAGATTATAAATGGCAGAAGTTTGTACATTTAAGGGTACAGCACTCTTGTTTTCATAATTCTGTTCTGAGAGGAGTTATGGTCTACATGGAGGCATCTGGAATAGGGAAAGAAAAGTGTTAAGTAGGGACATCCAGAAAGTTTTCCAACTCTGACATAGTTATTGCCTTATATTGTTATTTACTTTTAAAATAATTGGAATCTATTGACTATTAGATGTTTCAATACTAAGTGCAAAAAATAATGATTTGGTACCACTTTGAAAACCTCATAGCACTTTTTAAATCAATATTCTGGGTAACTGAGAACTTGCTTTGGCTTATAGGAGTTCAGAAATTTAAAACTTGTAGGTAAATAAAAATCAATGTTCAAAACAATTTTATATGAAGAGATTTTAGTAATAAAAATTGATGTGTGTCTAATACTCTAGTATATTCAGAAAATAACCTTAGTTATAAGAATTATTTAGGAAATAACTAAGTAATAAAATAATACCTCATGAACATTCTTAGGTTTACCATCAGTATTTAATTAACATTAAACTTAACATAATAATTAAATAGAGAAATTTATTTGCATCATTTACAAAAATATGCCCAATCAAAATTGCATTACTCTTTGAAAGTTGTGAGAGAAGTACAAATAACTAAATTGACTACTGTGAATTTAGAAGTTACTACAATTTTAAACATTTATTTAGTCAATGATGTGAATTCTGAAGCTAATCATAATGAAGTATGCACCTTTACTGGGAAATAACCAAATGAGCTAAGAAAATTAGAAAACAATAATGAAAATATAATTTAAGTACTGGGATCTGGAAACCTGATTTTCATACCTTTCCTTCATAGTTTACGTAAAATAACAGAACCAAATTTGTTTTTCAAAAACATCTATTATATAAGGTGAGACAGGAAAATAACATTTTCCAGGTGTCTTGCAAAAAAAAAAAAAAAAAGCTTAAAATCACTAACTAGAAAAAGATTTACTAGAGGATGAATATCTAACCAGTTTTTCTGAGACAGACACAGACACACACACACACACAGACTATGATAAAATATAAGAACTTTGTAAATTGTGATAAAACCCACATGTAAGGTTGACATCATACTCCTCTATTTCATTATTTTACATGTTTTAAAGATTTGTGTGTGGGGAAGAGGGGAGGGAGTTATGTATTTGTAGGAAGCCACTCAAGCAAAATAATCAGGCTAACAAAAAGCAGGAACTTCACTTGGACCTGAACAAGAAATTTCTCTGGAACTCAAAGTTTTCTGAGCTCCTTAGCTTCCAGTGACTGTTTTGATTTCTTATCAAACAGACATAAACCTTTCAAAATATTTTGTTCTGAATGGAGTTTGCTATGGGATTCCAAAACCTTTGTTCAATTTAATTCATTAAAATTAATTTTTAAAACTTCCATTAATGCCTACAAAAATCATATTACTGTTGTTGCTGGTAAACTTCAGCAACATACTTCAACACTAGGATAGACTGAAAACATGAGTTAAGGAAGGTTTCAGAAAATGCACAGAGCAGATAAAATATCCACTTAGGGTGACTGTCCCTCAGATACTAAATTCCTGCATGCAAATTCTCTGACACAGTTATTGGACTGCAGTATTACTGACTTGACCACATATAGTGGGCCAGTCAATAATAAAATTAGTGCATATAATCTCATGTCAACTCTATTTTATTAATTTGAATTGAATTAATTAAATGTACACTGGAAATGTTCTTCAACTGTAAATATATGAAATAGCTATGGTCATACAGTCAAAGGAAGTGGTTTAAAAAAGCTACTGATGCCTGATTTTAGACTTGACATAATAGAAATAATGATGATGATGTATCATAACACACTAAATTTAATAAGATATTATGAGCATATAGTGAGTTTTAAGGGTAAGAGAGAGGAGAAGAAACAAAAACAAAAGTTCCTATTTAGAAAACAACTGCTGGCTAATAAGTGTAGAAAATGTTGAATTAGAAAATCACTGTTTTGAAATCCCCTGAAATAAATTTAATTTTAGCCGAATCATCAGTAGATGCTAAAACCTTTGGAAGAAATGTTGGAGGGAATGTTATTTACATGATTTTAAGTGTTTCACTCAAGAGATTACTTAGTAATACACAGGGGGGAAAAATGAACCTTTAGAATGAAGAGAAGCCTGTTATTCAACCTCTCATGATAAATTAGGTTGATGATAAATTCAACCTAATTTATCATCACCAATGACGGTAAAACCTGCCATTGGTGCCTGATGAAGTGTCCTTGCCACACAAAACTCTTCAACTTGTATCTAGTCATGAGGAAACAATGTGACAAATCCTGACTATGGAATATACTTCAAGATACTTGGTCTGACTTTTGAATAAATTAGTGCTATTTAGAAATAGAAGGCTAGGGGAGTAATCTAGATCAAAAGACATTAAAGAGAAATAACAGTGAATACAATGAGCATATCTTGTTTGGCTTATGTGTTAGAAAAGTAGGATGAAGAAGAAGTGGAGGAAGAGGAGGTGGAGCAGCAGCACTTGTTGCTATAAAAGTCATATTAAAGCTGCTTTGAATATATACTCTAAATTATTAATATATTCTAGTATCTTTGTTAATTTTTTATAGAATTACAGATAATTTTCTCAAATATGATAATGCTACTCTACCTCTGCAGGAAGATAATCTTGTGGTTGGAAAATTCATACTGAGATATTTATGGTTTAAGTGTTATGAATTCTACAACTTCCTTTTAAATTATATATATGTACATAAATACATATATAGGTAGTAGCTAAATTTTCAGAAAGTAACAGGTGTGTATGTACAAAGACTATAATAAAATATTAAAATTTGGTAAATTTTGTTAAAACATATATATAAGGATGTTGTCATACTGTTCTTTTTAATTATTTGAATGTATGAAATATATTTAAAGTTGATAAAATTTGAAAATATAATTATAATAAAAATAAAATAAATTATAATAAAATATAATTATTTTATTATATGTATTTGAAATTGAGAACAAAATGTAACCGTTGCTTTTTAATCCATTCAACAGTAAGTTACATATCAGCAACTTTGCTACCAGAGTATTTAAAAGTTATATATCAGCAACTTTGCTACCAGAGTATTTAATCTCTGCTTCCTCTATATTTTGTGATATACTCACAAATATATAAAGTCCAATAATTGAGCACTTATATCCCTTTTTAAAGTACATTTACTGTGTAACATTTCTGTAGACTTCTTTTAAACAAAGATTTAAAAGAGTTGAAATAGTATCTGTTAATCAGAGTTTTTGTATTTTTATAGTATTCAGTTAAACATGTAGTTATTTAATATTGTAGATAGCTGGTTCAACTTTCTTAATGACCGTGTTTCTTTCTCTTCATCATTAAAAGTAAAGAAAAAAAGTTGTTAAAATAATAAAGTAATAAAAGATGAAAATCAAAGAATATAGAAAAGAATCTGTAGACTCTTGACTATGTAGTATAATATACACATTTTATTTATTATCATAATTGAATAGTGATATAGTCAAAGCCCCAAAAGAATGTACAAAGCTAAGATATGAAAAGGCATTCAAGTGAATGGAATAAGTTATCAGTCAAGAATGACAGATACATGTAGCTATTTCATTGTTTATATACCATCTCTATGCCAAGGAAACAAACACATTTTGTCTTTGTGGGATTATGAGTTTCTTATCTGACAACTCTCCTAGAAAATTTCCCCTGAAGCAAGTCTATTCTTTTTTAAATTTCTGAACCTATTTGCTCTGTGACAATCTCACAGTATATAATTATCAATCCCATGCCTGGAAAAGCTAGTAGGCCTTCTCAGTGTTGACTTCCTATTTTAATGCACAGCATATTTTCACTCATTAATCTTGTCTATTCCACACACTCTTCCTAGTCCATTGTTGTAAATAACAATAGAATCTATTTTCTCAGCCATCACTGGATTAATATTTCTAAAACTCCTCTTTGTCATGTCACAGTCCTGATTTCAACCTGCACCAACACCTTATTACCTACTGAATAAAAAACAATAGGTTTAAATTCTTAACCTGGTATTCCAAGGGCCTGCACTGTTGACTTCTGTTTACAGGTATACCTCATCTTTTTCTTTTAAAATTTTAACTCCATCTGAATATTTTCATTTTGTTCTGTCCTCCCCTCAACATATTATTGCATGTTTTCACCTGTTTTTGGAAATAACTTATGTCCTCCTCTTGATCTCACTTCTTACTATTTAAAGACCAGCCCATTTTTCTAATTACTTGAAAATTTCTGTAAACATTCAAAGCCTGAATTCTATGTGTGTTCACTAATACTAATCATTTGGCACATATGGTTTAATTTATTAATGCTGGTCTTATTCATATGCATATTATCAGGATGCTCATAATATTATATAACTATATAATATATATATAAGAATATATAACTATTCTTTACTTTTATCCGAAAAAAATACCCCTTAATTTTAACCTAAATTCTACCTTGCTTATGAAGTTAGGCATAATCACTCTCCTAAGCCTCTCCTTTCACTTTATAAATATCTCATTTATTGTATCAATTAAAATGTATTATACATATTCCTTCCTGATTATACATTTCCAGGAATAGTGACCATATCTTTCATTAAACATATTCTTTGTTATTTGCATGCTATTGGCACAAAATACATGCTAAAAAAATGTTTTCTGGAAGACTGTTCTTTTCTAATCTCCCGTTATACAGTATTTTAAAAGCAGGAAAAAAATATTCATCATATGGTAATGGTATATATAGTCTAAACTCTTCTACATCATTATAGTGTTTCAAATGAGTTGATTTTTGGTATAGCAACATGGCAGCTAAAATTTTTTTACTTTATAAAGCAGTATGGCTTTAATTATGTCAGCTCTTACTTTTCTATTCAGGTTCAGAAGGGCTACCAACAAAAGAGATTTCCATCTGAACATTTTACTAATAACCCTGTCTATATTTATATTCAGACTGAACAATATCCTGCCTAGTAAGAATATATAAACAGCTACAATCATTCTGTAATGAACAGAAGAATTTTCATTGTATGGTGATACAATCAAATAATCATACATTTCTATAAATATAAAGGATGAATAGTAATCCCATTTCAGGTATAGTCTAAGACTCACCTCCATTTTGGTTACATTTTTATGCAACAATGCTAGTCTCAGTATATAAATGCATGGAAAGTTGTGGTTATACTCCAATCATTATTTAACTCCTATATATGTATCATAACAATACTTTAAAATTGTAAATTATAGAGTCATGATCTAGATTATGTTAAAATCTAAGATATTTTCTAGTTCTAAATAGACTGTTATTTATTAGAAAGAACAAGGGTTGCTTCCTTCAGTGTGACAGTATTCAGTTTATCTGTAAGAATTAATGACCTGTCTCAAGGATGTAATTTAAGTATTAAAATGATTTGGCTTAATTTACATCCACACATTCAATCATAGACTCTTTGCAAACTCTTATAGGTAATTGCACTGATACTTATTAGAGCATGTCTATTGCAAATTTCATCTTTCTTCTTATTACAGACAGTATTGAGTATCAAGAAAAATTTCACTTAAATGAGTCAATGACTTGACTTTACATTTTAAGCTGTACAATTTTTCTGTTGTAATACTTAGTGACATCAGTGTTATATTTAGAGTAAAAATATTGATCATGAATATATCTACACAAATGATCCTAACTGTGAAAATTGAATATTAAAACAACTTGCAATAATTATTTTTAATATAATATTTGAAAAAGTATACTTTTTCACTGTAGCTTTTCATTATGTTAATTATATATTTTTGCCTTTTAAAATTTTATTTTTTTAAGGATTTTTTTGTTAGAAATACTTGTTTCTGGCACTGGATTTATTTTAACAAAGAGCATAGAAAATTGATTAAATAGGTGTAGAAGGACTTAGAGGATTTATAAAGGAAAAAGGAGATACTAAAGTATCATAGAAATAATAAGTGCAGAGAGTGTCTCTCACCCCTAGGCCTGAGGGAAAAAGAGATGTGGTTATCAGAATCTGAAGTTTAGAGGTAGGGCCCAAAGAAGTAGAACTCTGTAGAGGAGACATAGTCCAGCTGGAGGTGGTATCTTGGGAGCTCAGAGGATGAGCCTGCCTAGCTGGAACTCAAGCAGTGGAGGAGAAGGGCACAGCCTGGCTGCTGCTGGTGCCTTAAAAGAAGCCAGTGAAGCTGGTTCTGTGAATATTGAAAGAATTTGTAAACTGGAACCAACCACTGCTGGAACCAACTGCAGCTGCATGAAAGTAGTGCTCACTATCCAGGTGATGCAGATAGGAAGACTAGGCACCTCTGGTGCTGTCTGTTGGTAGAAACTTACAGAAAGCCACTGGGAAGGGAAAGATGTAGTTTGTAGGGTCCCAGTCCCAGAATCGTATAGTGTTGATTAGAAGGGCCAGTTTGGAGCTTAGAGACAATAGTTTTACAACCATTATTTCTCAGTGTTGAGAAACATTGACTAGACAGCTGATTAGTTGCTATGTTTTCTATCATGGCAACTATCCAGACTATAGTCTCTTCATTATTTCTACTGTTACTGTAAAAAAATCACTGATCACATGATGTTACTCCCTCCTAACCCTTAGTACGTGTTCCTTTAACATATGACAAATGTAAACTCCTTAGCAAGGGGCCTTATTAGACTGTCCCCTGCTTACTACCGTCTTTCTCTTGTACCTTTCTTACCTCAGTTACTGTGTACCAATTGTAGTATCTAAGCCTTCTTTGTTGCTTCAGATGTGAACATTTGCAAAATATTTATCAGGAAAGCTCCTATTCATATTCCTTTTAGGTGAAATGTTACTTCTAAAGAGTGGCTTTTCCTGATCCCTCAATCCATATAAAATCCCCATTGAATTCTGTATATGAATACTCTCATACCCCTGCATATTATATATCGTAATTTGTAATTATGTATTGATACAGATTATTATATTATGATAAATAAACTAAATTAAAAACTCCACAAGGGCATAAGTTGCACCAGTTTTTTTTCAGTACAGAATACTGACATCTAGAAGAGTGCCTGGTTTATAGTAGATGTTTCTTGTGTATATTTCTAATAAAATTAATGAAATATTTACTTTTGTAATTAATAAAGTAAGCTCCAAAATATTTGGTGCTTTGTTTTTCTCTCACTTTGGAGATAACACTGGTCAGGTACTTTCTTCTTCCTGGCATATTTCTTCAAAGTACATTTGAAAACTCTCTGGGGATACAGTTCATTCAATAAAAATTTCTTGACATTTCTGTTTAAAATTCAACATTGTGCAGTCTCCCCCTTGTGACTAGGGTCCTCTTTTTTAAAATCTCAATGAGCTGAACATTCACAAAATGTAAAATATAAATTGTTAATGAGCATAAGAGAAAAATTAACATCATTCTTTTATAACTGTCTTATATTAAAGATTCATTACATATTCACATTGATTTTTCTCTATTTAACCTGAAATAAGAAGTCTTTTAACAAAATATTGTTATAAAATGTTAAATATTTCTTTACAGTTTTATCTTTAAAAGAGGCATAAAAAACTAAATTAATGCCTAGAGAACCAGCATTAAAATTTTGACAGCTTTATTTATTAAATATGAATTTAAAATGTTAACAATTTGATTGTTAAATAAGTGATGTATACAGTTAGTAATACATATTGTAGAACTTTTGCATGCCAAAGACCAAATACATTGATCATGAAGATTTTAAAGAGTAAAGTTTCTCACTAAAAATAAGGCAGCATACACAGTATTAAAATCAGATAGAAAGTTCTAAAAAGACTTAAAGGTATCCTTCCCACAAAGAATACTCTTTTGGAATCACTGATGAAGAGTAACACAAATTGAAGGACTAACAAAAGGTATATCTATAATAGCAAACCTATCCAACAAAGCATGTAGCAAAATAATGCACTTGACTCCCTCTCTGTGTCCAGGAATATTCTGACATTGTAACCTATCTGTTTATGTACAAAGCAGTTGTAGTTTTATCCTGCTATTACAATAGTCGGTCAATGCAGTCAGTTGCAGAAACAAGCATTCTTTCCCCACTGCAGGGCTGACAAAAGCAAGCCCCTCATAAAATCAGTGACACAATCTTTCAGAAGTTTTGTGGTAGCCTCAATGAAACACAGCTTATACTTACCACTGAAACAGTCTCCAAGGTAGCTTCCTGTCATAGGCAGGTTAACACTGTGGAATGAATGTACTGCCTCAGATCCTTACCTGTTTTACAATTTTGCTAAATTGAAAGTCAAGAGTGGAGCAGTTTCTCAAAAAGTTAAACATAGAGTTACCATATTGCCCAGCAATTCCCTTCTCAGGTATTTACACAAGAGAATAGAAAACCTATGTCCACAAACAAATTAATTTGTTCACTAATATTTATATTTGCATTATTCATAATAGCCAAAAAGAGAAAACAACCTAAATGTTCACAAAATGATGAATGAACACAATGGGATATCCCCTTGAAATGGATTATTATTCAACAATCAAAAGGGTTGAAGTACTGATACACAGTACAACGTGAACTGACCTCAAAAGAAGCCAGACATGAAAAGCCACATATTGTATGATTCCATTTACATGAAATATTCTAATAGGCCAATTTGTAGAGACAGAAAGAAAATTATCTTGCCAGAAACTGAAGGGAAGGAGAGCTAGAGAATGCCTGCTAATGGATATAGGTTTTCATTTTGGGGTGATGAAAACATTCTGGAATTAGAAAGTGTTGAGAGTTGGCCAACTTTGTGAGTTTTCTACAACTCACTGAATTTTGCATTGTAAAAGGGTGAATTGTATGGTATGTGACATATTTCAATAATAAAAATTGTATGAGAGGAAAAAGAGTGGAGGCAAGGCTTCAAATTAGAAGGAAATTAAAATTGTTTCTGTGAAAGATGAGAAGGACCTGAACTACTATGGGCTGGAGGGGCTGGGTTAGATAGATGTTGAAAGGATTGAGATGTATTTTAAAACAAATATTTCTAGTTGAGGTATTGCTATTAATTAGGAATTCCAATTCTTACTATTTATACTTTCAAATTGTTTTCAAGCTTACTATACACCACTTTTCCTTCCAGTAGACTATACATTCCACTAAGAATTAGTCACCAGTTGTTTCCTTTGCTGTTTCTTCTGACTGTAATACCTTCAAGCCTATCTCTTAGTATTTTAAGACATAAATTAAATTCAAACTTCTTGAAATATTCCTTTATTATAGACCACCCCTTCTTCCATCTAGAGGAGACCTCTTCTTTCTCTGCCCTCTCAGGTTTTCTCAGGTACCTATTATCTGGGAGGAAGAAATTTTCCTCTACCTTTTTAGGTTCTTCTGGCTGGTCTAAGAGTTAAAATTGACATGAGACAGATGTCAATTTGTCAGGAAAAAAAAAAAAACAGGAAAAAAACCCAGACAACAGTTTTAACAACATGTAGACATGGGAGAGACCCAGAAAAAAGGTAAACCAAAATGGCCAAAACCCTCACCTTAAATACTATCTTCAGCTAAAGGCAAAACAGGATATTGGGGGTAGTGATCTGGGACTTCAAAAGGGAATAAAGCAATTCCCATGGAGATGGAAAACCAAATGTTTGGTAAATAAATGTTTGCTGGGTCATGCAGAGACAATGGGACAGTGTGGACGCTGATCTCTAGACCCTGCAGAATTCCCCCCCACCCCCACCAGGCTAGAATAAAAACTAGCCTATATTCTTTGCCAATATCTCTGGTGATAACTCTGATCTGGGAACAGGCCCGCTATCCAAATCGTTTTGGGCAATTAGAAGGAAGGTCAGAGTTTCTTCTTGAAACTTTCAGGCCTTGATTGTTACAGTTCGAATAATCCACATGGCAAAGAGACATTTTGGGGTGACAAGTTTTGCTTCCCTACACTATGTCATGTCACTGCCTCCCTTGAATTTAAGAATGTATGCACTTGGCTTAACCCAACCACAGATTTTAAACATGTTGGAGCAGAGACTATACATTTTTAAACACCTTCATTCTTAACAGGACATTTTGGATACATATTTTGAAATTTTATATTGATAAATAAAGCTGGAGGTGATGAAGAATATTTTCTTCTCTTTATAGTCTAAGTTCTTAATATACTGCAGCAGCATACCACTGATCCTCATTTTTTGGTGGGTTCTGCATTTACAAATCACTTGCTTGCTAAATTTCATTTGTAACCTCTAGCATACTCAGGGTGCATCAGTGGTTACCTGAGGTCAAGTGTAGTTTCAAAACACTGGAGCCAGCCAGTGGCCACCTTCCCAGCAGAGGCCTAATAAGGAGGTTCTCCCCCCTTCTTGTTGTAGCTGAGATGCTGTAAACAAGTGTACTTTTCATGGTCTATTTAGTATACCACGTTTTTCTCATTTTGTGGGTTTTGCTCGAGATTCGCTGCTTAAAATGACCCCCAAACAGTGTGAAGAGCTGGTGTTCTTAAGAAGGCTGTTATGGATCATATGGAAACTATGTTAGACAAACTTCATTCATGCATGAGTTATAGTGCTGTTGGTTGTGAGTTCAGGTTATATGAATTAACATTATATATTATATAAGCCATCATTAAACAGAAATACACATTTTAAAAGGTTATATAACAGAGAGGAAAAAAAAATTATATATTTATTGGTCTATGAAAATGTTACCAGAAGCTGGCAGGAGCCTAACTTTATTTCTCCTGTGAGCAATGGTTCAATATTTGCTAATTCAGCGTTGGTGGTGACTTTATAAATATACTACAATGAATAACAATAATTGTCAATATAAATAATAGATTTGGGGAGACAGTTATCTCTGTGGCTCTCTTATGTTTTTGTACATCTTCTGTGCAGAGGTACTGACTTCTTTTTATTCCAGACTTTCTCTTCAAGGATGTTTGTATAACGAACAGCCTTGGAAGACAGAAATAAGGTCTCTTATCTGACCAAAGAGTATGTGTACTTACTGCCAGATGTGGGTTGTCTAAGCTCAATTTTCCTTTCTTTAACATAACTACTATTTCTGCAGTCATCCATCTGGACTCATCTGTGTCACCCCATGAGACTTGGGGGCATTTTTGATGCAGATTCTGTTAGCTATGTCTTGTGAGTAAAGTCTATTGGGTCTGGCCCAAGAGGTGCACGTCTTCAGCCAGGGTCCATAAAACTGTGACAGACCAGTTATTTTGCTTGAAAATTGGGTAAAATCTTAAACTTTTCCTAGTTCTTGACAAAAGTGACAAACATTATTATACACACACACACACACAAATGCACACAGACACTACATCTCCTTTTAGCTAAAAATCAGAATATGACACAGTGTCTAATGCTTGAATATAAATCATACATTACGTCTTCCTTATATATTTCTTCCATTTTTATTTAAATATCACTTAATCACCTCTCTTTGTTTGAATTCAGTTTACTTTTTTTAAAAAAAATTAACCAGCTCTTTTGAATTATGCTCTGGAGCAGCCTCTTCCAGTTTTGGAGAGCCAATTGGGCATATCTCTAGCCACCTCTGCATTTAGTGACATCACACTGGTAGCTTGAAATCAGCCATGGTGGTGAAGATGGCAACTGTCATTTGAAAAAAAAAACATTTCGTTCAAAATTCACATAATCAAATAAATGTGACATTTAAATAATTGAAATTTCTTATGAATTTTTATGTTTGCAGCATTTAACTTCTGAAGCTTTATAGTTTAAAACTATATTATGTGATATCCTGTGTATTTGTATTTGAAAAAATATATATATATATAATACTGCAGATAGCAAATCTTGTTTTTTTCTTGTATGTTGCAAAGTCTACTTGCATTTCTTTTTTTGCTTCTTTATATTTTCCTTTAATACTTTATAAAATACAAAAAAAAGTTTAAATGCCATTAGTCAATAAATTTTTACTTTAAAGATAATAGAAATTCACTACATCATTTTAGTAACAAACTTTAATAAATCCTTTAAAATTTACATAAAAAGGATAAAATGTGTAACAGAATGAATTCTAAAACATTTGCCAATTATATTTTCTGAATGTTTTTCATCTTATGCAGTTACTTAGCATATTTAATGCAAAGAATATGTTATTTTATATCCTAGAAGCAGATGTATATTTTTGAAAATGAAAATGTAACTTATATTAATACCAGTAGTGAGCTAGTCATTTGAGAAAGAATGCCTTATTATGCTTGAAGCAGATAAAGTCACTTTCTTTCATAAAGTCAATGCCTTTGGAAGGTGGCCAAGAGTATGACAGCTCTAGAAATGAATATTTGAAACTCTGACAGACTCCATAGTGTCTCAATTCACTAAGTAGAACTTCCTGCCCCGAAATGTTTGAACTAGGAGACATTGATCCCCAAAGATAGCTTGTATGTAGATGTATGCTCACTAAAGTTTAGAATAACTGACAAAACATAAGAGATTAGTTGTTCCACTGAACACAGGTACTTTATAATTAGGCACAAGAGATGACTATAGTTCTAAACCTTAGACTCCCAAAATAAGATGGACCAACATTCAAATTGCCTTTGACTTGTTAAAGGAAAAATGTCCTTCCCAAGATGAAAGATAAAAGAAAGTTCTCATGTATAATATCAGTGGACACTGCTTTAAAAAACTGATTTTCAAACACAGTCTTTATTCAGAGTATCATGTCAACTAATATAAAATTAACTTATTAGGTCCTATAGAAGAGATTATTGACTGAATCATTTAAAACTTTTTCTTTACAAATTCATTTCTTTACAAATTCATTTGGAGGTGTGTTTATTCAGGAGATTCTTTCCAGAGAGGTAAATACATTCCAGCTAGTACAGATGCATCACTGAATGTGTGTTCTCTCACTGCCGAGACCTTCTAGATTATGGCTTTATTTCCTGTCTTGCTCCCCTTACCAGTAAAGCCCTGTGGACCACTGCAATAAAACATCTTCACAAAAATGGCTAATCTCTAATTGAGACTGATTTCTTGAATTAGTCTAAAAGTTTGAGCAGAAAATAAATGATAGCTGTGAAAGGCTTTTTTAATTCTGTAATCTAGAAAATGCAAGATTAGTGAAGCACGAGGGTTAACTTATCCTAAAAAGGGTCACTGATTCATTTTTATTTCTTATATACTTGCTTTTGGAGGTAATACAGTCTTCTCAATAAATAATAAAGTTAATAATTTAGTAAGAACACGCCATTTGAACTAGGAGAAAAAGTCCAATTCATTCCAGAGTGAAGCCACATTTAGGAAAGTTCAGCTCAGAAGACAGATAAAGCACCTTCCTCATTCCTTGGTTCTTATACTGAATTAGTCTGCTGCCTCCGAGGCAGTATATAAAATGCTACTGGGCCAGTTTTCTTCAATATCTTTCTATTTGTGCTAATAATTTCAACTTCTATCTGTATTCTAATACATGCTATCACTGGTGCATCTCTCTTTCTCCTTCTGGAGTTGCAGCCATAGGAATTCTTGGACTATAAGTAACATGTCATAAATACGTTTGCCTAGCCCACTCACATATTGCTGACATTTAAAAAATTCATATATAAATGATTATTTAAATGTTTAGTATAAGTATATTCTGTTATAATAGTTAATATTTTTTTAGTTGCAAATAGCCAAAAACTACTTCAAAGAGGCTAAAGCATTTTATAGAAATTATAAGACTTTCTTTCTAGACATAGAAGCGGGGCATGCATCAGACACTGGAATGTAGACCAGGAGAGTCAACGGGAATACAGCATTCTGACTCATTTCCTGTACCTCTGTCTCTCGTTTTCTCTGTCCTTGTTTCCTCTCTTTCATGTTTTCTATCCTCCATTTCTTCTCCTTATGAAACAGTCCTCTAAACATAAGGTTCTAATGTATTGACAATGTATGATCAAGAACAAAATTTTAACTGAGGTAGTGTAAACTAGGACACACATTTTAAGCCAAAAACCTATAGGAATATATATTACTTCATATAAACATTAAAACAAGTTATTTTCTTAATCACAGAAAATTTCATTTAGAAATGGTTATTTCTTCTCATATTTGCAGAAGTCATATTTTTGTTGATTTTATGTAATGTATAAAACTGACATCTAAAAGTTCTACTTTATCACTCATCAATTCTGTTTCTTAATGTCTAAAAATCAGAAATTGCCTAGTGTAGGTCAGTTGACTAGAGTAATGATGGAATGTGTGCTTTTCTCGTAATAAAAGCATGGTTTTGATATCTTCATGGACCTTTTAGCTCCTGATACAATACCAAAAAAAGATAATGCTATATTTCTTTATCATGGGGGAAATTAAACTAAGAAAATTTGCATGGGGCCACACTATAAAGTAAAAATTAAAACATTTTTATAAATTAGTACATTTTTTATATGTAACATATTAGAAAACCTGTTTTATATTAGTCATCTAACATATTATAGGAAACAAATTATCCAGTTGTGAGTAATTAGCACTTTCATTTGGATACAGCTTGAAAAATGCATAATATTCTTTTCTCATAATGAGCTAAATCTTAGACATTATCATGAGTGCCACCAATGTGGCAAGTTTTCATGAGAAAGTCAATGATCTGAAGTGTCAGTTCTCTAAAAATATGGCTGAAACAAAATAACACATCAGCCAGCCATTGATTAATATAAATCATTTAAAAGAACAGAAGAAACAAGTATATCACAGTTAAATTCTAATTTAGCAAAAATGTTCCTTCCTGATTTATATATTTTTAACTATTGTTAATTTTCATATAGAATTACTTTCTTTGCTACATTTATTGAGAAGTGCCTAAGCTTAAAACTAAAGTTATAAAAGTTAAAAAAAAAAACAGTTTATTTTCTCATTAAAACCCTAAAAATATTTTCTTTGTGTTCCAATGCAAGTATTTCACATTGGAGGTTAAGGAATCGATAGTGCATCTACAGTGGAAGATGTTCCTGGTAAGTGGTTGAAAATTGGAAAACCAAAAGCCAAAGTGAAATACAACACATATTTTTAATAAAGGCACTGTTTTTATGCAAACGCTATCAGAATCTTACTGTGTTCTCACTGATACACACAAATAGCCAACAGGTAAATGGTGATCAAACACAACTTTCTTATTGGGCCAGGCAATTGTGCAATAAATGGGAATTATTAAAGCTAAAGTGGGCAATACAGTATCCTGTCTTTCTAACCACAGTAGCTCTACAGAAAGGACAGCATCCTTCATGGCCCTGCAAAAAGTGAGTCCTGCCAGATTTGCTTCTTGCAAAGATAAGTCCCAGACATTTAGGTAAAGAGATAACTGAGGAAGGCAAAAAAGACTCTGCAATGCATAAACAATTTCATTTAACACAGTACCATACCCACTGGGAAACGTGTGAATGTTTATTGGACATCATGACTCAGGATTTTGCTCATCACATTGGCTTTTTCCTTAAGGAGCAGTCAGGCTTAGAAGGAGTTGCAAGTCCCTCCCCAGCACTTTCATAGAAAGCAGAATGCCTGTACATCCCACCTCTTTAAGTGGAGTCAAAGAATCCCTTTTACACACATTTTTTAAAATTCCTATAAGATATCCTTAACTCTTACTTTTTTTCATAAAATATAGTGCCTTAATTACTACATATGACTCTGTATAGAGAGAAACTATTATCTTAAGTACAATCCCCGCCCCCCCGCCAAAAAAACAAAAAAACCTGTTAGAAGAAGAGAAACGTTTGCAAACCTGCCTAGAAGGCACTGATATGTCTACTGGAAAGCACAATCATTAGAGTTGTTGCCTTTTGCTGAAGTTAATCCTAGAACTTGAGGTGTGCTGCTGTTGCCATCATTGAGGGTCCTCATCATGACGTTTTCTTCTTGGTGGCAGTTATTGACTATATAAGTGGTAGTAGGATTATGGATCTGACAGCAAAAGTAGCAGCAACACTCTTGGCAACCTGGTTGTTCACCCTTGTGTTTAATTCTTTGTTTTGTTTTATATTTTGAATCAACCCTGAAAAGTCAAAGGAGCACTCATTTTCAACCGTCTAGATTATTCTGAAAGTCAATTTCTAGAATAAAATTCCTTTGTGCTTTAATTAAAATAAATCAATAAAAATGAGCACCCAGCATTGTTACAGGAGATAACTATGATAAACTGGGAACCTAATGTTGATTATGTGGTCTGCTTGGATGTGAAGTTTTGATAATCTAATCAGAATTAGAAAATGGGACACTAGGATCCCATGGAATGTGGTGATGCACTTTTAGGTGTGCTGCTGGAACCTATTACTGAGTAAGATATAAGACTACCAAAAGCCTCCTAGCTTTCAATCAACAGAAGATGAGGTTCTCTAGTTGGTCTCTGCTGCAGGGCAAGGAGCATTGCAACTTTGCCTTTGTAACTGCTGGGATTATCTTCCCACAGATCAAGATACTATATGGGGAATGTGTCAGCACCAATAGCGGAAAAGCAGTGCATGCACCTAGGTTTTTGGAGCAAATCTATATACACTTCAGACAACAATTCTCACAGAAATAGATCTTGGATTGCTAAAGATACCTAACAGAGTTTGAATACTTGAACTTGGGACATTCAATGACTATGACTACTAAAATATTTGTCATAAATTGGGTGTTATCTCATTTACCTGTTCATAATTTTTCTGGGGCAGAAACACTTATCAAGTGAAAGTTGGAAAAGTGAAGATCAACTTCAACAGGCTCTGAATGAATAAATAATTGTATGAGTGGGTGACTCATTTCCCAATGTATCTCCTCTTGGGTGAACCGCCACCTTTTCCTCTACTCACATTAGTGGCCTGTGGGTTATTCACCATATCCAGAGTATTGAATAGCAAAACATTTAGCCTGACTTAAAGGTAATTCTACATGCTATATTGACACTAGGCAGTAATGAGCTATAGGTTGTGGTGCAAGGCAGGGTGGCCAAGGCCCTGAGAATGAGCTTCTAGGCCTGCTATGCCATCCATATAATAATAGTGGATATTCAGTTACGTTGGACTGTGTCCATAATGGTATATATGACAATTTACCTTCTCCGAAATAAACACTTATCCTGGGGATGGATTTACTCTCTGCCCACTGTACGTTTGTCAGTGGTACCATTCATGAAATTCCAGAATATCTTCTTAATTACCATCACATGCCATACAATCTTGTTTCTGAACAATAAACTCATTTTACAGAAAAGGAAACCAGACAATGGGATGATCTCATGGGATTATTTGATTTTATCATGCTTCTCATGGCAAAGTAACAAGTCTTCAAATGAATGGATGGACTCTGGAAGACTCAGGGAGCCAGCTGGGAGTTAAACCTTGCAACTTTGAGATGCTATACTGTGAAATTTGGTATATGCATTGATATAATAAGCATTGCTTAGTGCTGTTTCTCCCATTTCCAGAATGTACAGGTCCAGAAACTATAGAGTAAAAGTGGGAGTGTTATCTCCCATAACTACAAACTTGCAAAATCTTAACTTTCATCCTCTTCATCTTTAGCCTCTGCTAATTTATACTCAATTTCTAAAGGATAAATGTCTCTACTTGGGGACTTAACAACATTTTCAATAAACTGGACATTTCCAGACTACCACCTGGCCATTTTTGGGCTTCTTAAAACCTAGAACACACAAGAAATTAAATATATATATATATATATATATATATATATATATATATATATATATATATATATATATATATATATTGTGTGAACTGGATGATGATTATAAAAGGAAAAAAGGGATGCTGCAACACAATGTTGGCAAAAAGGTATATGTGTGCACTGACCCTTGGGGCAGTTGTCACAGTGATAGGACTGGAACAACATAGGACTGGAGGAAGGACATGGTGGTTCAGATATTTCAGGAAAAAGGTCAGTGTCATACCTTAGTAAAGAACCTCATCCAGAGGAGTTGCTGAATATGAGCAAAGAAGACATGAAATGGATAATGAGAATTAAAAATACAGCTATAGGGCTTCCCTGGTGGCGCAGTGGTTGGGAGTCCGCTTGCCGATGCAGGGGACAGGGGTTCGTGCCCCGGTCTGGGAAGATCCCATGTGCCGTGGAGCGACTGGGCCCGTCAGCCATGGCCGCTGGGCCTGCGCGTCCGGAGCCTGTGCTCCGCAACGGGAGAGGCCACGACAGTGAGAGGCCCGCGTACCGCAAAAAAAAAAAAAAAAAAAAAAAATACAGCTATAATACATGTAGGAAAAAAATGTGTAGCCTTAAATGAACATATTAAAAGGAAGACTGACTAAATTTCAATGACTTAAGCTTCCATCATTACAAGCAAGAAAATGAAAAGCAAATCAAACCTAAGGATGTTAAAGAAGAAATATAATAAGGATAACAGAATAATCCAATGATATGGAGAACATGAGCAATAAAGAGAGCCAAATTTAAATGTTGCTATTTTGAAAAGATTAACAATTAGACCTATCATGCTGGGGAAAAAAAAGAGAGAAAACACAAATAACCATTATTAGAAAAAAATATATCAATATAGACCATATAGGCATCAAAAGTGTTAGTGAGAGAATACTGTAAAACTGTATTAAACCAGTAAATTTGATATGTTGTATAAAATAAACCAATGCTTAAAATTATATGTGTCTTCATATTCATTGGTTCTTTCCTTGGTTGTGTCAAGTCTACTGCGGAGCTTGCAGAAAGCATTCTTCTTTTTCGTCACTGTGTTTTTATTTTGAAAAATTATTTTTAAAAATTCTTTCTTAAACTTTCCATCTCTCTCTTTGCATCGTTTATCTACTCTTGCACACTGTCTACATTTTCCATCAGAGCCCTGAATTATAGTAATCATAGCTGTTTAAACTTCTCTAATAATTCTAACATCTTTGTCATGTCTGAGTGTTTCTGATAATTTGTCCTTTCAAACTGTGTGTGGTTTTGTTTTTATTTATTTATTATTATTATTATTATTTTTGCTTTTTGTGACATAATTTTTGTTGTAAGGTAGACATGTTGTATTGACTACAAGGAATTAAGGTAAATATGCCTTTGGTGTGAGGATTTATGTTAATCTGTATGGGAGTTCAACTGTGTTTAATGTTTTTATCTCTGCTCTTGATTTTGGACTTCTCGTAATTACTTTTCCTTAGAAATAGCTGTCTTGAAACTCAGCTATAATCCATTGTTCTTATACTGGTGCCCTGTTGATGTGGGGGGAATGTTGGAGGGAATGGAGTGCTCTATAATCTTCCAATTAAATTTTATAACTGACAATATATTATACTAAATAAACCACATTATTATTATTATTTTGTTGGAAAAAGATGCACAAAATGTAACCATTAATATAGGGCAGTTTTGGGCCTCCCTGGTGGCGCAGTGGTTGAGAGTCCGCCTGCCGATGCAGGGGATACGGGTTCGTGCCCCGGTCTGGGAGGATCCCATATGCCGCGGAGCGGCTGGGCCCGTGAGCCATGGCTGCTGAGCCTGCGCATCCGGAGCCTGTGCTCCGCAACGGGAGAGGCCACAACAGTGAGAGGCCCGCGTACCACAAAAAAAAAAAAAAAAAAATATAGGGCAGTTTTCAAAACTCACATGTTTCTCTAGCCTAGACAATACTGTTGAATTTTTGAAAAGAAATGCTCATGGTAGTCGGGAAGAATCAGGCAAGACTTTCCAGTGTTACAGGATTTGAAGGATGAACTAATGTAAAACAAGTAAAAGGAGGGTATTCTGCATGGCCTGGAAAGGAAATGTATAAGGAATATTGGTTGAACTGTATCTAGTGGGTTCATCTTGGTATACAGGACTCATAAAGGAGAAAATGTAAATACTCTTTAAAAATATGACATTGGCCAGTTGGTGGGAGGTTCAAACACAGGTTAAAGAAATTACACTCTATTTTTCAGGAAGTACTTATCTTTGAAAATATTTGGGTGAGTGACAACATGAAAGGTATGTGTAAAACAGAATGAACATGTTTGCTTCAGAAGATGTTTCTTTGATATTTTCAGACAAGAATACTGGCCTCAGGAAAATCTCATCATGGCAATCGATCTGAAAATATTAACACATGAAATCTCCCTCAGAAATTTTTAGTTTGCTGTTTGACACACAGGCCTGTTCTTCCTCTCTGTAAGGTTTGCATTTTAGTTTTTTGGTTAAAAATACATGACCAGCTGTTCCACATTTTCTTTCACAGACCTCTACTTTGATATACCATCTAGTGGGGTCCCCAGATTTTTTTCTTGTCCCTAATTTTATTATTCTGATTGCTTAAAGCTTTTACATTCTCCCACACAAGAACTGCCATGGTTTCATTCCTCCTCCCATTGTATTGCTCAAGTCTCATAACTAATTCCTGTTTCCTTCTCTCTACATTCATTAAGGACTCCCCACTCCAGATCTTTTCTGTAATTACCAGGCAGCATAGTGGACAAACTATTTTCTGACTCCATAATTGTATCATATTGTTTCTTTAGCTTTCCAGAACTGCGCTGTGATTATGTCTTAAAAGCAATTTCACAAAAATTTCAGTAAGTTTTATTACATTTCTCTCCTTGACCATCTAACACTATATTGGTAGGTAAAAAATACAGTTGGCTGGAGGTTTACAATCTGAAAACTATGTGACTTCTAATTGGAGAAATATCTATGTATCTATTATTATTATTCTATCACCAACCCAAGAGCACATAGTGGAGTAAACTCTTTGGTAATACACTGTTTAGAAATTTCTTTATGTTTAGACACTAAAAGAATAGAAAAACAAAACAAAACAACAACAACAAAACACTTCCTTTTTGTGAGGACTTACATACAGCATAAAATTGGTATTTAAACAGATACATTGTTTGTGAAATAGTAGGTTTTAATTAAAGCTTCCTAGTAAGTAATGTCACAGCACAGTATAAAAATTTGTTTTCCAAGGTTAAATTAACTTGCTTTATAAACCTTGCATGATTTCTGCAATACTAATTAAAGTATAATGAAGTAACATCATCAAAATATGACCAATGTTCTCATTTTAAAAACAACTTACAGAACTTCCATTTCATGAATGGCATTAGCAAATTGTCTGTAGAATTTACGTAGTGTGTATGCATTAGGACTTAATGAGAAATATTTACGTGAGATTTAAACATTGCTTTTTGTTAAAATCATATTTAAATTCTCAATCAGTTTGGACTATGCCTGTTATCTATTTTTTCCCTAAAAATAGCTGCAATAAGAGAACAGTTTTTTTGATCTCCTAGAGAATCAGTTTACATCCTCTTATATAAAATACTGAATTCTGTGCAAAGATTCAATCATTATTCACCTACTCTGCTTGAGGGGAAAGAAGCTGCATTAAGCTAGCTGACTCCAGATTCGAGCTATAATTTTAAAATTGAAAAAAAATAAAAGATAAATGACCCATGATTCTGGAATAAAATATAAAGCATCTAATCTTTTAAGTGTTACTAGTAGAGTTTGTTTCTTTTTTCATTATGTTTTTGTCCACCAAAATATTAAGAATAACCTAATTGCTCAAAAAAACTGCTCTCCCACAGTTAGTAGATGTTGCCATTATTATTTCCTTCCAAGATACTCATGTTTTCTTTAAAAGCTTGATAAATTTTATCTATCTTTTAAAAAAGAAAAAAAATAAGCTGGTGTCAGTTTTTTTAGTTGTGATGAGCTTTAGTATAGTTCACTCTTCTGAGACTCATTTAAAGCAGGGGTCCCCAATCCCCGGGCCGAGGACCGGTACTGGTCCTCCGGCCTGTTAGGAACCGGGCCGCACAGCAGGAGGTGAGTGGCAGGCAAGCCAGTGAAGCTTCATCTGCTGCTGAAGCTCCCCACCACTAGCATTACTGCCTGAAGGATCCCTCCACCCCCATGGAAAAATTGTCTTCCACGAAACCAGTACATGGTGCCAAAAAGGTTGGAAGTATTTAAGCTGGAAGTGATCACAATTCCATATAACATGTAAATTTAATTAAGTAAGGAAAATGTACAGGCGTGGCATGCAGATTTGCTCTGTAATTTGAAATGGAATCTTTCTGTTCCATATATGTATTAATTAGCTAAAGAAAAGAGAATCAGAAACATCTTTTCTAAAGTGTATCTCATGAAAAAAATTCCAAAAGTTGCTTTTCAAAACAAGGTTCATGGATCATTATCTTGAGAAATGTTGTACTTCATTATCCTCTATGAGAGTCAGAGTCATTTTAGAACACGTAAGGCTTTGGAAAGTGTTCTTTAGCTTTTTAACTACGAATTTTTCAAATTTTTTCACCATGAAATAAGTTTCACAAAATATCTCTAACATCTTAGGCATTGTTGCTCGCATGGAGATCTACTCTGTGGCCATAATGGCTAATAAATGTGTGGTAATGTCAGGGTAACAGTAGAATTCCCTTATACGTATGAGAAAAAATAACTACCAAAAATTAAAATGGCTTGTTTGAGCTTAGAAGCATAATCACCACAAAGATTCTGCTTCTGGTTCAAATTCCACTGATAGTTCAGGAAAGTGAGTTTTATATTACTTGTTTAAAATGATAGTGAAAATCACTCTACCTATTTTGCATTCATTTGCTCAACTAATTTGCTACTTTATAGATCTGTGTTATTAATGAGTACTTAGACATGATCCTTACGCATTCTGTAGATATCTAACTTATTGTTAAACAACAAAGTAGAAAATATGTAAATTTAATATTGAAAGATAGAGATAACTTGATACAGACTTTTAAAAAATCTCTGTTTAGCCTCAGAATGAACATGATGGCATTCTCCTGTTAAGTGTTTAACAAACATTGACTAGGTCACCAAATGGATTTTTAACTCATTCTACCTTAATACATTATCATTTTGACTCAGTACTGCATACCTCAACCACCCAGAAATTCTTAAAACAAGGTTCATAACTTCAAAGCATGATTTTGTTTAGATTTCTGGATCCTATTTGGAGAGAGAATGCTCTGAAATTCAGTTTTATGCATTTTAATATAGGGATAATAATATGTCCCCTGCAGTTTGTAATGAAGCTTAAATCAAGTAATGTATGTGAAACACTAGGTTTATGCCCCAGAAATAGTGTCTATTATCATAATAATTAAATTTCAGAATTAAAATGCTTTTATTGCCACCTAATTCAGTCCTTTCATTTTACAGATGTGGAAACCATATTAAGAAGCCAGGGTGGTTAAGATTACAAAGCAAATGCATGATTTGCTTTCCTGGTTTTCAGTTCTTTGTGATTTCTTCACGGTTGTGCTATTTGTTTGCTCATAGTTCTTGATCCTCCTTCCACATACCCTTTGAATCTCTATGGAAAACTCATGGAGATCAAATAAGAGAAAAATCTCGAATGATGGAATTGTAGATACAACAAGATATATATTTGGCAATCCCATAACTCTCTAAACATCTCAAAATTAAAAATTGCGTGAGCTATTCAAAAGTTCACCAGTGCAAATATATAATTACTTTCTATAAACTGGAATAATCTTATTAAGCATTCTCCATTATCTTTCTACAACAACACACCCATGATACAGTCTTTTAAGGTAGTGATTTTTGTGTGGGGGGGGGAGGGAGTGGAGAACAATGATGTTTGGGATAATGGAGGAAAGAAGGAGTGTATACATAATGCTCTATCAGGTTCAGAGGATGACGAAAGCATGCAGTTTTAATTAGTCATATGGGGCTTCTGCCTTCTTTCCCTCTTGGATATGGTGATAGTTGTTTTGCTTTTTTATAATTAGGTCAAGGGAATCATTATATCAATGAACATGCATGATGCTAAGAAGAGAAAAAAAATTCTGATACTTTCTTTAGGTGACCCCTGCTAGTCTTTAAATAATTTTATAAATTAATTTAAATTTACCTATGGATATTTAGCTATACCACTTTGTATTATTTATTTTAGTGGTTGCTCAAGAAATTATAATATACATTCTTAACTTTCCCAATCTATAATACTTATAGCTATTTTATACTACTTTACATAAAATGCAGAAAACCTACACTCATTTTAAGTCCATTAAACTGCTACCTTTATGCTACAGTTGTCATTCTGAATTTTATTATTATTAACCTACAAAACATTACTTTTTCTTTTAACTGGTCATATATATTTTAACAAAATTAAATGTAAGACAAAATAGTCTTTACCTAAATATTTACCACTTATCCTCTGTTCAATTTTTCTTTAAAATCTAAATTTTCATCTGCTATCATTCAGCTCGATAAAGCTTTATTCAACATATTTTATAGTGTAGGTCTACTGGTGACAGATTATCTTATGGTTTTTTGTTTTGTTTGCTTTTTGTTTGTTTGTTTTAGCTGAAAAGACTTTATTTACCTTGTATTTTTTAGGATGTTTTTACTGGATATAGCATTCAGGGTTAACAGTAAGTTTTTACCTTCAGGAATTAAAAAGTGTTTCAAATTTTCTGGCTGCCAAAGTTTCTGATGAGAAATCCATGGTAATAAAAATCATTGTTCTTCTGTTGACAACATCATCTTCTGTTTAATCTGTTTAATTAAACTTCTGTTTAATCACTTTCGAGATAATCTCATTATTTTCTTTTTAGCAATTTGCCTATAGTGTTCCTAACCATGGTTTATTTTGTATTTTTTCTGTTAGAAATTAACTGAAATTCTTAAATCTGTAAAATTATGTCTTATGCCATGTTGGGGGATGTTCAGCTATTACTTCTTTTAATTTTTTTCTTTGCCCTTGTTTCCCCTTAACTCTCTCTGGATTTCCAATTACATAAATATTAGATTTTTGCTATTGTTAAAATGTCCCTAAGTCTCAGGCCCACTTTTTTAAAATCTTTTTCTTTCTGTTATTCACATTGAGTAATTTCTCTTGATTTATCTCAAGTTCACTGACACTTTCATCTTTCATCATCATTCTTATGAGGCCAGCTGATAATTAAATATGTGTTTTTTCTAGATTTTTCATCTTTTTGTTTTTTAGATTTGAACTATCATATATAATATATGATATATTTAATATCAAATATATATGATATTTGATATTTCTTCTTTTAGATATTAGATTTCTATTTGTTCTTCCTTATGGGTGTAGTTCCATTTACCCCACTGTGCTTGGTTATAATGACTGCTTTAAAGTCCAAATTTAATAATTCTGACATCTAGGTCACATTGTGGTTGTCTTATATTGATTGTCTTTTCATTTGAGAATGGGCCACTGTTTTTTTTTTTCTCATATTTTGTATGTTGAGTAATTTTTGTTTGCATTCTAAACATTGTAATTGTTCTGTTGTAAAGGATATGGGTTCTATATTACTCCTCTAAATGTTCTTGATGCTTTTATGTGGTGATTGCAAATTTCAGAAGTCTAAGAATTTATGAGGAGTTTAAGGTATGAGCAGCTTGGGGTTCTGTTTTTATTCTAATTACCTTAGCTTTAAAGTGCATTTTTGAGGCTGAGTTTGATATGGGGATTAATCTGGCATTTTTATTCTGGACTATAAGATAATTTACCTGCTTTGTGATTGAAAAATATAAAATTTTCAATTTATTCAATTTTGAGCCGATTTCTTTAGCAGGCAAGGTATGATATATCTCTAAAATACAATCGGATTCGATAAATTTTCTCTTCATCATCAAATTTTACTCCCTAGGAGAAAAGCCGAAGGTATTTTAACAGAAAGTTATGTAGTCTTAATTAGAGTATACTCAGTGCTGCTTATGTTTCATAGCAGGGCTAGGTAGGTCCTGGAAATATAAAGCATGTTAGGATACATTCACTGACAACCAGGGAATTTAGAAGAGACACATGAAAATTCATTAAAGCTATTCAGTTGAATGGGCTACAACAGACAAGTGCAAGGCTGTGACTAAACTATATTCATGACCCGTACACTTTGTTTCCACTAAATAAAGTAAGTATTACTTATTTGGGCAGTAAAGATATCTAATGTCTAGTAGTCATATCTTTAGTCATATCCCTTACACTCTTGGTGAAAATTAAGTCATATGACAGGTAGTAAGTAGTATATCAGTGGAGAAAGGCTTGAGCTTCTGTCAGAATATCAAGATTCTAATCCTTTCTTACCTGAATTTTGGCTTTATGATTTGGGGAAAACTACTTGATATTTCTGTGCTTCTGCTATTCTCATTAATACTACTTAGAATAATAAAGTATGACTATTTTGCCATCTAACATTCCTGGAAAAAAGTTTCAGTATACATTAACTATTAATATGTATATTCATAGCTTGATTTTGTGAAGTACTCATTTAGTTTAGTGTACCTCTTATGAAAAACTAAAGTTCAATAATGATAGAAGTTTGTTAATATTGTTCTACAGTTTCTTTGAATTTTGCAACGTATTATAAAGGTAAATTGAAAATGATTTTACAAGATTTTCAATAACAACATCAATATTTAAGTGTATCCTCCTATATTTTGACCCTCTTTACTTCTTTCATTTGTAAATTTAGAAAGTATTAATAGAAAGTATTGTTTAAAATGACAAGATCTAGATTATGTCCCTTTACTGTATTGAGTGTACAATGAATATGAAATAATTGTTATGATAATGTCCATCATAGTAACCATACAAAAATATTATTTTAATTGTTGGATTTTTTAAAAGAAATATATACGTAGATGACATGTATTGTAATGCTTTAAATCAATGATATTTTGCTTTTTGTCTAAATTTGTATTTTTTATCTGTGTTTATGGTGTATCTCTCAATAATTTATTATTGCCTAGACAATTCAGCTACATGTGAAAATGGATCAGATACATGAATTTTCTAAAATTTACGTTTGGTCTTTTTTCCCTTCAAATGTGTTTCCTATAATGCAGATTTAATCAAAGTATACAAACGCCTTCGTACCCAATTTTAAAGAAAATAGATTTGGGGCTAATGGGTTATAGTAAAATTCCAACAATATGTCCTAACAAGATGAAATATAAATAAAATATAAAATCCACCCAAATTGGTTTCTCTGCCTCTTTTTACTATTCTAAATAATTTCAGTGACAACCGGTCGGCCAAACTCGTAATCTTGGTAACCACTTTAAAATTTTCCTTTTTCTTTACTTCCCACAATAAGTCCTATAATTCTACTTCAAAAAAGTAGTTCATATATTCAGATAGGATATACATAAACAAATTATTGCAATAGACCCTCTTAGGTATTATAACTTAAATACGTGTTTGTAGGTATATATAAAATACATAATGTTATATATATATATATATATATATATTAAATATATTATATATCTTATATATACCTACACACACATATAAAGATATAGTGACACACTATGGTTGACGTAAAGATACAATAATAAGCAAAGGTAAAATGATCAATTAGAAATGGAAGTATGATCAAAGATGGCAGAACAGAGGGATGATTAGTAGATGCATCCTAGATATAGAAGTTCATTCCAGTTTGAGGGGATACCAGCATGCTAAAAGGCCTTGGGTCATGAAATAGCATGTTTCCTTTAGTTACTTCTATACAGTTTGCTATGACAAGCAGAAGGGTTAACAACAGGCTAGGATTTTGAAATGATAGGAAGGAGAAAGTCCTATTGGTCCTGTAAAGGTGTATGAGATGAAGAGCTACTGAAAGGTCAGGACAATTAAGTAATATGCTTCTATCAGATTCTTAAAGTATTATGATCAGAGAGTATATGGCAGGATAGAAGGAATTTTTTAATAATAGCAAGAGGACAGTTTAGAAGAGACTATTGCTTTAGCCTGAGTGGGAAAAGATGTATTTACACAGTAACAGTGCCAATTCAGAAAAGGTAACAACTGTGAGAACAATTAGGTTGTAGCATTGACAGAATATAATCAGTAAATTAAATGCAGTGTGGAAGTTAACTGAAAGGCCATGTTTAACATAAGAATTCTTTTCACTGTGTTATTAATAAAAAGTATAGGAGAATAACAAGATGCTGTTGAGGAAAACACGAGTGTATATTTTTTATTAGATTGAACTGAGGAGGTATGTCAGTCAGTATAGTGTAAGTGTAAAGTGCAGAGTTTATGGTAAAATAGCTATTGGATCAATTTTAAAAAGTCAAAAATCTTCCACTGTGTCATTTTGGACAAGTTACTGGATTTTTTCTCTGTGCCAAAGTTCCAACCAATGTAAAACGGGACAATAATATTACCTACTAATTAGATGGTTGTGAGGGTTAATCATATATTATAAAAAAGGTGGTATTTAGAATAGCACTAGGCCCACAGGAAGCATTGTTCAGTGTTGAATATTATTGTTCTCTGTCAAATGTAAATTCTAATAACCACCTCACTGAGTGCATAATGTTTTGAAGCTGCCATATTCCTCAGCATATATTTTGTACAAATGGTATCTGTAATTCATTACTATTAGTGGCAAAATAGTTAGATGGAGATGTAGTTTTCTATGCATCTGTAAGAAGATCCATGCTGGAGTACAGATTTGATATCCTGTAGGTGGTAGGTGGTTGTTAGAGAAAAACGTGCCTGGATTAAATCACTCTGAATAAGAAAAGATGTAGATCAAAGGTGGAGTCCTGAATAAACACCAAATTTTTAAAGAAAACACAAAGCGAATGTATTTGGTGAAGATAACTAGCTATTGGAAAATTTGCGTAGTACATATCCGATATGTTACTTATGCTGTGGGGCTGGGGCATGGACATTTTGCAGTGAAATACAGGGCTGGACCCTGGTATGGGGGAGGGGAGGACAACTCACAACAGCTCACACAGTTTTTTATGATTATGTTTGTCACAAACTAGCAATTTCAGAGCTTATTGAATGTTAGATTTGTGGAGAAAAGATTGAAAACTTGATACTACACTTAGGATGGAATTGCTATAAACATGGTAGGAAAACTGATGCAAGTTTTGCCCACTTATAAGTCAATTAAAAATGTTTGGATGATACCCAGAAAAACAGATCAAGACCACAGTGAAAAGGGTGTATTTAGGGAAACTTTGGTAGAAGAAAGCTTGTTGAAGAAGAAAGTATTTTGACTGTGGTGGCAGAAAGCATGAGTAGAGACAAAGACTGAGTCTTGTACAGGGAAGTTAAGATGGAGCTGTAACAGACTGGTGCTAGAGATTGTTCTAAATTTACAAAAATAATGGTTAATAAAAAATAGCTAAAAACCAGACCCTGCAACCACTCTTCTAAATAAAAGAGAAAAAATGCAGTGTTCTTAAAAGGATCATAAGAAAGAATATCAGAGAAAAGCACTTGGCTCTGAGAGGCTAGCTTTCTGTCTTCCTCTTTACTTTGAATCGCATAATCCTGTAGTAGTAAATTTGAAAGCCAGAACTTTTTTTTTCAAAGTACTATCAGTAGGAAATGTCTGTATTCAAAACGTCAAGGTTCAAAAGTGAAACTTTTATAACCTTTGATTTTGTAACAGCTTAAGAATTGTTCAGTGTCTGTTTATTTTCAGGAAAGACAGGGAGGTGTAACTGAGATTTTACTTCATTTAATCCTTGGTTCCAAATAGTCATTTGACTGCCAAGAAAATGAGCTCATTTTTCTTCCTCATGACTTGTGCTTTCCTCTACTTTTCTCTGGGAACATTCTAAAGGAAGGAACCCTTTTTTTTTTTTTTTTTTTTTTCTGCTAATAGGAATCGGTGCATATTTTGCCTGTACCAATAAAGCAAATGTTATGAGAGAAAACTTTGAGTTTAGCAGTAATAGAAAATAATTACTAAAAATTTCTAGAGGTTATCTGTGGACTCACAGAAAGTCCTTTCTTATGGAGACTTTGGCAGTTTATATAGGATCAGCACTTTTTATTTATTTATTTGATATGAAGTGGTTGCCATGTACAGTTATAATTGCAAAGCAAAACAGAAATCATTCCTCTGAACATCCAAATAAGACAGGTAATGAGTAAAAAAAAGATGATTCACAGGATTTCACTCCATCTTATAGAAATAGTGTTTATTTTAGACAAAGATTATAGAAATTAAATTTAGTATAAATTTGAGGAAAATATTTGGAGCTTAGGTTAGAATAAAAATCATGTGCCCAAGATTGAGGTCCATATTATCTCAGGGTACACAAAGATAATAAAAATTATTTACTTACTATTCCAGTGCATGTGTCCTAATACTTTCCCTCTAATTTTGAAGATAATTTTTAAACACTATATTTAATATATTTGATTTTGTTGTTCAGTGTATCTTCCACTTGTGAATGTATGTGTGTGTGTATAATGTACTCTCTTTTTTTTAAAGATTAACAAAACGGTAGTAATTCTTAAGAAATGGTTTATTTGGAGGTTGGTTTTTATTTTTTATTTGTTTTAAATTTTGAAGCTGTGCACATTTACGTCAGGGAATATCCCGTTGATGATTTTTCTGAAGGAAGCTACATTGCAATACAAATTAGGTCCTAATATTTCATGTTATTGAACGAAAATCCTGGATGAATGTATACCTGGAATGATTGCCATAAAAAATGTTAGAAATTAAGTCACTACTCATTGAAGGTTTTTATTTTCAAAATTATGCAGTTTTCTGAATGGATCTTTATATTCTCAGAATATGACCATCACTATAATTAGTTATATGGAACAACAAACGTTATGAAAAGCCTAACTGTCACACCATTTATAAAGCAAACATGAAAGTGATGTGAGGTATGTCAACATACAAAGAACAGATGGTGACTGAGTGCCAAAATTTGAACTGATCCTTTTCAGTTGATTATGCATAATTTAATATGTCAGTCAATGGAGGCCTTCAATAGAAAATAGAAAACTTGTGGGAGGTAATTGGAAACGAACCTTTTAGAGACAATATTTACAATAAGTTGACTACAGCACATTAGGCAAAAAATACTATGGAATGGCTTTTCTGTATTTTGATTTATAGTTTGAAATTCTGAATTTTTTTTCTTTTGCAAAGTGATCTAGAATTCAAAGAATATTAGAAGATTTTTATTCCTTTTGATGAAAGTTAGCTTTTTGAGATTAAAGTATTTCTGTAGTAATCAAATACATAGATATACATTTTAAACAGTCAAAAGCATAATTGAGGTTTTCAAAAAGGATACAGAATCTTTATTGGTGAAAATATTGATAGGTATGTTTGAAGTGAAAACTTGCGGGAAGCTGTAGACACGGATGATCATTTCTTTATGAATAATTATTCTTTGTTTCAAGTAATGCAGTCCAAATGATTTTAAGGTTGAGTAAGTGAGATTTGTGGACATTATAGCAAATGTAGTGGTTTTTTAAAGATCGAATTTAGAAAAGTACTTTAGATTTTTTAAAATTAAACTTATCTGCTCTATTTATTGCTTTGTCATACTGGTAGATATTTGCTACATAGCTTTAATCCTTTAGGTTAATTCTACTATAAAGATCGTGTGATAAAATAGTGATATATAAGTTTATCACTTATAAACTGCTTTTGAAGATTTTTTTGTGCATTCTTTTTTATTGTATAAGATACAGGTCAGGTATACAGCGTTATAGTTCAACCCATGTATACAATGCAGAGTGCTCATCTGTTTTTGAAGATTTTAAAACAGGAAAGAACAAGGGACTGCAATTTGAGCACTTCACTTAGTAAGCCAGTTAAACAGTTATCCCATAATTACTTTAAAATATTGAATTAAAAATTTAAAACTATAGAAAAATGCTCTATTATTCCTATTAGATGAAGCAATTAGCTAAACGCAGCACAACGTTGCAGTGTGAGGAACTTGCATATATGCAGGGAAAACCTAGAAAGAAGAAACTATTGAAAGCAGGGAACATTTGAATCCCTCCCCCATCCCAGATCTCCTCTAAGTGTTTGTAGCTGGTGCCCCAGAATGTGATAGCTCCGTCATTGCTCAAGAGTACCTGGAAACCTCACTGAATATCAAAGGGTTGTAAATAACAGTACAAAACAATGATAAATTTCCTTTGCTCTGGCCCATGCATGTTATATCTTAGCTGCTCGTCATCTTTCTAATGTCTACTATGTTAATTAAAGTATAGACCTTCAATTAGTGCCTGTAACATGTAAATAAAAATAATTAGCCTCCTCTGCTCCCTCAAATCCATACAGATGCTAAATATAAAAATGAACAACAATAATGAAGAGTATGAGTTCACATGGACAACCTTTAGAAGTGGGAGATATTGAAATTTGGGGATTCATTGTAGAAAATGATTTGAACAATATGAAATTCAGTTGCAAACACTGCACATGGTATATTAAGGTTTTACCCGTATTTCAACAAAAACATAAAATAAAATACGTCATTTCATATTTATTGTAAACCATTACATTAAAAGATTCAAAAGTGATAAAGTCAAATCAGAGATTGAAAAGCAAGAGACCAAGAGTATGGGACTTTCACCATCTTATACATTCTTTCCACTTTTCTGTAGCTTCAGAACTGCTGATAGAAAATAGAACAAATGCTAGCTAAGCAGAGAGAAAGGCAGAGGATAGCAAAGAGTTAGCCTGCATTCCTCTTCTTTCCGTTTTTCATTTTTTCCCATTTTGTCACTAAGCCAGAAGAAAAGCCAGAACAGAAGGCTCAGTGTGGGTTGTTCTTTGGAAATTTTGATGGCAAACATATAAAGTACATGTTCTTATGAGTTTCCAGAAAAATTAATCCTTTATTATAGTCATCTAAGGGTGGCACAAATAATTAAAATAAACTGACAACATTGAGTCTTCTAGGGTGTATTTGAAATCATGGACAATCAACATTTAAAAAACATCTTAATCTCTTTGGAGTAGCATAGTACATATTTTCCTATTTAGGGTTAAATATATCATATGATAGAAAATAATTTACTATTGATATATGTTTGGTTAAATATGTATTGACTATCTATATATCCTCTTAAAAATTCAAAACTGTCCTATAAAAATTGCTGAGAAAACCGTATAATTAAGATAATTGCTTAAATGTGTTTTAGTTACTGATTCACATATATCCCAGACTATTTTTCTTCCTTCACTCAGTTAGCTATTACAATCTCAGGAAGATTCAGTTGTGAATTTCAAGTAAAAATATTTATGATTAGTTTGCTTTTGTAGATGTATAATTTGGTTATGACATATTGTTGTACTAACTGTATGTCTGTGTGGACCCCTTGCTCCAGGAGATTGGAAGGTGTTATAAGAAAGCTCTACACTCTCAATAATTTTTTTTCTGCTCTCCAATATTAAAGGGAAAATGTTTAACAATAATCAAAATTTGACTGTAATTATTTCTGTTGAATAATAAGTATCATAGGATAGTACTAGGATAATAATTGGGTGGGAATGTTTTCTCTATGAGATGATTCTCTCCAGTGAGTACACAAGCCACATATCCTTGTTATATCAAAAGGTATTTATATCATACTTGCCTTGATTATATATATTTTCTCAAGCTTAAAATGCCTGATTAAAGGAAGCTTGCTATTGCAAACATTAAAGTCACATAAAATCTGGCTTCTCCCTTAGGGGAAGCTATTTAGTACTTGGTATTGCAATTTCCATGGCTGCCTTGTCTGCTTTTTCTGTGGACCACACCTATAAGGGAAAAGTATGTCTTAACCATAGGTCACATTTTGTGTGTGACATAATAGCCTAGGCTCCCTAAAAACCTCAAAAATTTATTCTGCAAATCGCACCGCTTTTTGATAATTGCTATTAATCTGTCTTTTAAGAAGTTACTAAAATTATTGCCATTTTTCATAGGGGGAAACTGAGGTTTAGAAGTCAAATAATTTGTCAGGTGATACACAACTAGCAAGCTGTTGACTTGGAATTTGAATCAGACTTCTAAATTCAGAGCCTTTATTCATTATATTAATATATTATTTCATTATGTCATATCTTATTAAGACTATTTTGTTAGTTAGAAAATTAGAGAATTAAATGAGAAAATCCTAATAGAAAATAGGGTTTCTACTTGAGTAAGTGATAAAAAAAGATGTTTGAAATGATAATACATTTTTTGAGCTGAGGAGAATTTTGAGATAATAAGATTCAATTTATTTGATTAAGAAAGAGAAACTTGTAACAAGAGAGTATGTATGACTTTCTCACAGTCACACAATAACACATGTACTAGAACTGATAAATAAATAAAAACTGATATGAACTGACCTCTATCAGCCATGGAATAAAGAGGAACTATTCTCTTCTTAGATGTATAGCCACTCAGTATTTTACCTTCTCTGCTGGAGCATTGGTAATGCTTGTTGTGAAAATGCCATAAGCACTGCTTTAAATCTGGCTTCTAATATGTATTATAAAGATATTTAATAAAAGTGAAAGGGAACAAGAGGACAAGAATCAAGAATGAGATAATATATGCAGATAGAGACCCAAAGACCAACATCTTCTCTTCCATAATTTTATGGCAAGCTTGGTCTGTTTGTTGACTGAAGCAGTGTATGTTGTAGAATATGGTCACGCTGCCTAATGGTCCATATATTTATTTATATGTACTTCTCATTGTGACTGGTTTCTTTGTTGGAAACTGAAAGTAGAGCTGACACTCATTTCCTAATGAAGCCCTTTCTGTATCCTTCATATGCAGAGGAGTACATTAAAATGAATTCCTCATATTTTACAAAATAAGAATTGGACATGGAAAATGATCAAATGAAAAATAAAGTCCTGCAAATGTGAGAAAATAATTTAGGATAGAGATTGGTAAGTTTTATCAGCAGAAACACATTATTTTTAAGATCTTATACAAGAAGGGATCAATCAGATCAAAAAAGTATATAGGAGAGAACATGCTTAGCTAGTGGTGGATTCTAGGTTAAGTTTACACATTCTGTGTTTTCACTCAGGAGAATTAAAGAACCTTCCCAGAATGGTGTAAGGCAGTGTAAGTCCCTTATACCATTCTTCAGGCTCTCTCTTCCTCTTAAGTAACAAACTGGAGGCTGCATGGTGGCTGGTGAAGCTTTCTGGAGTCACTGATTTTATGTATGCATCAGAATAGCTCTTAAATATGGCAGGATCCTTGGACAGATGTACATAAGCAAGAAACAGACTTCTGTGGTGTTAAGTGGATAAGAAGAGTGTTCTTTGTTATTACGTCATTGTTTACCACATGCTAACACAGTGAACTTAGCCAAACCTTTTAACTGCCTAATAAAAGTTAATGAAAATCAATAAGATGCTAACCTAGACATGGACAAATGTCTATAGTGTCTTTCAGAGGGGGTTAGCTTCATGGTTGAAAATAAGAGTAAACTCAACCATTGCATAGGTTTACTGCTGCCTTACTTGGTACTAGATTATACTTCCCATGTAGGCCAAAGCAGAAACTGAGTTTCACTGATGTTGCAACACCCTGAGTAGAGTAACAGAATTCTGAGTCCAATTCCCAATACGCAGAAGGAGCTGATCTTAAGCTGATCCCTGTATCTTCTGGTGAAAATCGAAATCACTGCCTAGATTAAGAAGGATACCCAGAAGATCCACAGTTAATTACTTAAGGCAGGATTTTACAAAAACATTCCAAGAAAAACAATATTCTGTAAGATGCCTCCAATAATACATTTATGGGGAAATACATATGGAAGACCCTGCATGGTATCATAGAAATTCAGAAAGCACATTAGCACATTAAAGACTCTTAGAAGTTCTGAATTTAAGAAACCTGTGTAACTTTCCTAATATGACAGGTTTTTTTTTTCCCCTAAACTTATTTGTCCATTAAATTCTTTGTTCCTTTAATCCTAGTTAATGAGTTTCTGGCATTTTCAGAACAACTTTTAGGAATAAAACTAAAAAAAAAAAAAGAGAAATCCCTGAGTGATGAAATAGTAACCATGGCTAAAGAACAACATTGTGAAAAAGGAAATATATCAAAAAGAGCAGGGAATTCCTGGCGGTCCAGTGGTTTGGACTTGGCACTTTCAGTGCCTTGGGCCCAGGTTCAATCCCTGGTCGGGGAACTAAGATCCCGGAAACTTCAAGTTCTGGCCAAAAAATAAATAAATAAAAGTAAAAATAAAAAATAAAATAAAATTTAAAAAAGAACAGAAGCCAGAACAGCAGTTATGTCATACCAATCACCAAGTTGTATGAGCCCAGCACAGACAATTGACCTAACTGTGGCAGCAGTGACAATTTAAGTAGTCAATGTTCAATCTCATCATGGCCTAAATACCAGTATTCTACCTTCAGACACGGCAAATGACATGAAATCTCTGGTCATTGCAAGACTTTGGGTCACTTTTAGAATTTCAGTATTTTATTTTGTCTAATATGAATATCTCAGGTTGATTTCTTTGTCTTTTATTAAAACTTCCATTTGAAATATTGAGGTCAGCTTGCTTTCAAGTAGGAAATAGGCATGAACCATTTTGACAAGGCACAGGTTATTTTAGGGGTCTCAAGACAATAGCACGATAAATTCCCTGAGAGGTAATATGGATATTTAGCAGCATGAGGAGTCTTCAAATAAAGATTAAAATATATTTATGCCCCAAAGGTAGGAAAACAGTGCAGGGAGAGCACTAAGCCTAAGTCCCTCTAGGTTTAGTTGCTGATTGTGTTTCCAAAAAATGTTATTCTTTCTAAGAAGACAACATGCATCTAAACTTCAAATGCTACAGGGTGTTTTCTGAGTTATTTATAGACAATGAAATGCCTTCTCCAGGAGGAGAGGCCTACAGCATAGACAAGATCCTTGAGAAGGCTCAGAGGAAAATGATGATATAGTCTTTCTGCCAATAATAATGATAGCAGCAGTTATCATTATTAAAGAATTATCTTATATTAAAATATAAAAAAAGTTTATTTTCATCACCCAAATAGATAGTGATAAAAAAGTTTGGAATAAAATGCCAAAATATAAATAATGATTATCAGAAAGAAAATTTTGAGTGATTTATTATCTGAATTTTTGCATTCTCTTTTATCCCCCTTTTTTAAGGTATGCATTTATTACTTTACCAATCATATAAAGTAGAACACAAGTTTTTATAAAATTAAAGAAAAAAATACACTAGGACTGTAAAAATACAAAATGCTTTGACAAGATTAGACACCCGTAATGTCAGAACAGATGGACCTAGACAGTGTCATCATGTTATTTATTGTTTGGGAATAAACACATGTTATTTATCATCTGGGAATAAACGGTGAGATATACAACTATGCCTGTGGAATCAGACCTTGACAATCTGCACTCATTTACCTTCCCCTTCATATGTCTGTTTATTTTCAGGTCACCAAATAATCAGTTTCAAACTTAGACACTACTGATGACCAGGCCACCCACTATGTCCTTGACTAGTTTATAATGCTTTCAGTTCTTTAGAAACCTTTTTCCTTCAGCTGCCTATGTTATTGCCAAATTCCTAAGACATTTCCTCAAGAATCACCATGCAGTGATGTGCACTAGTAAATGCACAACCTTAGGAATGCTTTACGTTAGCAGTCTGCCTTGAAGATATTCTAGATCATGTATTATCCACTATCAGGAAGATCCAGTCAAGATGGGGAGCTGAAAATTCTCAGCTAAAATTGATCATGAAAGTGTATTAGTTGAGCAAAATGCCAATCAAATGATGTGCTCAGAGATGAAGCAGAGAAGCTAATGAGGCAAATGAGCACATCTTTGGCATGCTAACAAACAGCATATTGTCCCGTGGCTTCCAGCTAATATGTTCTACTTACAATCAAATTCTCAAACAGTTCTTCAGTTGTGATACACTGAGAGCCCAGTGGCAACGGAGTCACACTCATTACAATCCAGCTTTATGGAGTTAGTCTGCAAGACAGGGTGACTGACAGGAAGCCAAACCACATACCGACTGATGAGTTGAAGCAGCGTGATCACAAACAAGTCAGGTAGAGAAAACATCACAAGACCCCATTATCTGGCAAGTTGAAGCACTGTGAAACATTGCTGATGGCTGAGAAGTGACAGCAGGGAAAGAGAAACAAACCGAAAAAAACTATAATAGCACATAAGCTGCTGAATAGGGAAAGCTCGATTTGTGCAAAAATGTCATGTAGTCCTTGGGACAGAAGCAAAACTCCGCACGATGACAGGTCCTGCAAGCAGTGGTCATAGCTGGAGACTAACAAACAGTTCGTAAATATTCTCCATGGATTGCGGTGCAAGTAAGAAGTTTGCTTTCATCACTTGGGGAAACATTGACAATGAATCTTTTGAAAGATAGCCCTCCAACAATGTTATTATCTTTTGCTGAGTCACATAGCTTAGCAGTGAATTACAGAGTAATCACTTACATTGTAAATTACAGTTTATTTAGTATAATAACTAAATTGCAATTACACACAATTAGTGAGATTTAACACCTTTAATTGTTGAAATATGTAAATAGAATTCATTCATTTTCTGTCCAGGTGTACTGCTATGAGACTTCTCAGAACATAAAATTTCATAGCTGTAAAATTGTTGAAAGTAAAATGAAAAAAAAGGAGAAAAGAACCTTTCACATATCTGTGGTGACACCACTCCTCTGTATTTCCTTCACTGAGATCCACACACAGATTCAGAAACAACACATCTCTGTCCCTGGAAACATTTTAACTATTTTCTCCAAGTTGCTGCAATGGCCAGGAGGACACCCTTGATTCACTGACACATTTAGGAAGCAGAATGGACAGGGCTTACTATATAGCAGGAGCTGGGACAGGGAGAAAAGGAAGAGTTTAGAAAAACTTTAAGATTTGGTGCTTGGGCAGATGTTTAGATGGTGAATCCACATATAGATGCAGGGTGACTGTAATATACCATTTCAAACCGACCATAACAGTAACCTCTTCCTCCCCAACCCTAGCCTGCTACTGCCTTGAACATGAATACTGCATATTCAAAACAATATTTGCTAGAACTCTGTAGGACCTATAACGGCTATAGGATGCTACTATGTGTTGCATAAAAATCTGTTTCAGCAGTCTGAAATGATTGTGAAAACCCAGGTTATACAAATTTAAGTACTTTATATAGGATATCTCAAAGACTTTCTGTTAATGTGCACTATGTATCGCCAGGGAATGAATATGGGATACAACACCTTGATGTGTCCAAAAGTTATTTGATTGCAGAACTCCCCTATGGTACTTTTTACAAACTAAAATTTCAGTGCAACAGTCTTCAGTCAATCACTTTCTGTCTTATAATTTAGAGTTTGCACTGACCTGAATATGTGTGTCTCTCTTTTTCTAGACTGCATGTTCTTTGAGGAGATGAGTGGGATATTGCCCATCTCTATATTACTGGGGTATAACACAATTCTTCCTCATAGCAGGAACTCAGTAAATGTTTATCAAATGATGATAATTGTGTTGCAGTAATTCTAAAGCTACTGTCAAATATTACAGAATAGATGTAATGCTAATTTTTGCCAGTCTCTGTTGATTTGGGCATAATTTGATAAACCTTGGAAACAACAGCAACAGAGGCAATTAGTAAAAGGTTATATACCTCCTAGAAGCCTTGATTATTGGGCTTTTCTCTATACACACCACTTAAGAAAATGTGTCTAGATTTGCTATCTCTAAATATGGTTGATCATACATTGTCAAAAGACACATGCTTTCCTGCATAGGGTTGCTAAATAAATCACAGAATGTCCAGTGTGGTAGATACCCATGGAGTGACCTCAAATGAGACAAATTCTTGTGTAATCCCCTCCTCTTGAATGTAGGCCAAACCTGTGACATGTTTCTACCCAATAGAATATGGTGAAGGTGATGGGCTATCATTCTGTTACACTATAGGACTTGTGACCTAAAGAAGTTATAGGATGATATATGAATATTTTTTAAGATGCTAAATGTGCAATAATTTGCTACATAGCATGGAAAATTGATATACCCATTTAAATTTAAGTTTCAGAAAAAGTGAATTTTAAAAAGTGAATTTTAAAAAAAGTCTAAGTATGCCCACATAATATTTGGGAGATACTTATACTAAAATAAATATTTGTTTCTTTGAAATTTTAATTCACTGGGTTTGCTAAATCTATTTATTTATTGATTGATTGATTTATTGATTGATTGCTAAATCTGACAACCCTACTCCTTGGAAGTTCTTCTCACAATCTTTACCTGTTCCCTAAACCTCTAGGTGAGTCACTAGTACTTTCCATATAAAAGTTTAGCTTGAAAAGTGTGGTTAAGTCTCACAAAAATGATTCTGAGAGGAAAATTGGGGCCACAAAATAAGGAATGTTTAAATTTATATAGCGTAGAAAGCCTGTTTTGGTTAATAACTTCTATCGTAGCCTCACCCACACATACAAATAATTCAAAGAATGTTGTCACCTTTAAGCACACACATACAGGCACATGCACTGACAACCAATAAAACATATTCCTGAAGCCACATGCTATTCAATAGCTTAGTTTTATCTGTTTAAAGAATGATTTATTGAACTTTCCTTTTAACCAAAACCAGAACAATCAAAATATTTTAAAAGTCTATTTATGTTTAATTTCTACATTTCTCTTCACCTCACAAGAATCTAGATAAACTAGTTGTAATCAACACCAGATTTTTGGATGTAATCCTAACTTCTCTAAATATACTGTTTCAGATCGTTAGAAGTTGTTAGACTTTCCCTAAATTGAGGCTATTGTGTTTAAATATAGATGGCCTTTAAATAATATAGTGTTAAATGAAAAGAGCCTAGGTTTTGCTGTGAGCAAGTTTCTGGTTTTATTCTCCATTTGACCATTTATTAACTCTTTGCCTCTGAGTAAGACAGTCAGCATTTCTGAGATCTCAAATTTCTCATCTGACATGTACCTGGCAGGGTTAAATTATACTTAGTGACAATTATAATTTAATTATAAGCATCTTAATCATATTGATTTATTTTTTACATCAACTACTTTTTACAAATGAGGAAAATGAGTCTCCATGTTATTTATTAACTTACACAAAATCATACAATAAATATGTCCACTTCTGGGTTGCAATTCAATCTCATGTCCTACAGCTTTTGCTAAATAAAGTTTACTTTCCATATATTCACTTCAAGAGTTTACATCAACTGTCTTTCAGTAGAACTCTCATTATTAGAAGGAAAAAAACAAATGGAGCAAAGCATGGTAGCCATGAAAAATGTTCATGATCTTGTATTCTGTGTCGTATGCTTTCACCTGTATCATCTATTCTTATTTTCACAAAATGCTGAGTCAAGTGGGGAAGATATTATTAGCTTTATTTTCAGAAGAAATTGAAACTTGGAAAGGTTAAGTAACATGTGAGTTCAACTGGTCCTTAAACCTACAGCCCTATACAAATTCTTCTTTCTGCTTTATTTCTTCTCAATTACATATGTTTAAAGCATCTCAATTGAGGGACCTTATCATTATAAATTTCCTTTCTTTGTATGCGGCAACTTACGAGGAAGAAAGTACAGACAAAGATTACACACACCCAAATTCTGGTCCATAAAGTTTTACTGATTAATAAGAATTCTTGGACAGAGTAGAAAGGGCTAGCTTTGCTTCTCTACATCCTTACCCCAAATAACACAGCAACTATCATTTTTCCTCTTCTACTCTGCATTCAAGCATTGAGAGGGGAAGGAGCTTCAAGAAAAAAGTAGCTTATCTCCTGTACTTCACCAGGGAATGAGTTCTGATCTTGGTTTGTTTTGTTCTTTCCTTCTTTGTAGCATGAGTAAGAGATCTTAGATATCCGCTGTCACAGAGGAAGTGAAAAGGGAGCCAGGGAAGGACTTTCATTTTAGGAACATCAAGTCATCATCTCAATGTGAAGGTTTGACTCCAAAGAAGCAGTACCTTTTTTGTTTTCAGGTATGTGAGAGCAAATCTTTATCCGTATTCTCACTCAATAGGGATTCCCATTCATATCCCACACTTACTATTTTCAAAAAGTATGATAAAATTAGCTTATTCTTACAGACAGAGTTCGCTTATTTTCCAGATCAGACTAGAGTTCACATCAGTTTAGAGGATTGGATCACCGCTTCCTTAATAAGGATTTATTGAAAATCTCTAATCTATTTGGGTAGCTCACTCTTTGATGTGTAAATTGTTACTAAGACTGAAAAGAGGTTTGCTTTACCAAGTGTAACCTTTCCATTCATACACAGTAATGAATGCACATGGACTCTCATTTAAATGTCATTGTCACTCGGATGTTCCCATGAGATAGGCAAAAGTAGCTCACAATAAGTGAAACCACTTCAGCCAATAAATAACTGTAAAGCCATGTTACTTTGGAAAGTGAGTTTTTGCTTGGCTTTTGTTTTTGTTTTTATGCTTTGGGATTTTTTGTTTGTTTGCATTATATCCTTTAATCATATACATCTGAAAGAAAGAAGGTATAGATTTCAAATGTCATAAAATTAACTTAAAATGCAAAACAACAAAACTTCTGCCCAAATCATTATTGTGATTAATTTAAACATAGGAATTGCTGCATTTAAATTTTGGTTAATTCAATACATTAGTTTATCAGACGTGTCTTGATTTTGGACCTGCCCAGAAATAATTAGAAAGGATTTTAAAATGGTTAACAAAGCTGAATATAAAAATATTAACAAATTTTTTATTATAAGTCATTACATTTCAACATTCAGCTTTTTAAAAATGTCATTAATAATCATTAGTTTCTGGAGAGATGACCTAAACTGGGCAACACAAAATTTACTGGCTTTTAGTTCACATGTCTTTTTTATTTTTAATATCCATCTTCACTGAGTTTTAAGTCATATTTCCTTTAGTACTTAAGACTTCCTTCAAACTTTTATATAATTCAATTACAAGGAGTAATGATATTATATTCCACAGTGGGACAAACAACCATGTTTAAAGGTTATTTATTTTTTTCATAAGGAGCAAGGGTACTATAGAATGGGAGTTTATTATTAATATAATTGCTTAAATAAATTATTCCTCAGGTCAAGTTATTCTATTTTACAAGTGGAATATAAACTTTGCATGATAATCATGTATTTTGCCAGTGCAAGAGTCAGTCATCTTCCAATCACAATGGTTATGAATATTTCAGTTTTTTTAATTGTGAAGATTTGTCAAATATAGGTAGTTTAACTTTTTTATTTTGGATTTTATTAAAAATATTTAAAAATTCTACTAAAAGTTGAAATCAAGCATAATACTGCTCACTTACTTCTCTAGGAAATAAGCAAGTGACCCTAAATCTTCCAAGAAAAGCTGTTTCCCTTTATTTTAGTCCTTTTTGAAAAGGACATGTTATTTTTTTACATGCTGCTTATTATGAACCAGTAATTTTAGAAATATTAACATGTTTAATCCAAGTAACAATGCTGAGTAGGTACCATGAGTAACCTATCTTGCAGCTAAGGAAATTGCATCACAGAAAGATTAGATGACTTGCCCTCAAGAGGTGCACATGCAACTTTAAGACAGAGCCCGATGGGGTGTTAATTGGGAATGGAGATTAAAGTTTATTCTCTAGAATATTCTACTCCAGTATTTCTGAAATTTCATTCTAGATCTATTACTAAGAGGTTACAACATGCATGTGTAAATACATGCACACACACACACACACACACACACCCCCTTTGATTTAATCATTTTGAAAACACTCTTTGGGGTATGTCCCTATTATTTGACCAGGGCTCTATTTCTTTCACATAACACCAAGTAATGTTTAAGGAGACACTAATATTCACTTCAGTGGAGTGTAGCTGAGGCAATACCACTTAGCACCATTGTCCTAGTATCCCTGTAGCATACAGTGGTCTTCCAGTTTGTAAATGGGAACCCAAGTGGCAGGCTACATCTGGACCTATGGATAGCAAATTTATACTAGGTGGGATTAAAACTCTTCTTTCCCTGCTTCTGAAACGACCTTGCTTAGCACCCTTCTATGGGGAATTAAGCTGATACCATTCTAAATATTCTCTCAGTGATTTTCTGAGGCTGTACCACTGGATTTTCATTGTTTGTCCAAATAGAATCAAAATATTACTTTTTGAAATTTAATTTGTTCTTCAATCAGCAAAGATACAGAAATGTCAAAAGAGGTCATTTAAAAATAAAAAATTCTGTTTATTCTGGAACACCTCTGTAAAACACAACCACACTATCAGGGATGAAGGGCTTCCCCAGAACAGAGGCAATTGCCTTATATGGTACAGAAGTGAGTGTCAGCCTGAATTCTATAATTGGACTACCTTTCATCATATTTTGATAATGTGCCCAAAACTCTCTTCATTTATGCTGCATATGTTTTGTCTACTGAGTATAAAGTATTGTTCACCAGTCAGGAGTAAATGAAGTTTCAATATTTTCTTTGTGTGTAATGGAGATGTTTGCTTCAGAATTTATCATGTGATATTTACATATAAGAGATGACTTTGCAAGACTAGCAGAATTTGTCATAAAACCATCATAACCGTCACAACAGCAATGATGCAGAATTGCAGTTTTGTAACTCACTTGCCTGTTTGTGGGTAGCACACTACATTTTGTTAGTGATGACACTCCTTAACAGTTCATTTTCTCTAATGAGACCATCTGCCAATTCCTTGCTAAGCATTCCCTTCTGCACTAAGTGTTAAAAATAGTACTTAAACTGCCATTTCCTTTCTGCTGTGCACAGCTTGTTCCATTAAAGCTAGGGAATTTCAGAGGTTTGACCTATTTCAGAAAATTATTCTCTATCTTAAGCTCTTTGATTGTACCCCTCTTTAGATTCACATCAGACTGATTCTGTGTAGAGTCTAGTGATCTTTGACATCAACAGAATAATCTTTGGTGTGATGAAATAAAGTTCTATTGACTAAATTACAGGCAATTATATTTAGACCTTTGACCTAATTAATGACCTTGAGATCAAGCAAGGCAATCAAGTCAGTAGAACTTCCTTTTGATCATATCATGCATTTCTCTATGAACTGAAAATTTTACAGTGGACTAATTGGTAGTATATTGACTTATCCCAAAATTGAGACGTAAAAGTACATTAAAATATTTTACAAATATTTTATCATTAAAAAGAACAGAATAAAAAGTACAACTTATAAGTTATATGAGATGAATTTTATGTAAAGTCATTAAAATAACCACATATCTTTGTATTAGGAGGTGAATGAATTTAGTTTGCTGTTTTCATCCTTCTTAGGTTTCAAATTCCTTCTAACTCCTGGCTAATTTATGTCCTTAAACAAGACAAGAAATTTAAATATGTATTATAGAAATCATACTTTCTCTAAAGTTGTCATTATTTTAGAGTAAATTTTATAAGTCATTTGCAGAAGGTTTGGAGCAAAACTTGTTTTTCTCCTCAGTGCTATTCTCCTTTTTTACCAACTCGAGATGAGAGGACAAAATTAGAGTTTAGGTCAAAGTAACAGATTACCAAATAAAAAATATTTTCTTATTTACCATAGGAGAAAAACCAAGCTAAGATAAAACAGGCCAATAATTTGAAATGAAGCTATCATTGTGAATGTGAAGATATTAGCACCAAATTAATGTACATTTTTTAAATGTTTGTCTGTTTTTTGGTATGGTGAAAAGTCTTTTCTATACCAGAATAGAATTTCTGTCCAACTCTTTATTTGTTCCATTCATGGTAATTACTACTGAAAAGTATTTCATTCATTCAAGCAACCAAATCTGTAAGCAGTGAGCAATAAAGGTTGCCAAGGATTTTAGGCTAAGATCCAATATATATTTAACTGGAATTTTTAGAAACTCCTGGAAACTAGTCCATTCTCATGTTATGTATATTAACAATTGTTTCCCATTGAGGATCCTAGAATAAGATTGTTCCCATGAGTTACACTTAAAACTGTTTCCCGCATGCAAGGTTTATATAACTTTTCAAACAATAACAACAAAAAAAGAAAAGAAACATAAATAACATCATTCTGAAAGGAACTTTGATAAATGTGGATGTGTTGATGATTGTTTTCATTTCTGATACAGGCAACTTAGATAAAAAACTTAGAAATATTAGCAATAAGATTTGGAATCAGATTCTCTTAGTAATCTATTTTTCACAAAAGAGTTTGCAAGTAATCACAATCATGTAATATTTAATATATTAACTCTATAGCTCTTTAGGAACAGTCTTTGCTATTTTAGCTTCACTATAGATTTATCTAAATTGTTTCTTACTATTGTTCAACATAAAATTGGTTAGTATGGTTTCTATTGTTATATTATTTTTATATTTAGCTATATATTTTGTTTATATTTACATACATAGTTATTATTTTATTAGTCTTATAATTTTATTTTTATAAGGTCTATGGTTTTGTGCAATTTAGATCTTTTAAAAATGTTTTCTTTTTTGTGTGTGTTTATGTTTCTACTTTTTAAGTTAGAGCTTTAATTTAACTCCTCCAATTTCTGTATCACATACATCTATATCAATATCTATGCTATCTGGAGACCATCATGTAATTTATTTATTTTACCTATTAACTAAAACATTGTATTTTTATCTAAGTCTTTCTTACATATGTGATGCTTTTAAGCCCAAAGAATTAACTCAAGTACAAAGTCAATTACCAAAAACAACAACAAAAAAAATTAAGGCTTCAGATTTGTGAGAATGGAACTTTTTGAAAACATTAATATTTATAAATAATTATGTGCTGGGCACTATATAATTATTGCTATTTATTGTTAATTAATTTTTCAAAAATAATTATTGAGTCCCCTCATTTTTTTAATAGTAAGTATACTTAGCAGTACACAAATATACAAAACCTATGGGCTCATAGGATTCATATTCAAATGAGGAATTTTGAAAAATCCCTTACACTCACTAAGCCTCCTTTTCCAAACTTTAAGATAACAATTCATATCAATTCACGGGGTTGTACTATATATACACGTGTATAATATATACACGCTGCTTTTTTTAATGTTTGTTTTCATTCAACAGATTTTATTGAACAAATACAATTTGCATGGCACTCTTGTAGGTGCTAGCAATAGAACAGTAAGAGAAACGCAGTGATAGGTGCTATAATAGAAAGAAAGATTGATTAATAGTAGGGCAAAGAGCAGGAACAAGTAATTTCATCTGAGGAAGGATGGGATGCAGGTAATGCCGTGGGAGCTTTTGCACAAGAGTTGATATCTGAACTGACAGCTGAACTATGACTAATAAGAGTCAGCCAGATAAGTGAGATGAGGTAAAGAAGGAGGCAGCTTCTAGGTAGTTATCTCATTTACTATGAAAAATAGCCCAATGACTTTTAGGTTAATTTCTCTCTTTGTTATCAGGCCACATTTTGTCGTGTGAGAACTCTAAAGCTCAAAGAATATAAAATATATACTGGTTCACCTAGCTATTGAGAGAGCCTGAATTGAACCTGCTCTGACTCTAAAGTGGAAAATATTCCTTCCATTATGCCACCGTGATGGAACGTATAATAGAGACTAAATACATATTCGATATTTTACTTGAAAAACTTAGAATAATGAACCAACTCTAGAACACTGAAACTTCTTAGACATATTTAATTTAAAATGTTGTGTGTGACAATCAAATTAATATTTCTATATGTGAAGTGATAGGACTATTTAAAGGTTTATGTATTTTACAGTATTCACCCAGAAACAGCATATCACTTAATCCTATCTGATCAATGAAATTATATAAATATGAGGTCCATGCAGACATACAGCAGGTCAGCTAACTAAGCAACTGCATACAAATTTCTCTAAGAAGAAACCATTTTTGTTGCTATTTTTTCTACCCTAGAAGAAATCTTTAGGTTTCTTGTCTTTGAAAAGGTAAGACCCATAGAAGGATTATAATATGGCAAATGATCAGGAATGCCTCCAAAATTCACAGAATATGTCAATACAAACAATATACCAGTTCAATTTTCAAAGAAGAATGTTTCTGTTTTGCCTTAAGCTGTTGTTCTATGATAACAGAGAAAGTAATCAAAAATGTTAGTAAAATATCAAGTAGTAAAACCTTATTCTGAATATAGTAATGCTGAACTTTTTTATTGGACACTCAGCTTTAGTCTTTGAAAATATTTTATTAAATGTTTTATTATTTTATTTAAATGTTTGCCTTTAAAATATATGCTTGTAATCCATAATATATTAAACTGCAATATTACATGGAACAATTTTCATACAAATAAATTAATGGCTAAATTAAACTTTGCCTTAGGCCTGAAATAAACTTTTCATTACACCACATGTAAAAAAAAAAAAAAAAGAAAGAAAGAAAAAGAGAGAGAAAGGAAAACATCACTCCTTATTTTTTTCCAAGAGCATTTCTTTTTGCTCTCTTTGTTTATTTTGCTGTTGATAAAGGTACCAAATCTGATTATTAAGATAGATCATCTGAAAGGACTTTTAAAATTTTTGCTGTAAAGGATACCAGTTTTCGAATGAGTATGATAAATTTTAACGTCTCCTCTATTTCCCTGCAATATCTAATTCACTTCTTATTTCTCTACAACTCTATGATTGTAATCCCTAGCCAGAATGTCTGTGTTAGACTACAAAATATGGTTATGCAGAATAAGAACAGAAAAGACTATAAAACTCCAATTCTAATTAATATTAAAAATCATATATATATTTTTCATGAAATAATTTGTCTGCGTGTGGGTTAGGGTACTTGAACATATTATTCTACATGGAAAGATTGATTTAAAGTAGTCATAGAATAACATGACTCTGCTGAGTGAGAATAGTAAATAATTATCAGCAATTATGTTCCTAAAATGTCACCAATTTCCAGATCACCTAAATTCTATTGTGATGGGCAGAATTCTAAGGTGGACCCCAAGATTCCTGCCTTTTGGTACACTACTCACCCTGTATAATCCTTCCTCTTTAGTGTGAGTAGGGCATGTAAGTATGATGGGATGCCACTCTTTTTTTTTTTGAATTTCAAAATTGTATTAAATATCATCACAATTCTAATAATTAAAGATTAAAAATGACAAAATTAAATAGGAAATAATTTTGAATCTTAAATAGTAGTCCACGTTTACTTAGAGGAGGATGAGGAGGTAGTTTGAATTTTTTTCCCACCCCCCCATGCCTTTCCCCCCTTGTTTTCCATACGTTTGCTCTCTACATCTGTCTCAACTTCTGCCCTGCAAACCAGTTCATCTGTACCATTTTTCTAGGTTCCACATATATGTGTTAATATACGGTATTCGTTTTTCTCTTTCTGACTTACTTCACTCTGTATGACACTCTCTGCATCCATCCACGTCTCAACAAATGACCCAATTTCGTTCCTTTTTCTGGCTGAGGAACATTCCATTGTATATATGTACCACATCTTCTTTATCCAGTTGTCTGTCGATGGGCATTTAGGTTACTTCCATGACCTGGCTATTGTAAATAGTGCTGCAGTGAACATTGGGGTGCATGTGGCTTTTTAAATGATGGTTGTCTCTGGGTATATGCCCAGTAGTGGGATTTCTGGGTCATATGGTAATTCTATTTTTAGTTTTTAAGGAACCTCCATACTGTTGTCCATAGTGGCTGTATCAATTTATATTCCTACCAACATGCAAGAGGGTTTGCTTTTCTCCACACCCTCTCCAGCATTTGTTGTTTTTAAATTTTCTGATGAGGCCATTCTAACTGGTGTGAGGTGATACCACATTGTAGTTTTGATTTGCATTTCTCTAATAATTAGTGATGTTGAGCAGGTTTTCATGTGCTTCTTGGCCATCTGTGTGTCTTCTTTGGAGAAATGTCTATTTAGGTCTTCTGCCCATTTTTGGATTGGGTTGTTTGTTTTTTGAATATTGAGCTGTATGAGCTGTTTATATATTTTGGAGATTAATCTTTTGTCCGTTGATTCATTTGCAAATATTTTCTCCCATTCTGAGGGTTGTCTTTTCATCTTGTTTATGGTTTCCTTGGCTGTGCAAAACCTTTGAAGTTTCATTAGGTCCCATTTGTTTATTTTTGTTTTATTTCCATTACTCTAGGAGGTGGATCAAAAAAGATCTTGCTGTGATTTATGTCAAAGAATGTTCTTCCTATGTTTTTCTCTAAGAGTTCTATAGTATCCGGTCTTACATTTAGGTCTTTAATCCATTTTGAGTTTATTTTTGTGTATGGTGTTAGACAGTGTTCTAATTTCATTCTTTTACATGTAGCTGTCCAGTTTTCCCAGCACCACTTATTGAAGACACTGTCTTTTCTCCACTGTATATCCTTACCTCCTTTGTCATAGATTAGTTGACCATAGGTGCATGGGTTAATCTCTGGGCTTTCTATCCTGTTCCATTGATCTACGTTTCTGTTTTTGTACCAGTACCATATTGTCTTGATTACTGTAGCTTTGTACTATAGTCTGAAATCCAGGAGTCTGATTCCTCCAGCTCAATTTTTTTCCCTCAAGACTGCTTTGGCTATTCGGGGTCTTTGGTGTCTCCATACAAATTTTAAGATTTTTTGCTCTAATTCCATAAAAAATGCCATTGGTAATTTGATAGGGATTGCATTGAATCTGTAGATCGCTTTGGGTGGTATAGTCATTTTCACAATATTGATTCTTCCAATCCAAGAACATGGTAGATCTCTCCATCTGTTGGTATCATCTTTCATTTCTTTCATCAGTGTCTTATAGTTTTCTGCATAAAGGTCTTTTGTCTCCCTAGGTATGTTTATTCCTAGGTATTTTATTCTTTTTGTTCCAATGGTAAATGGGAGTGTTTCCTTAATTTCTCTTTCAGATTTTTCATCATTAGTGCATAGGAATGCAAGAGATTTCTGTGCATTCATTTTGTATCCTGAAACTTTACCAAATTCATTGATTAGCTCTAGTAGTTTTCTGGTGGCATCTTTAGGATTCTCTATGTATAGTATCATGTCATCTGCAAACAGTGACAGTTTTACTTCTTCTTTTCCAATTTATGTTCCTTTTATTTCTTTTTCTTCTCTGATTGATGTGGCTAGGACTTCCAAAACTATGTTGAAAAATAGTGGTGAGAGTGGACATCCTTGTCTTTTTCCTGATCTTAGAGGAAATGCTTTCAGTTTTTCACCATTGAAGATGATGTTTGCTGTGGGTTTGTCATATGTGGCCTGTATTATGTTGAGGTAGGTTCCCTCTATGCCTACTTTCTGGAGAGTTTTTACTATAAATCGGTGTTGAATTTTGTCAAAAGCTTTTTCTGCATCTATTGAGATGATCATATGGTATTTCTTCATCAACTTGTTAATATGGTGTATCACATTGATTGATTTGCATATATTGAAGAATCCTTGCATCCCTGGGATAAATCCCATTTGATCATGGTGTATGATCCTTTTAATGTGTTGTTGGATTCTGTTTGCTAGTATAGTGTTGAGGATTTTTGCATCTATATTCATCAGTGATATTGGTCTGTAATTTTCTTTTTTTGTAGTATCTTTTTGGTACTGGTTTTTGTATCAGGGTGATACCAAATATCATACCATTCTATGATATCAGGGTGGCCTCATAGAATGAGTTTGGGAGTGTTCCTTCCTCTGCAATTTTTTGGAAGTCTTTGAGAAGGATGGGTGTTAGCTCTCCTCTAAATGTGTGATAGAATTCATCTGTGAAGCCATCTGGTCCTGGACTTCTGTTTGTTGGAAGATTTTTAATCACAGTTTCAATTTCATTACTTGTGATGGTTCTGTTCATATTTTCTATTTCTTCCTGGCTCAGTCTTGGAAGATTATACCTTTCTAAAAATTTGTCCATTTCTTCCAGGTTGTCCATTTTATTGGCATAGAGTTGCTTGTAGTAGTCTCTTAGGATGCTTTGTATTTCTGTGGTGTCTCTTGTAACTTCTCCTGTTTCATTTCTAATTTTATTGATTTGAGTCCTCTCTCTCTTTTTCTTGATGAGTCTGGCTAAAGGTTTATCAATTATGTTTATCTTCTCAAAGAACCAGCTTTTAGTTTTATTGATCTTTGCTATTGTTTTCTTTGTTTCTATTTCATTTATTTCTGCTCTGCTCTTTATGATTTCTTTCCTTCTGCTAACTTTGGGTTTTGTTTGTTCTTCTTTCTCTAGTTCCTTTAGGTGTAAGGTTAGATTGTTTATTTGAGATTTTTCTTGTTTCTTGAGGTAGGCTTATATGGCTATAAACTTCCCTCTTAGAACTGCCTTTGCTGCATCCCATAGGTTTTGGATCGTCGTGTTTTCATTGTCATTTGTCTCTAGGCATTTTTTGATTTCCTCTTTGATTTCTTCAGTGATCTCTTGGTTATTTAGTAATGTCTTGTTTAGCCTCAATGTGTTTGTGTTTTTTTACATTTTTTCCCTGTAATTCATTTGTAATCTCAGCGTTGTGGTCAGAAAAGATGCTTGATATGATTTCAATTTTCTTAAATTTACTGAGGCTTGATTTGTGACCCAAGATGTGATCTATCCTCGAGAATTTTCCGTGCATACTTGAGAAGAAAGTGTAATCTGCTGTTTTTTGTTGGAATGTCCTATAAATATCAGTTAACTCTATCTGGTCTATTGTGTCATTTAAAGCTTGTGTTTCCTTATTTATTTTCATTTTGGATGATCTGTCCATTGGTGTAAGTGAGGTGTTAAAGTCCCAGACTATTATTGTGTTACTGTCGATTTCCTCTTTTATAGCTGTTAGCAGTTGCTTTATGTATTCTGGTGCTCCTATGTTGGGTTCATATGTATTTATAATTGTTATATCTTCTTCTTAGATTGATTCCTTGATCATTATGTAGTGTCCTTCCTTGTGTCTTGTAACATTCTTTATTTTAAAGTCTATTGTATCTGATATGAATATTGCTACTCCAGCTTTCTTTTGATTTCCATTTGCATGGAATATCTTTTTCCATCCCCTCACTTTCAGTCTGTTTGTGTCCCTAGGTCTGAAGTGGGTCTCTTATAGACAGCATATAGATGGGTCTTGTCTTTGTATCCATTCAGCATGCCTGTGTCTTTTGGTTGGAGCACTTAATCCATTCACGTTTAAGGTAATTATCGATGTGTATGTTCCTATGACCTTTTACTTAATTGTTTTGGGTTTGTTTTTGTAGGTCCTTTTCTTCTCTTGTGTTTCCCACATAGAGAAGTTTCTTTAGCATTTGTTGTAGAGCTGGTTTGTTGGTGCTGAATTCTCTTAGCTTTTGCTTGTATGTAAAGCTTTTGATTTCTCCATCAAATCTGAATGATATCCTTGATGGGTAGAGTAATCTTGGTTGTAGGTTCTTCCCTTCCATCACTTTAAGTGTATCATGCCACTCCTTTCTGGCTTGTAGAGTTTCTGCTGAGAAATCAGCTGTTAACTATATGGCAGTTCCCTTGCATGTTATTTGTCGTTTTTCCCTTGCTGCTTTCAATAATTTTTCTTTATCTTTAATTTTTGCCAGTTTGATGACTATGTGTCTTGGCATGTTTCTCTTTGGGTTTATACTGTATGGGACTCACTGCATTTCCTGGGGTTGGGTGGCTATTTCCTTTCTCATGTTAGAGAATTTTTTGACTATAATCTCTTCAAATATTTTCTCTGGTCCTTTCTCTCTCTCTTGTCTTTCTGGGACCCCTATAATGCGAATGTTGTTGCGTTTAACATTGTCCCAGAGGTCTCTTAGTCTGTCTTCATTTCTTTGCATTCTTTTTTCTTTTTTCTCTTCTGCAGCAGTGAATTCCACCATTCTGTCTTCCAGGTCACTTATCCGTTCTTCTGCCTCAGTTATTCTGTTATTGATTCCTTCTAGTGTAGTTTTCATTTCAGTTATTGTATTGTTCATCTCTGTTTGTTCTTTAATTCTTCTAGGTCTTTGTTGAACATTTCTTGCATCTTCTTGATCTTTGCCTCCATTCTTTTTCCAAGGTCCTGGATCATCTTCACTGTCATTATTCTGAATTCTTTTTCTGGAAGGTTGCCTATTGCCACTTCATTTAGTTGTTTCTCTGAGGTTTTATCTTGTTCCTTCATCTGGTACATAGCCCTCTGCCTTTTCATCTTGTCTATCTTTCTGTGAATGTGGTTTTTGTTCCACAGGCTGCAGAATTGTAGTTCTTCTTGCTTCTGCTCAGGATGTCACTCTTATGTTAATGTTACAAAGCAAAGGTGAAGGCACTTTGCAGATATAATTTATGTCCCTAACCAATTAACTTTGAATTAAGAATGGAAGGTTAGACTGAGTGAGCCCAGCAAATGAGAAAAAGAGTTAAACGAAATCAGAGGGGCTTCATGTGAAAGGGATTTTTCTGTTGGCCTTGTGAATTGCCCATAGAGGTGGCCACATGACAAGTACATGAAGGCAGCCTCTAAGATTTAAGAGTGATATCCTGCTCACTGCCAGAAAGGAAACAGGGACCTGAGTCCTACAACTACAACAACACAGAACTAAAATCCATAATGTCTGGGTCCATCCAAGTTGCTGCAAATAACATTATTTCATTCTTTTTTATGACTGAGTAATATCCCATTGTGTATATATACCACATCTTCTTTGTTCATTCATCTGTCCATGGACACTTAGATTGCTTCCATGTCTTGGCCATTATAAATAATGCTGCTATGAACATTGGGGTACAGGTATCTTTTCAAATTATGGTTTTCTCTGGATATATGCCCAGGAGTGGGGTTGTAGGATTATGTGGTAGCTCTATTTTTACTTTTTTAAGGAACCCCCATAGTATTATCCATAGTGGCTATACCAATTTACACTCCCACCAGCAGTGTAGGAGCGTTCCTTTTTCTCTACACCCTCTCCAGCATTTATTAGTTGTAGACTTTTCAATGATGGCCATTCTGATCAGTGTGAGGTGACACCTCATTGTAGTTTCGATTTGTATTTCTCTAGTAATGTTGAGCATCTTTTCATGTGCTTTTTGGCCATCTGCATATCTTCTTTGGAGAGATGTCTATTTAGATCTTCTGCCCATATTTTGATTAGGTTGTTTGGTTTTTTTTTTTCGATATTGAGCTTTATGAGCTGTTTGTATATTTTGGAGATTAATCCCTTGTCATTTGCATCATTTGCAAATATTTTCTCCCATTCTGTAGGCTGTATTTTTTGTTGTTTTAAGCAGCCACCTTTGTGGTACTTTGTTATACAGCAGTAGGAAACTGATACATCCATTATGGAATATCAGCTACATTATACATATTGTGGTTCCCATCAAAAGAGTGAATGTTAAACTTAAAACAACTCCCTAAAATGTCATTATCAAAATTAACTCCTAGGGATAAATCTGAAATTTTATAAGAAAAAAATTCATTTCCAATCTCATGATAAAATAATTAAATATACATAAATTTACTTTTCTGCCTTGATACATTTATTTACTCTGGAAAGTCTTTTGTATCAGTCAGTTTTCTAGGTGAAAATACCCCAGAAACCTCTCTTGGTTTTTCAAGCAGAAAGGTATTGATTTCAGGGAATTAAGTCCTTGCCCAAATTATCAGGAGCACTATGGGAGAAAAAGTGAAGTGGCCTCACCATGTTTTAAAATTAGCCAACAAGATTCAGTTGGTAATGAGATCTATTTATGTGCATTTTGGATCAGAAGAGGAAGCGTAGAAGAAGAAAATTAGCCAGATTAGTTTTTCTGATTCTCTCAAGCCTAGCTGTGTATTTCCATGACATTTATCTCTAGGTTTCTGTGTTTTCCCTAGCATAACACTTATGATCCTATATTGTAGTAACTTACTACTTTCTAAAATTTTATTTGTTTATATTTTTGTTTCAGTGTTTCTTTGTAATTCTCATTAATACAATTGCTAAATAGGCAAACAATTTATTTCAGTAATAACCAACCCAAAAGCTTCAGATTATTCTTTAATATCTATTAAGTATATTATGAAGTTTGATTATCCTTCCTAGATTTTCTTTTAAGGAATTGAGAAGTGCAAGAATATTTCTAGAGGAATGTCATATGTATTAAAATTCAAGTATTAGGTAGCAGTATGGCTCATGTTTTAATTGTGTATGTATGTGTGTGGTCTCATAGAACCTAAGTTATGTCTTTTATTTCTTGCATTTACTAAGTGTATTACAAGGATTTAAATACAGATCAATGCAACTTCAATGCTACTATAATGCATTGTTTCTTACCTCTGTAAAAACACCAGAAAAAAAAACAGGCATTACTCCTCATAACTTATCAAATTAATGACTTTGAACATATAACTAGTTAAGACATTGTTACAAACTTAATCAACAGCATTTATTTTGGGGGTCTGGGGGTCTGGTCTATGTGTGTTTGATTTTTGTTATTTCTTTAGAAATATTATTTGTTGGTCATGTCTCCATCAAGCCACATTTTCAGAAGGAATTTTCTGTTTTCTAATTTTTTTTAACTAACTGGATGAAGTCTTAATGTGTTGTAGAACACTAGAGGCTTCTTTAGAGATAGCAATCACATGAATATTGGTTTTCTAATATATCTTTGGAGCCTCTAAGTCCTGAAATTTTAACATTTGGAGCATATAGATTTAAAATCTATTTTTGAGAATTTATATACATAGCACTAATCTAAAGCATAATTCATACTCACTTACTCATGCTTATAAACAAGGCCAATATTTAGCCAGTATGCTTCAGTGCCCTCACAACTGATGACAAACTCTATAAATATTTTTTGTGCTGATACCTTTCTCCTTCTACCCTGGCTATACCAGCCTTTGCTAGGAAATTCCCTCTATCTCTTTGTGTTCTAGCAGCTAAAGGGTAAATGCCTGGCCTAGGAGGAAACCCACAGGACCCTGCCAACAATGGCCCCAGTACTACCTGGCTGTCCTGACTGTAAAGTACCTCTGATTATGCTCATTTTGTAGTGTGGAAACTGAGGTACTGAGAGATTAGGCAACTTGCCCAAGAACAGCTGGAATTTATACCCAAGCAAGTTGACTGAGAATTGAACTCTGTAAGCAATACTATATGTTCCTAGGTATTATAATAAGTTAAAAAGGAAGGTGGTACATTTGTACTCATATTTTGATAAACAAAATTCTAGGGAACTGTAATGAACTGATGCAGACTCATTATATTTGTATTATGTTCTACACTTACACATATATATCTGTATAAGTATTCATATTATATACATTGTTTATATTTCATTTAAAAATAAGAGCTTTCTTTTAACCATATATGCATTTATGTATTATATAGACTTACTGAAGGGATAAAAAATACATAGCTATATATTGTAAATAAAGAAGATATCAGGAGAAAAAATTGTTTGACTTCCACATGCACAGCTAAGTCAATTTCAGCAGCAATGGTACTTTGAATCTGTTTTCCATGGGAAAACTACAGTGGGGTCAAGGCCCCAGCCTGCTTTCTCGGTTGGCTTGGTCATTTGTGTATTTGGGGCCTGAGATCTTTGTGTAGCTGCAGGTTAATGATCATTGAGCTAATATAAGTAGGACTGTTGCAGAGGTGACCTTTTCAGTCTCCTACAATTTATGTCATTTGCTGGCAATTGGGAAAGTGGCTACAATAACATCAGCTGCCTGAGAGGCTAGTCACTCTGCCAGACCTCCTGGCCAGACCACAGACATCCTGTGCGAAGAAAAGGCATGCAAGTAGATATGGAAAGGGGTAAAAACAAAGCATCCTGGAAAAGCTGTTACGTGTATAATCAAAAGTAAAAGGACTCTTCAAATCTGTTGGCATAAGGCATTACATAAGGAAATATATTTACCTGAGGTTCAGCCAAAAGTAGGGAACTAGGAAAAAAAACAAAACAAAACATTGGAACAGGGATTCCTTTTTCTTCTTTATTTCAAAATTTGTGTAAACAACACTAAAAAGCGTTTGTTCCTGTGCCAGAAGAAGAAGGGCAAGAATGAATCAGTTGGTCAATATCACCTTGTACAAAATAAGGTACCTTTCTCTGAACAAAATCTCTTAACTAGATAGGCATTGCTTTTGTGATTGACTTCTCCTTCTGAGAGTAAAATTGATAAGCTTATTTTATCCATTTTAATAAAATGGTGCTTTAAAGGAAGTTCTCTTTAAATACTGACATCTTTGTCATTTCACTTAGTGATTTTGTATAAGAATAAAAAATAATGTTATACAACAAAGTTTCAACATGGCATCTATCATAAAATATATAAGGCAACCCTGAATATAAGAAAATCTCCCATGTCCTTTATGAGAGAAACTTGAAGTATTTGGTCAAATCTCTATTTGCTTTTACTATATTATTCAATAATACAGCTTTAAAATTAACTGTTACAGGCAATAATATATTTTATTTTTAGAAGTAGAGCTATTTTCTGTTGTTACATTTTATGAAAAAAAGTCATCCAAATTAGTGACATATCTATTTTGTTTCATCATCTTCGTCATGAATGAGGCTACTTCATGAATTATTTAACAATTTTCCTGGAGCACATCAGTTCACTTTTATCTAAGTTGTCAGAAGTAAAATACCTGTTTAAATCCATGTTTTCTGTCACTGGCAACCTCACCCCGTGCAACAGGAGCCCATTTTCATAACTACAACTCTCTATTGTGCATCTGTGAACAGCACTTTCTAAGGTGCTTTATAAAGTGATATTCAAGGGTTTTGTTTACCATGGCATCCAACACAACCATGAAGACTTACCCTCAGGAATTATTAACCTTGTGTCAAATATCTTTGCCTTCTGTTTACTCACTTCATTCAGTGACCTCTGTCATTCTCCAAAACTAGCACTGACTGAGATTAATTTCTGTCCTACAGGGACAGTACCGTGTAGCCCAAAATAAAGCAGTGGAATGGGTGTCCCATTGTGTGTCAGCAGTAAGCTCACCTAAGAAGGGTCGCTAACTGAGCATTGGCAAAACTCTAAATTGTCAAAGACTTCTATTTTATAGATCTAGCCCATGCTAATTTTAGTGAGATGTAGCATTTAAGTGAAGAATAAAAATTGATGTGTACACACATATACATGCATACACACAGTTACACATTACTAATTGTATTATTTAATAATATCATTTCATTTCACACTTTCACAGAACCAGTAAATTATGATGAAGGCCACAAAAATGTGATTAAGTTCAACAGTTTGGATTCAGTTACTGACTTCCAAACCTTGGCTCTGCTTTCTAACTCTGTTGCTTTAGACAAGTTGCTTAAATACCCTAATTCTTACTTCACTTACCTCTAAATTAGGGCTAATAATGGTGCTGACATGCTAGGACTGACGTAGGGTTTTAAGAACTTGACAATATGTTTGTTAGTGATAGGACTATTAGTATCAGAAAAACATTTGGCAACCAATTTTCAAAGCAAGTAGACATAATATTTTTATTTTTAATATTCTGTCTATAGAAAACAGAATTGGAACCTTACAAGTGAAAATGAACAGAATAAACCAATAAAAATTATATAAAATGTTACATTCTGGATCTGAGTATATATTTATATATACATATTTATAAAATTCTTATTTATATACAAATATATGTTTATAAATATGCACATTATATATGTATATATATGATATTCCACTCTTATCCCTTCATTTCTTATATATATATGAAATATAGATAAATAAGATTTATAGTTTTAAACACTTCCTATGTAAAGATTTCCTATTTATATATATTGAAAAAAAAGGGAAACACCATATGCATATGTATAGGATGGACTTACTTTTGCTATCATTGAGCTTTCAATTTGACTGTAATTTTCCACACAAAGTGAAAATGCCAAGAATAATTATTTTGTGTCCTATGTACTTCTGTACTTCCATGGCACACATAAATAGCATGGTTCATATTCTTAAAGATCTTATAGTTTATTTGTATATTTTAGAAATACTTAGGCAAATTTCAATTGCCCATACCTTATGTCTAATACTATGTTTTCCATGTAGAAAACTGCTAAGCAGCTAAAGAGATCATCTGCCTTTTCCTGTGGTAGAAAATTATTAGTAACACGTGAGTAATAACAAATTCAGTTTTTCAGGGTTAGCAAACACCAGCAGCACTTGGTGGGGAGTCTGGCTCCAGGCCAAAATCCTAGGTGTGATCCTTCAGGCCAGACCATAGGCAACTACAAAGGCTCTGTCTGGCAGGTCCCACACCAGGCTTGGTGCACAGCCAGTACATGGACCCCCTGGCTGGCTATGCTTTCATGCATATCTTCATTCTAACTTAGACACCCCTGTTTGGTGGCCTCTCTTAAGCATCTCTGCCAAGACCCCTCCTTATGGGTGGGCCTTGGAGACACTTTTCTCCACTCTGACTCAGACTCAGTACATTTGTACTCCTAACTGTCCCCTCACCCCCTTCCCTTGGCCCCTGAGTCAAAAAAATGGCAAGAACCTTTTGTTTGGGGCCATTCCCTAGGGAAAAATGGAACGTTGAGGGGGCTAGTGCTTTCTCCTATTTATACTGCTTATATTTCCCGATAAGTGACTAAAGCCTTGACTGTTACTTTCATTTTGACTTGTCTTAATAGACCACTTGATATCTGGCAGCTCAGCAGTCTCCCGCTCAGCTGAGCTGTTGACAGTCGGTGAGGATAGAGGATGAGAAAGAGTTGCTATTCAAAGGTGACAGATCAAAGAACGAGAGAGATTGAATGCAATTTCTTCAAACAAATAACTCAAACGAAATACAGTATCTCTGATACCCAACACTATTTTCTTAATTTAACTCTATACATACAAGGAACCTGGGTCTGGAATTTCAGAGATATTTCCTATATTTGGTTACCATGGAATTATGCAGACTGATGGTTTGGTTCCGGTATGCTTGTATTTCAGTTAAACAGGGATCCGTGCAAAGCAAAGAATGCTTACATCATCTGTGTCATTTTAGGGCTCATTAGATAGGAAAACATTAACAGGAAAAATAATAGAAAAAATAAAGATTCAAGCAGTAGTATGGTTAGTGCTTGTTTTTCTATAACTGACTCTGCATCAAATCCTTTAAGCACAGCAGACCCTACATGGGGCAGTACCAAAATTTGCTGCACTTAAGTAATAAGATCTCTCCAGTGAGTGAAGGCATAATTTTAGCACAACTCTATAGAATATGTGAAGTAGATGATGGACGCCAGAAGATAGGCATTATTAGTCTTTTAATTCCTTGGTTACATTCACCGAAGCTGATGGCATTAGACACAGTAAATAGGGAGTAAGAGCTTCGACCCCTCAAGGTTCTTTTAAATCCAGAAGGCATTCCACAACTTTGATGGGCTTGGATTCACAGCAATTTGACAACATGTTCCTTCTCTGATTAAAATTGCTGTAGTTAGCTTGAGAGCAGCAGAGAAAGCTGTCAAATTAATAAGCAAGAAAATGCTGCTTAAAGCAAGATTTTAGAGGCTGCTTCTCACCTCATTTGCCAGCACTACCTCAAAGACCACTTACTTGAACAGTTCTTACATTGAAATACTGTACCTTCCTTGTGTTAATTTTAATTATGAACAGCCCTTAACACTAAGCTAAATTCCCAATATTCATCATGATATCTATTACAGCTTCAAGTTGTTTCTGCTACCTCAAATACAGGGCAAACCTACTGCTTATTTGATAGACTAAGATATTTTAAAACCAAATCACCCCCACATCCCACTCCAAAAGAATAACTTTCATTAACTATTTCATGACTTGAGATTTTTTTTGGAAATAAATATGTCCTGATTCCACTTTAAAGTATGAAACTAAATAAACCCACCCAATGCTGTAACTGAGAAAACTAAAACGCCTAATGTCTACATCCAAATGGATTCATTACAGTATGGATATAAGAATAATTAGTTAAATTTGAGTGAGGTTCAATAGTAATATAAAATGTCCAAAGTCCAATAACAAATACATTCTTTTAGCAAATGATTTGAAAGGTATTGAATTAGTATTTGTTGAACAGTTCTTAAATAGCCACCACCATCAACGATAGATATGTCACCTCAGAACCAACAGAGATAATTTAATGAATGCAGATGCATGAACTAAAGTCCTGAGATGCTCAACAACTTCACCCCGGTCACACATTCCACCATGTACCTTCTCTTCTATCAGAACCCGGCTGGCTTCCTCAGCTCATCTGCTCTATTGATCACGGGTATGGCCCCTTGACGTTTGCTGAGCATGTGCAAAGTTACACTTTGTACTGGAGACTGAAGAAAGTACTCAGGATGAGTTTCCATATTTGTGAAAATTACCAAATGCAGTTAGAATGAGATAAAATGACAAGGTATTACATTAAAAAGGAAGGAATGGAGAGAAGGAGGGAGGGAGAGGGAAATGGCAAGATGTAAAGTTGTTTTTTTATTACATCTTTATTGGAATATAATTGCTTTACTATGGTGTGTTAGTTTCTGCTTTATAACAAAGTGAATCTGTTATACATATATATATGTCCCCATATCTCTTCCCTCTTGCATCTCCTTCCCTCCCACCCTCCCTATCCCACCCCTCTTGATGGTCACAAAGCACCGAGCTGATCTCCCTATGCTATGCGACTGCTTCCCACTAGCTATTTATTTTATGTATGGTAGTGTATATATAATGTCCATGCGACTCTCTCACTTTATCCCAGCTTAACCTTCCCTCTCCCCGTATCCTCAAGTCCATTCTCTAGTAGGTCTGTGTCTTTATTCCCATCTTGCCCCTAGGTTCTTCATGACCATTTGTTTTTTGTTTGTTTGTTTGTTTTTGTGGTACACGGGCCTCTCACTGTTGTGGCCTCTCCCGCTGCGGAGCACAGGCTCCGGACGCGCAGGCTCAGAGGCCATGGGTCATGGGCCCAGCCACTCCGTGGCATGTGGGAAGAGCATGTGGGATCTTCCCAGACCGGGGCACAAACCCACGTTCCCTGCACTGGCAGGCAGACCCTCAACCACTGCGCCACCAGGGAAGCCCCCATTTGTTTTGTTTGTTTGTTTGTTTTAGATTCCATATATATGTGTTAGCGTACGGTATTTGTTTTTCTCTTTCTGACTTACTTCAGTTTGTATGACAGATTCTAGGTCCATCCACCTCACTACAAATAACTCAATTTCGTTTCTTTTTAGGGCTGAGTAATATTCCATTCTATATATGTGCCACATCTTCTTTATCCATTCATCTGTTGATGGACATTTAGGTTGCTTCCATGTCCTGGTTATCGTAAATAGAGCTGCAATGAACATTTTGGTACATGACTCTTTTTGAGTTATGGTTTTCTCAGGGTATATGTCCAGTAGTGGGATTGCTGGGTCCTATGGTAGCTCTATTTTTAGTTTTTTAAGTAACCTCCATACTGTTCTCCATAGTGGCTGTATCAATTTACATTCCCACCAACAGTGCAAGAGGGTTCCCTTTTCTCCACACCCTTTTCAGCATTTATTGTTTGTAGATTTTTTAATGATGGCCATTCTGATGGGTGTGAGATGATATCTCACTGTAGTTTTGATTTGCATTTCTCTAATGATTAATGATGTTGAGAAGTTCCTTTAGCATTTGTTGTAAAGCTGGTTTGGTGGTGCTGAATTCTCTTAGCTTTTGCTTGTCTCTAAAGGTTTTAATTTCTCCATCAAATATGAATGAGATCCTTGCTGGGTAGAGTAATCTTGGTTGTAGGGTTTTCTCCTTCATCACTTTAAATATGCCCTGCCACTCCCTTCTGGCTTGCAGAGTTTCTGCTGAAAGATCAGTTGTTAACCTTATGGGGATTCCCTTCTGTGTTATCTGTTGTTTTTCCCTTGCTGCTTTTAAGATTTTTTCTTTGTATTTAATTTTTGAGAGTTTGATTTATATGTGTCTTGGCGTGTTTCTCCTTGGATTTATCCTGTATGGGACTCTCTGTGCTTCCTGGACTTGATTAACTATTTCCTTTCCCATATTAGGGAAGTTTTCAACTATAATCTCTTCAAATATTTTCTCAGTCCCTTTCTTTTTCTCTTCTTCTTCTGGGACCCCTATAATTTGAACGTTGGTGCGTTTAATGTTGTCCCAGAGGTCTCTGAGACTGTCCTTAATTCTTTTCATTCTTTTTTCTTTTTTTTTTTTTTTTTTGCGGTATGCGGGACTCTCACTGTTGTGACCTCTCCCGTTGCGGAGCACAGGCTCCGGACGCGCAGGCTCAGCGGCCACGGCTCACGGGCCCAGCAGCTCCGCGGCATGTGGGATCTTCCCGGACCGGGGCACGAACCGTGTCCCCTGCATCGGCAGGCGGACTCTCAACCACTGCGCCACCAGGGAAGCCCCATTCTTTTTTCTTTATTCTGCTCTGCAGTAGTTATTTCTACTCTTTTATCTTCCAGGTCACTTATCCGTTCTTCTGCCTCAGTTATTCTGCTATTGATCCCTTCTAGAGAATTTTTAATTTCATTTATTGTGTTGTTCATCATTGTTTGTTTGCTCTTTAGTTCTTCTAGGTCCTTGTTAAACATTTCTTTTATTTTCTCCATTCTATTTGCAAGATATTGGATCATCTTTACTATCATTATTCTGAATTCTTTTTCAGGTAGACTGCCTATTTCCTCTTCATTTGTTAGGTCTGGTGGGTTTTTACCTTGCTCCTTCATCTGCTGTGTGTTTTTCTGTCTTCTCATTTTGCTTATCTTACTGTGTTTGGGGTCTCCTTTTCACAGGCTGCAGGTTCGTAGTTCTCATTGTTTTTGTTGTCTATCCCCAGTGGTGAAGTTGGTTCAGTGGGTTGTGTAGGCTTCCTGGTGGAGGGGACTAATGCCTGTGTTCTGGTGGATGCGGCTGGATCTTGTCTTTGTGTTGGGCAGGTCCACATCTGGTGATGTGTTTTGGGGTGTCTGTACCTTATTATGATTTTAGTCAGTGTCTCTCCTAATGAATGGGGTTGTGTTCCTGTCTTGCTAGCTGTTTGGCATAGGGTGTCCAGCACTGTAGCTTGCTGGTCGTTGAGTGGAGCTGGGTGTTGGTGTTGAGATGGAGATCTCTGGGAGATTTTCGCCATTTCATATTACGTGGAGCTGGGAGATCTCTTGTGGACCAGTGTCCTGAACTTGGCTCTCCCACCTCAGAGGCACAGCCCTGATGCCTGGCTGGAGCACCAAGAGCCTTTCATCCACACAGCTCAGAATAAAAGGGAGATAAAAAAGAAAGAAAGAAGAAAATAAAATAAAGTAAGGTAAAATAAAGTTATTGAAATAAAAAAATTATTTAAAAATTTTTAAAGTAACAAAAATAAAAGAAAGAAAGAAGAAAGCAACCAAACCAAAAAAGAAATCCACCAATGATAATAAGTGCTAAAAAACTATACTAAAAACACCCCCAAAAAACAAACAAAAACCGGACAGACAGAACCCTAGGACAAGTGGTAAAAGCAAAGCTATATAAACAGATTACACACAGAAGCATACATATACACATTCACAAAGAGAGAAAAAGGGGGGGAAATATATATATATCATTCCTCCCAAAGTCTACTTTTTCAATTTGGGATGATTCGTTGTGTATTCAGGTATTCCACAGATGCAGGGTACATCAAGTTGATTGTGGAGATTTAATCTGCTGCTCCTGAGGCTTCAGGGAGAGATTTCCCTTTCTCTTCTTTGTTCGCACATCTCTTGGTGTGCAGCTTTGGATTTGGCCCCGCCTCTGCGTGTAGGTCGCCGGAGGGCGTCTGTTCTTCGCTCAGACAGGATGGGGTTAAAGGAGCCGCTGATTCGGGGGCTCTGGCTCACTCAGGCCGGGGGGAGGGAGGGGCACGGAGTGCGGGGCAGGCCTGCGGCGGCAGAGGCCCGTGACGTTGCACCAGCCTGAGGCGTGCCGTGCGTTCTCCCGGGGAAGTTGTCCCTGGATCCCGGGACCCTGGCAGTGGCGGGCTGCACAGGCTTCCCGGAAGGGAGGTGTGGAGAGTGACCTGGGCTTGCACACAGGCTTCTTGGTGGCGGCAGCAGCAGCCTTAGCATCTCATGCCCGTCTCTGGGGTCCGCGCTGATAGCCGCGGCTCGTCTCTGGAGCTCCTTTTTTTTTTTTTTTTTTTTTTTGCGGTACGCGGGCCTCTCACTGCTGTGGCCTCTCCCGCTGCGGAGCGCAGGCTCCGGACGCGCAGGCTCAGCGGCCATGGCTCACAGGCCCAGCCGCTCCGCGGCACGCGGGATCCTCCCAGACCGGGGCACGAACCCGTGTCCCCTGCATCGGCAGGCGGACTCTCAACCACTGCGCCACCAGGGAAGCCCTGGAGCTCCTTTAAGGAGCGCTCTTAATCCCCTCTCCTTGCGCACCAGGAAGCAAAGAGGCAGGGAAAAGTCTCTTGCCTCTTCGGCAGGTCGAGACTTTTCCCCGGTCTCCCTCCCGGCCAGCCGTGGCGCACTAACCCCTTCAGGCTGTGTTCACGCCGCCAACCCCAGTCCTCTCCCTGCGCTCCGACCGAAGCCCGAGCCTCAGCTCCCAGCCCCGCCCGCCCCGGCGGGTGAGCAGACAAGCCTCTCGGGCTGGTGAGTGCTGGTCGGCACCGATCCTCTGTGAGGGAATCTCTCCGCTTTGCCCTCCGCACCCCTGTGGCTGCGCTCTCCTCCGCGGCTCCGAAGCTTTCCCCCTCTGCCACCCGCAGTCTCCACCCACGAAGGGGTTCCTAGTGTGTGGAAACCTTTCCTGCTTCACGGCTCCCTTCCACTGGTGCAGGTACCGTCCCTATTCTTTTGTCTCTGTTTTTTCTTTTTTTCTTTTGCCCTACCCAGGCACGTGGGGGAGTTTCTTGCCTTTTGGGAGGTCTGAGGTCTTCTGCCAGCGTTTAGTAGGTGTTCTGTAGGAGTTGTTCCACATGTAGATGTATTTCTGATGTATTTGTGAGAGGAAGGTGATCGCGTCTTACTCTTCCGCCATCTTGAAGCTCCTCCAGTTTTTCGGGTTTTTTTGTTTCGTTATTGCTGTTGGGTGGCCTTGGTAAGTTACTTAAACTTACTGTCTTTCAATTTACAATTCTGAAAATGGCATTTTGAATAGAACCTCCTTTGTTGGCTGTTGCAAGACAAGAAAAAAAAGATGGTTATAAAGCATTTAACACAGAAATTTACAGAATATAAGCTTAATATATGCTAACTCTTATCACTATTAGGTAAGGAAACAAATCATATATTCTAAAAAGCATAATAACAACCACAGTAACAATGGTAATAACAATGACAGTAGCACTAATCACTTCAGGTTACATGAATTAACTTAATTAATCACAAGTATCTTGGCATATTATTATCCACATTTAACGGTAGAGAACATTCCAGTACAGGGAGATTAAGTAACTTGTTTAACAAGTCTCCAGCACTAAGTGACAGAGAGCCAAAAGGCTGGTCCTTGTGAGTCATTTGACCTGTGCATATACTGTGCACTTACCGTGTTCATGCAGCTGTAATATGAGTACACATGCGCTGCTTAGTCACTGTGCATTTTCCATAGGTAGCGTGACACGATGTTTCTATTGTGACATTAAAAACTAACCAGAGCACAGGTGTTAGGTCCAGGTGAAGTGGCTTGCTAAAAAAGATAGTTTTTACTTTTACAGCAAGTAATTGTGTTGGAATTTCACAGTGATAGGGTTGGGAGTTCTCAAGGATATGCTTAGAGCTCCCTGTAGCCTAGCAGGATCTCCCCTAGACACGACTAATGCCGTTGGCACCCAATACCAGTGCTTCCAGCATGAGTGAGCACTGGGGCTTGCTGACTGCCCACTCCCAGCCTGGCACATTCTGCCCTGACATTGCTTCCTTTAAGCTTATTGTAAAAAAAAAAATTCCCGGGCTTCCCTGGTGGCGCAGTGGTTGAGAGTCCGCCTGCCGATGCAGGGGACGCGGGTTCATGCCCCGGTCCGGGAAGATCCCACCTGCCGCGGAGCGGCTGGGCCCGTGACCCATGGCCGCTGAGCCTGCGCGTCCGGAGCCTGTGCTCCACAACGGGAGAGGCCACAAGAGTGAGAGGCCCGCGTACCACAAAAAAAAGAGAAAAATTCCCCACCTAAGAAGCAGAGCGCTCATTTTTCACCAGCATCTGTCCCTGTGCTCTACTTTATTGGACACAAAACATAAGCGTTAGGAAAAATGACCTCCTGCCTTACGTTTTAAAGGGCTAACGGGGAATAAGCCTTCTCTATACAGGATGGCTGGCAATCCACTGAACCTGTTCGCTGCCGAGCATGGGGTTCTATGAGTCCCCAGTCTGCAGTCTGACGGGGAGCAGGTCTAGGGGATAGCTTGCACCAGCCAAGAAGCGCAAGATACAGGAATGGAGGGGACTTCTTGGAAGAAATATGTTACCTTTTATTTCAATTCACTGGACAGGTGGGGGCAGAGATAACTTAATTGAAAGCAGAAGGAGAGAAGCTGCCTGAGGCAGCTTGCACATTCTGAAAGCACTTGGAATCATAGCAGAGGAAGACTTGATTGATTTAATTACTACTCAAGTGTAAAGAGTTTGGAGCCCACAGGCATACTCCCAGCATGCACACATTCAGTCTGTTAGGTGAAATTTATGCTACTGAGAAAGAACAAAGCTGGATGGGTGAGAGAATCTGGAGAGGAGTGTCCCCTGAAGAGGAAATCCCTATTTTTCTAGCCCTATCTATGAAAATACTGAATGCTATGGTGGTAACAGAGCTTGTTTATTTTCTTCCTTTTCACTACCAGAGGATGGGGCAAGGCATTTCATCAAGCAGCAGATGTCTGGTGACTGTGTTTTCCCAGATAATCATAAATAATGTTTCACACAGTATGGTACTTACTCTGTCCCAGACACTCTTCTAAAATGCATACTAACCCTTACTACAGACCCATAGTGAAGGTGGGTACTATTTTGATCCATATTTTTGAGAATTACATATATCTGGAGAGTAGTAGATCCAGGATTGGAACCCAGGAAGATGCTTTAAAGGTCATGCTCCTAGCTACTTGGATGATATACTGCCCCTAAATTGTAGCATGACTAGTAATGAAGAAAAATGGAGTGCGTTAAATAATAATGACCATGAGGTAGTACATCTTCCAAAAGCTCTATTTCACTCTAGATGTCTCTAGAATGACAGCAATTAAGAACAATATTTTCAAACCTAATGAATGGTGGGTCACAACTGATTTGACTCAGTGAAGTTGAATTCCACCAGATTGTATCTCTGGCAGAATTAGTCCTCAGCGTGTCTGAATGGCAGGTTGGGGCTTACAAAATATGGTTGAATAAGGAAGTACCCTCTGCCCTTGCTATAAAGTGTAAGAGTCCCAGGGTAGAAGTAACCATCATTAAATAACGATGCCTGAGAAAATATGTAATCCAGATGGATTTGCTACGAGATGGGGTGCCATCTCTTGGGAGGAGAGTTCATGTTTTCTAGTTTCGGATGTTTTTAGAAGTAAACAGTTAACTTAATGAGGATTTATTATTGGTAGAGGCTCCACCTCATTGGAAAGTCGTGATAGACATATGGTATGGAAACTCCAGCCACCGTGACATAGTGAGTTAACATCATATTAAATATTGCTGCCTGGGTGAGAGAGGCAAGTTGGTTGCAAGGGGAGAGATATCAATGTAGCTCAAAAGATAGGTCAATAATGCCTAAATTGACAGAGAATTTTACCAATGATGGCTATAGGTATGGTTAGAAATTATGGGGAAGAAATAGCTGATGTCATATGTTGGTGAGACTGTTTTATTAATAATGAAGAGGTGAACACAGCTTTAGGGGCTTACTAGATACTAGAAAACAAACTGATATTAATACTAGTTAGTATTAGTCAATATTAACTAATTTCTTGGTGAAAAAAGTCCCAAATGGGTAAAGCAAGAAACATCTGTGACAGATTGTGTTCCCTAGGAAGAAGACTCTGAGTGGAGATTAGTGTGTAGGAATTTTATTGGGACGGAAGCCGATCTAAGGAGGGGAAATATTGGGCTGTGGCAAGGTCATAGTAAGGATCCCACTGGGATTCACATGGGTAGTTATGAAGTTGGCATGGCCCTTCAGAGTTGTCCCACGCTGAGGAGAGGCAAATGGGGCTTTGAAGCCTTATATAGTGATATAGTAATAATGATCTAGCCTTATATAGTGATATAGTAATAATGATCTATTTCTGGGTGTGAGCTGCCCTAGGAAGGGGACATGCCATTAAGTGAAGTAACTCTCAGAAACCGAGGCAGTTCCCTTCAGTTCTCAGCAGACATCTGAACAACATAGCACAGCATCCATAGCAACATCGTAGTTCTGAATGAATCATGACAGGAGTGCAAGTCAAGGCTCAAATATATATAGTTGGGGCCCTTCACTGGCATCCAGGTTGTGATGGCTGATCAGTCTCTGCATGAGAGTTTGTGTGTGTTAAAAATAAATGTGCTTCAATGAAAGGGAAGACAGTTACCAGGTAAGCATGTTTCAACCTTTGGGAAAGACCCAGTGGAGTCTCCTGGAGCTGCCAAGTTCTGACAGATAGTTTCAAGCAGTATCATATACTAGATGTGTGTTAAAGAGACTTCAACTTTACCAAAATAAATGCCCTCTAATAAATCTTTATATAATAATCTCTGGATGACACATGGTGAATTATTATCATTAAAGCAGTTGCTCCCATCATCAATTCAGTGCTAGACCTGACCAACAATGGTAGTCAAAAGTTCCCAACCTCTTGTGACCTGTATGGAGTAACTGAGCTAGAGAATCAGCATTCTCTCAGTAAATGTATATTGCAGGAACAATTTGCACAGACCAAGGAAAGATGACAGTATACCTCACCATGTCTCTCTAAGAGTGCCTCGAGTTACCTTAGTATTACTGTAAAATTGTGTGTGTGTATGTTGGATGAGAGAGGTACTGAGAGAATGCCACAGTGCCTCATCCCCTCCAGTATTGCATTGCAATGGTGACATTCTGCTGTGGGTCTCACTAAAGACGAGGATGTGCAACAAGCCTTAGTCTATAACATGGGGTTCTCCAAAGCAGGAATAGTGCTGAATATTGAAGGAACTATCTCTGCAACCTTGTGATAGAAAAATTAAAACCAAGAAGCAAGCTCTGGGTGTGGTAGAAACCCATCCTGACAGCATTGTGATGGGGAGGTCAATACTGAGAAAATTCAGAGCCTCCTCGAAAATGGTGAAATGTATTTACTGAGTCAAAATTTGTTGAAATCATTTTTTCAGCATGGAGCAAGAGAATCAAACATTTCATCAGTCCATAATAGAGCTCATACTCTTCATATCAGGACATTCCTGTGGAACCTCTATAAAGTTATTTTAAATGCAACAAAGGAACCACAGAAAGCCAAGATCCTAGAGTGCACTAAAGAAGCCTGGGAAGTATAATACTTAAGAACTGATAGTATCATTGTCTTAGCTAGTCCCATCCAAACTGAAAAGAGCCTGTGCAGACTTTAATTAGGGGAGCCAGCACTAGCCTCTTTTGGTTCTAATCCATATTCTCTTATACTCACCAGTGATATAGAATATTTGAGGGTGAAAAAGCAAAACTGTTTACATGCTATTGTGTCCTGGAGGCCACTGAAATACACATGAGGGAACATTATCTCATATAGAAGCCAGAAATACACACATAAGCATTCCTCAGAGGTATTGAGAATTCAGTTCCAGACCGCTGCAAACAAAACAAATATTACAATAAAGCGAGCCACACACATTTTTTGGTTTCCCAGTGCACATAGACGTTATATTTATACTATACTGGAATTCCAAAAAGCAGGTGGAGAACTGTCCTTTGGTGAGTGAATCCATTTAATAGGTTAGGAGATTTATTCTATTTCTATCCAAAGCTCCTGGCTTCACAATACAGATTCATAAATGAATCACTTTTTATAATATTTATTTATTTATTTATTTTCGGCTGCGTTGGGTTTTTGTTGTGGAGCATGGGCTCAGTAGTTGCACTGCTCAGGCATAGTTGCCCCGAGGCATGTGGGATCTTAGTTCCCCAACCAGGGATTGAACCCACGTCCCTTGCATTGGAAGGTGGATTCTTAACCACTGGACTGCCAGGGAAGTCCCCATAAGTGCATCACTTTTTGATGGACCATTCTTCCAAGCCCATTACAATTCCCAAGAGCAAAATTATTTATAAGCAATATATAGAATGACCCATAACCCAAATGATTACCAGTGACCAATGAAATAATTTTATAGCCAAAGTCGTGAGGGGCTAGGCAAACTTAAGCAATGAGTCTTGGACTTCTCATTTACCTAATCAGCTCTGAAGCATGAACTAGATGCCCATACCTATCCTCATTATATATCTAGCTAAAAGAGTCAACATAACCAACCAATCTAAAATAATCTAGAAGAGGAAGAATGTCTAATGTTTCTTCAGTGATGGCCATAAGGATGCAGGAATCAGCAGGGTGTTTATTGCACACACACTCCCTGGAGTGCAAGCAGAATACCCTCATTCCTGTAGTCACCACAGTGTAGGTAATAGATTAGAAGTTGTCTCACGCTACAGATGTCCTCAATTCATGCTAATACTATAGTGTAATTTAAATACCAGTAATTTCCCCTACTAAAGTGATATTACTGAATATTGGTGATATGACAATAGGTTTATCAAATATTCCCTTTTATTGGAAAAGGGATGTCAACAGTGGCACTTGTTCTGCCCCCCATCCTTCCACAGGACATATCTCGGTAGCTCATCAGAAATGACTAGAGCTACTGAACCAGTTGGGATCCACATAGTGTAGGGTACTATGTCCAAAAATTATTATGCGCTAGCTCTCTGGAAATAAGAGAATGGAAAATGAAAAGTCTGATTTTTAATACTTTCACCACCATAAAAATTATTGGTAGCATCATCACAAGAAATCAGGTAGCTCTTCAACAGGAAGTTGATAGAATTTATGAAATTGTAATACTAACTCCCTCGTTCTTCAAGTTATTTATTGAAATTTGAAGGATTTATACACTCTGTGAAATACATCATGTTCTGTGTCCATTAATCAGTCAGGGGGGTTGCAAAAAGTACTTTGACAGTGCCAGGTTCTTTTGGTCTCAGTCCCTTAAAATAGGGCAGTTGGAATTGGAGGTGGCTCAAAAATAGTTCCAATTGGTGTTTAAAGATGCAAGCAGTACACTGTTTACCTTGCAGTAGTTATTAAGTTGTAGTAGCATGCTTTTTAACTAGGTAGAAAGAACTACTACCTGTATCATCTTGTTCTTGGTTATTAAGTTTGGGCAGAAAGCAGGAGATCACCACTGAAGTCCACAACCAGTGTTTAGAATGTGACAAGCCCTGGACAGCCCGGCCAGGCTCCATATGTCCTAGGTCTTGTAACTGCATATCCACATACAGATTATAATTTTATATTTGAATTGTACCCGTGCATGCATGATACCTAGTCTTCATTATAAAATATGAGAACAATGCAGTAAATTGAAGCTGATAAGACAAAGGAAGGAATTTTACCCAAAACCTGGATTGAGGTGGTAAGGCTTGCTAATGGTAGATACACCATGACATAAATGGAAGAGATTCTGTAATACCCTACTTAGGGTTTGGGCTGCAGAATACCAATGTCACTTGCCTGAGGATCTCTTAAGAGAATGTAGGGAGATTCCGAGTGATCCTCTCACTGAATAAACCTGGCAAGGTGTATAGTGGATTCCTTTGCTAATAATATATCTTTTTAGCTATTGAAGCAAAATTTTACTTTTATAAGGTTTATGTGTCCAAGAAACTCATTTTCTCCAAGCCTGCAGGCAGAGATTTGTGTGTCTATTTTAAGAAGTTAAAAACCTTGTCACATTTATATTGTAGACTCCAAAGCATTATATTACATATATTTCTTTCTCCAAAGCCTGAGCTTTCAACCATTATAGTTTACTGCTACAAGCACCTCAAATTAAATATATCACAGTTACATAACTTAAACAGTCACAAAACATGTTTCTTCCAATGCATTTCTTACAAGTTTAAATGATGCCACTTTTTACCAAAGCCATTAGTAAACTGAATGCATTTCAGTGTTGATCATTTCCTCTGTCTCTTCACTGCATTAATTAAGGACTATATCCCATTAATTATACCTCATAATAATACTTGAATCTGTTTTTCTTTTTATATTCCACCACTACTACTAATTTAATCACATCCTACTTTGACTGGGGACTTATATAAATAATTTCCCCATCTATAGCGTTGCCCTCTAAAATTCATCCTTGGCCCTGTGATCATAAAGTCTTTCTAGATCATTACTATGATCAAGTTACTTTCCCTTATAGTGGTTTCTCACAGCTGAAATGATAATAGACAAATACTTTAATTAGTACACAAGATCTTTTATGGATTCTTCTTTACTTTTCAAAATTATGTCCAATGACTATCCATATCATGCTCCATCCTAGGTCGTACCAACTATTTACAATTGCCAGCATTAATCACACTATTTTATTCTTTTATGACTTTGCTATTATTTCCTCAACCTGGATTGTTTCCCTGCTTAGTAACATATACTTATCTTTCAAAACATTCTACACTTTCCGCCTACACTGACTTCCAGTGATCATTCTTTTTGATTAAACACTGCAATCTCAGGAACAAACATAATGACTTTTTTAGTAGCGACTCAATAAATATTTGTGGAGTAAATAAACAAATAGAAGGATGGATGATGAAACTTATCCATATTTAACTCAGGCACCATATATAGCCCTATGTTGGGGGCAGCTGCTAAGTTGGCTCCAATAAGACCCCCACCTTCTGGTGTTCCTGAATAGAATATGGAAGGAATGATTATGTCACCTCTAATATTGTTTCAAAATGACTGGGACATCTGCCTTTGGTGCTGTCTTTTGCTCTCTTTGGGATCACCTGATCCTAGGGAAGCCATTGCCATGTCCTAAAGCAGCGCTATGGACACATAGCTTGTACAGCAAGCCATGCCAATGACTACACAAGCTGAGCCTTTGATGAGACCATAGGTTTGGCTGATGTTATAATGCAAATTTATGAGAGATCTTAAATCAGAGACATGCAGGTAAGCTGCAACTGGATTCCTAATCCACAGAAACTGGAAGATAATAAAATTTGTTGTTTTAAGATGCTACAATTGAGGATCATTCAGTATATAGCAGTCAATAAATAACATGTTATACTTGAGATATATGTGCTAAATATACTTTAGATGTTAAAACAAATGGAAAGGGCTTCCCTGGTGGCGCAGTGGTCGAGAGTCCGCCTGCCGATGCAGGGGACACGGGTTTGTGCCCCGGTCCGGGAAGATCTCACATGCTGCGGAGCGGCTGGGCCTGTGAGCCATGGCCGCTGAGCCTGCGCGTCCAGAGCCTGTGCTCTGCAACGGGGGAGGCCACAACAGTGAGAGGCCCGCGTACCGCAAAAAAAAAAAAAAAAAAAAAGGAAAAAACTCATTGAAGAATATTAGTGAACTAATATTTTCTTGTTAATTTTTTAAAACTTAAAATGTTCATGAAGTTAAACCATGTAGACTTGTGATTTTAGTTTTCACATTAAAGAGTTTTAATATTAGAAAAGAATAGGGAAATCTTATATATGAGCAACCTAAATATGTGTAGAGTTGTGAAGAAGGAGATGATCCATGTAAAATAATGTTGCTTTTTAAATTTTCTTGATGTTTTCATGGTCTAAGTAGATGATTGTGAACTTGAAGCCTACTATCTAAATTTGGATCTCAAATTTATTTTAGTAAACTGGCTCTATCTTTAAAAAAAATAGAACTGAATTTATATGCCTCGTGGTTCTTCAAACACTATCTGGTTTTCAATAGGTCCTACCATTTATTTAACCACATGCCATTGTTTCTAGAATGAACATTCTGTCACATTATAATAATTCTGAAATGTGATGCATCTTAAGATTGATGGCATTGTTCTGATGCTGTTGGGCAGCAGCCATTTGGACATGGCTGCACAGATTGGTGAGAATCCCAAGAGGCCTGATGGGACAAATGCAACTCCTCAATGTTTCACTCAACAAAACTGATTAAGGATACTTGAGGAAATAATAGGAGCCTGGTTGTCATGTGAAAACCTGCTTAAACTTTCTAGAAAGGTCAAAGATGTGATGGCATCAAGATTTGTAGAACTGGTGGCAGTGGCTTGAATGAAAATCTCAGAGACCAGTGTCTCAGAGACCAGTGTCACCATTTTAAGACATGCTCCATTACCAATATTCTTAATATATAGAAGATATCGTGCAAAAAATTGTAGGCATGGGCAACTCCAAGCTGAGAAAAAATGGAAAGACCCTACCTAAGTGGGAAGATGTTTTAGGAATCGTTATCTACTATCATTTATTAATATTTTTTTGCATACCTCAGAGATATTGTTGGTTTGGTTATAGACCACCACAATAAAGTGAATATTACAATAATGCAAGCCACACAACTATTTTGGTTTCCTAATACATGTAAGAGTTATGTTTACTCTATATTAAGTGTGTAATAGCATTATGTCTAAAAAATAATATACATTAGCTTAATTTAAAATGCTTTATTGATAGAAGATTCTAACAATTATCTGAAGCCTTCAGTGAATTGTAGCCTTTTATTGGTGGAGGGTCTTGCCTTGATGCTGATGGCTGCTGACTGATCAGGGCGATGGCTGCTGAAGGTTGGGTGATTGTAGCGAATTCTTAAAATAAGACAACAGTGAAGTTTGCTGCATCGATTGACTCTTCCTTTCATGAAAGATTTCTGTGTAGCATGCCATACTGTTTGATGGCATTTTACCCGTAGTAGAACTTCTTTCAAAACTGAAGTCAATCTGCTCAAGTCCTGCTGCTGCTTTAACAACTAAGTTTATGTCATATTCTAAATCTTTTGTGGTTATTTCAACAATCTTCACAGCACCTTAACCAGCAATAGAAACCACTCAAGAAACCACTTTTATTGGTCATGCATAAGAAGCAACTCCTCATCTGTGAAAGTTTTATCATGGGATTTGCAGTAATTCAGTCACATCTTCAGGCTCCACTTCTAATTCTAGTTCTCTTGCTATTTTCACCACAACTGCAGTTACTTGCTTCACTGAAGTCTTATACCCTTCAAAGTCACCTATGAGGACTGGAATAAATTTCTTCCAGTCTCCTGTGAATGTTGATATTTTGACATCTTCCCATGAATGAGGAATATTCTTAGTGGCATGTAGAGTGGCGAATCCTTTCCAGAAGGTTTTCAATTGACTGTCCAGATCCATCAGAGAAATCACTATCTATAGCAGCTATAGCTTTACAAAATGTATTTCCTAAATAATGACTTGAAATTACTCTTTGATCTAGGGGCTACAGAATGGATGCTATGTTAGCAGGCATGAAAACATTAATCTTGTTGTACATTTCTGTCAAAGCTCTTGGGTGGTCAGGTGCATTGTCAATGAGTGTTATTATGAAAGGAATATCATTTTTCTGAGAATTAGGTCTCAACAATGGGCTTAAAATATTCAGTAATTGTTTTACAAATTCTTTGTAAACAAAATGTACTCATCAAGGTTTTGTTGTTCCATTTATAGAGCAAGGGCAGAGTAGAGTTAGCATATTTCTTAATGGATTTTCTAAATGGTAAATAAGCACTGGCTTCAACTTCAAGTCACCAGCTGCATTAGCCCCTAAAAAGAGAGCCATCCTGTCCTTTGAAGCTTTGAAGCCAGGCATTGTCTTCTCCTCTCTAGTTATGAAAGTCCTAGATGGCACCTTCTTCCAATAAAAGGCTGTTTTGTCTACATTGAAAATCTGTTGTTTAATGTAGGCACCTTCATTAATGATCTTACCTAGATCTTCTGGATAACTTGCTGCAGCTTCTACTTCAGCATTTTCTGCTTTACTTTGTACTTTTATGTTATGGAGATTGTTTCTTTCCTTAAACCTCATAACCCATCCTCTGCTAGCTTCAAACTCTTCTTCTGTAGCTCCCTCACTTCTCTCAAACTTCACAGAATTGAAGAGAGTTAGGCCCTTGCTCTGAATTAGGCTTTGGATTAAGGGAGTGTAGTGGCTGGTTTGAACTTCTATCCAGACCGCCAAAACTTTCTCCATATCAGCAATAAAGCTGTTTTGCTTTCTTATCATTTGTGTGTTCACTGAAGTAACACTTTTAATTTCCTTCAAAACTTTTATTTTGCATTCACAACTTGGTTAATTTTTTTGTGCAAGAGGCCTAGCTTTTGGCCTACCTTGGCTTTTGACACGCTTTCCTCACTAAGCTTAATTATTTCTAGCTTTTGGTTTAAAGGGAGAGACATGAGCTCTTCCTTTCATTTGAACAATTAGAAGCCATTGTAGGATTATTAATTGGCCTAATTTCTATATTGTTATGTGTCTCAGGAAATAGGGAGGCCTGAGAAGGGAAAGACAAGGCCATGACCAGTTGATGGAGCAGTCTGAACATGCACAACATTTGTCTATTAAGTTCATCATTTTTTATGGGTACAGTTTGTGTCCCCAAAACAATTGCAATAGTAACATCAAAGATCACTGATCACAGATCACCATAACAAATATAAAAATAATGATAAAGTGATATAATATTGTGAGAATGAACCAAATGTGACACAGAGACATGAAGTGAGCAAACACTCTTAGAAAACTGGTGCCAATAGAATTGATCAAGTCAGGGTTGCCACAAAACTTTAATTTGTAGAAAATGCCATATCTGTGAAGCACAATAAAAAAGTGCAATAAAACAAGGTATGCCTATATATGAACAATATTTTTAATAAAGATCTGTTTAAATTTGGCTTAAGAGTTTTTTTTTAAATGAGTGTAATGTAAGTACAGCCGGCCTTTTGTATCCGTGGGGGATTGGGTACAGGAAATTGGAACTGAAATCTGTGGATGCTCAGGTCCCTTAGAGTTGGCCCTTGGCATCCTCAAGTTTTGCATCCATGGATATGGAGGGCCAGCTGTATATGTATTGAAAAAAAATCTGAGTACAAGTGTACTTGCACAGTTCATATCCATATTGTTCAAGGATCAACTGTATTCTAGAATCAGTGGTCCCCAATCTTTTTGGCACCAGGGACCAGTTTCGTGGAAGACAATTTTTCCACAGACAGGGTGTGGGGGGATGGCTCAGGCGGTAATGCGAGGGATGGGGAGTGATGGGGAGTGGCAGATGAAGCTTTGCTGGCTCTCCCACTGCTCACCTCCTGCTGTGCGGCCCGGTTCCGAACAGGACATGGACCAGGCTGGGGAAGCCTGTTCTAAATGGTATAAGTATTTTATTACAGTTTAATTAGCAGCATGTCTTTTCCATACAAAGAATTTGTAAAAAACAATTACTGAATATTTTAAACCCACTGTTGAGACCTACTTCCATAGTGTAACATAAAATAATGATGTGTTTTATAGCAAGAGAGACATATATGATGTATAGTTTATAAATTGATACTTCACAGATTGATATTTTCTTGCATGTCTTTTGAAGGTTTTGTGTTTGGTCTAAAATGTATATATATTAACAAAACAAATTAACAGATCATCTAAGAGCCATATATGCATTTAAAAATTACTTAGCAAAATTATGTATATATCTTTAACAATGGTGTAAAACCAAAATAAATATTAAAAATTTCCTTGTAAGATTTATCTTCTGAATCTTCCTACAGCATTTGTGGTAAATGAGCAGCCTCTCATGCAGAGGAGAGAGACTAAATTTAAAGGTTCTATTCTTTCATGTTTCAGTAGCACCTAAAGAGCTAATTCAAGTCTGTTTAATGTAGGTAGCATGGATGGGGTCTCCCTGACTGGCAAAGAAAACATTTTGAATATTCCTGAGAGTTCAGCCAATGGAAAATAATACACTTCATGTTTACTCATGAACAAACCACTCTGTTAATAGCTTAAGAAGAGTGAATTTAAACTAGGATACAAATAAATGCTTGCTGAATAAAATGAAATTAAGAAAAAAATAAAATGAGATACCATAGCTGCAATGAGTTTGGTAGATGGAGGAAATTGAACACCAGTGTTTGGCATTTGGGTTTGAACAAGAAGCTGTGGTTGTATTTCAGGGTTGTGGTCTTTTTTGAACTTCTGACTTATAAAATTCCCAGAAGACACATGATATTAGTGTCTTACAAGGAAACACAAATAATTTAGAACTTACTGTTTTGGAACAGTATGGAGGTTCCTTAAAAAACGAAATATAGAATTACCATATGACACAGCAATCCCACTACTGGGCATATACCCAAAGAAAACCATAATTCAAAAAGACACATGTTGGGGCTTCCCTGGTGGCGCAGTGGTTGAGAGTCTGCCTGCCAATGCAGGGGACACGGGTTCGTGCCCTGGTCCAGGAAGATCCCACATGCCGTGGAGTGGCTGGGCCCATGAGCCATGGCCGCTGAGCCTGCGCGTCCGGAGCTTGTGCTCCGCAACGGGAGAGGCCACAACAGTGAGAGGCCCGTGTACCGCAAAAAAAAAAAAAAAAAAAAAAAAAAAAAGACACATGCACCCCAGTGTTCATTGCAGCACTATTTACAATAGCCAGGACATGGAAGCAACCTAAATGCCCATCGACAGACGAATGGATAAAGAAGATGTGGTACATATATACAGTGGAATATTACTTAGCCATAAAAAGGAATGAAACTGGGTCACTTGTAGAGACGTGGATGGACCTAGAATACAGAGTGAAGTAAGTCAGAAAGAGAAAAACAAATATCATATATTAACGCATATTAGTGGAATCTAGAAAAATGGTACAGATGAACCAGTTTGCAAGGCAGAAATAGAGACACAGGTGTAGAGAACAAACGTATGGACACCAAGGGAGGAAAGTGGGGGGGCGGGGGTGGGAAGAATTGGGAGATTAGGATTGACATGTATACACTGATATGTATAAAATAGATAACTAATAAGAACCTGCTGTATAAAATAAATTTAAAAATATAAAAAGAACTTGTTTTGAAGTTCATTTTCTGAGGTTTCCCACATTGGGAAAGATAAAAGAAGTTATTTTAAATTACTTTTGTGTGTTTGTGCTCCCCAGTACATCTGTTTTGCTATAAAAATCCTAAGTTCTGCTGGAAAGTATTGAAAAATGTAAAATATAGTTTTGGAATTTGCTTGGGAAAAATATAGAACCCAGCACTAATAAACAGATAAAATATTACCATGGCTTTCTTTAGAACAGCAGGGATTTTTGTAACCATTGTAGCTTCTGCTACTGTTTTGACCTCCAAGGATTGAGGATCCAAATACTGTTAGTGAACTCTGTCAGTTCTGGAGAGGACTTTGGAAAAAGAAAAGAGGTTCACAACCATGGGAGGGAGGTAGAAGGAGGGGGTGGAGGGTGGCAGTGGGGAGGGTTGGATGTGATTTGCTGCCTTTTATGGAGGCTTGACTACTAACTCCAGAGGTTAGCTGATATTCTAGGCTGTCATTAATGACTGGACAGAAAAAAATAAGAAAGCAGAATTGTGTAAAGCACTGTGGCTGGTTAGGATATAAATATAACAATGAAATGCTCACCTACCATCGGTTGAAATTTAAAAATAGAATATTTACTATTAATTGATTTTTAAACCTTGTTATATTTATCATAGTAATAGATGAACTCAGTATCATATCAAAAGCATAGAACCCCCTTACATTGAACCACTTATGTTGTCTCCTGTTTCTTTCTTCTCCATCCTTAACCCCTCTCCTACATATTATTTTTTCAAAGTTTTTATTTCTATATTTTTTTGATATTTAGCTTCATTACTCTAGACATTATGCATATGGTTCTATTCTTGGATTAACAAATACAGATAACTTTTGATTACCCAATATGAAATGTGCAAATTTAGCTGGATTGTACCATCTTCTCTTCCATGTCTCCTTTCCCAATATCTGATATTTATATTGTTTTGAGGTCTTTCATTGACTGGTTCTCCAACTTGACTTAATATACTTAAACCTCAATTAAGTTTTCCATCTTTTTAGTCTCCAATATGTAAGATGATGATATTAATGTCCCTATTTTTTTCAGGTTTTCTCCCCATTCCATTCCTCCTTTCAGCTCTATCTTTAACAATTACTGACATTTAGCTATAATTATTAATAGTTATATTCTACAATACAACAAAATCTTCTGTACTTTGTTTATAGTTTTAATTTAAAAGTTAAAAAAGTAAACTGTCTTTGTGTTATTATTACCATGTAAATATGTTTTTTAATACTGAGCTAAGTTTTGTGTCATATTATTAATTTCCTTCTCTGTAAGTTTAACATAGGATCTCTTGGTTTATACTGAGCACTAAAGTTTAATTATTTCCCTTACAGCCATTCACTCACTTTATTTTATTTTATTTTTTTAAATACTGACATATTTTCATTCACTTCATGGCTTGATCATACCTTTCTTGTTCTTTTTCTTTTTTCCTGCATTTTCTGATGTCATTTGTTCTGTTATATCCTGCATCCTCCTTTTCCCATACTTTCATCCATACTTTCTTTCCTATCAAGTCCTTTCCTTCCTGGAAAAATGCTTCCCTCAATCCTTTCTGCAAAGGCTGGATGTCCATCTGTCACTCCTCTGGATTCAATAACAGTTTTCTTAGATCTCCTACCTTCTCTTCCCCACTTTCCTGATATGTAAAGAAATTTCTTAAGAGAATTCTATAGGGGATAAACATTCTGAAACATGCCTGTCTGAGCAGTCTTTATTCTGCAGGCACACAGTAACATTTACTGCAGTCTACTTTGTTCTAAGTCATTTTTCTCAAAACATCCAAGGAGGTGCTCAATTGTCTCTTGCATCTATGATTGCTGACATCAAGTCCAATGTCAGTCTAATTCTTATTCTTTTGTACTTTTTTCAATTTCTAGAAGCATTCAAGTAATTATATCTCTAGGTAGGTCATTTTTCATCAGTTTTTGTCACTGAACAATTTTAAGAAGATTCCATTTTTTTCGCATTCTAGAAAATTACCAACATTGTTTCTTTCATTATTTTCTATGTTCCACATTTTTACCTCTCTTTTGGACTTGTGTTAGATAAATTCTAGAGCTCTTCAGTTATTTTTTACATGTCTTTTCCCTCATTTTTTCTCTTTTTATCATTTTGTTCCACAATCTTAGAGATTTCTTGATTTTCATTGTACAAAATTTCATTTTGTTTTGTTGTTATTATATTTAAACATACTTAATGCTTTAACATTTAAGAGTTCAGTCTTGATCCCTGATTATTTTGTTTCTGTAACATTTTTCTTTGCTTACTAGCTAAAGTTTCTTCACAAATTTCTCTAGGTATATCAATTATAGAGATTTATTTTAATCTTGTGTTTTTTAGTTAAACATATTACAATTAGCTTGTTATCCTCCTGGTCCTTTTTCTTTTTTCTTTTCTGTTTTTCATTTTGGTTACTTTTTCCCCATGTTGCTGGCTCCCTGTAAATTCTTGGTGGTCCTTGATTTACTTAGGACACATTATAGGTAGTGCCTCAGACACATAATGTCTGCAGCTTGGATATGTTTCATCTGGTAATAGGGAGGACTGTTTTATCAGTGGGAAATTTGACTACAGGCTTTTTGGGAACAAGAGAGAGAGACAGAGTAGAGGAGTTGGTATTAGATAATGTTGGAAATAGGAAGGGCCAGGTTATGTAAAGTTTTGTAAACAGCTTAGCAATTTAGTTTATAAATGGAAAGTAAGTGTAGGGTATCAAGCAGCAAGTAATTAGACATGATATATGTATATATGAATATATATATATATATATATATATATATATATATATATATATCTGCTTTTCAGAGAATTGATTTTATAGAGGCAAATGTAGAAGCTGGGAAGCCAATCGAGGATGCTACTGAAATAGTTTAGAAGAAAAAAATAGCTGGAAATAAGTTGATAGAGGTCAAAATAGGGAGAAATGTTGTTAAGTTAGAATTGAGAAGATCTGATGATTGTTGGATGTGGGTAGTAATAAAAGATGACTCCTAGCTTTTTGGCTTGAACAACTTGGTGCATATGATTTTCTTATGTGAGGGAGAGTAGGAGTTGGGAGCAAGTTTGGGGATTTTATTGGTGGGAAATCAAGAGTTCTGTTTTTCACATGTGGGTGATGAAATCTGTACCTCAGGAGAGAACTGGGGCAATTCAGTTTGTTTTCAGTCTAGATGACAAGAAATAGAGACAGTGTTAAACTATCCCTGATTGCTAAGTTTCATATCAACACATACACAGATGTAGACCCACAAGAGATACAGACGCACAGAAACATAAAAACATGCAAGTACTCTTCTTTATCTTTTATTCATGGTCACATACCAGATAATCTTGAATTGATTACAAAAAGAAAATTAGGCGTCTATATTTGCAATTTCAATAGGATTTAATTTGGTTAGTTATTGACTAATTTTAATTTAGAAAGGCACATGAAGAATTTCCTTTTCCATATTTCCGTATGGTCCTCAGATGAATGGGTGGTACGTCCTAAGTCCTTGGCTAGTTACATCTTACAGTGTAAGTTTTCCTTATTTGTAAATTGATTCAAGCATAAAATATTTTTCTTCCTTTTAAAATAAATGTTTCTATTTCTGTATTTCTCTCCCGGATCCCACCACTTTTCTGAATTTACCTAATTACAAAAGAATGGGGCAGCTTGAAACTTTTCTCTGCTAAAGTAAGGGAATCCAGCTCCTTCCACCTTTCATGCATGTTGTGTTATATGATCTAGAACTACAAGGCAAATGTCTTTGGCTATTTATTGTTATCTTTTACATTTTAAGATTTTGCTGTTTTTAAAATTTATTTTAATGTAATTACTCATGGAACGATGTTATTGGGAAGTGATGATGGGGATTCAGGAAAAGATTTTAAAGAGTACAAAAAAATGCCAACATTATAAATCTTAATAATGTAAGTCAAGAGAAATTTTAAGATACTAACATATTTCTCTAAAGTATTTAATATATGAATTACATCTCACTTTATCTTCTGTAAAGAATTTCACATTTGTGTTTGTATATATGTGGATATATTATATATATGTAGATATATGTGTGTGTGTATATATATAGACAGAGAGAGATTAAGTAATCGTCATTATTGTCATTATTCATGAATTCTGTATTTGCATCTTACAAAGAATATATTTGTGTTCAGGCATGAGTTACAGTGCTCTTTGCTATGAGTTCAATGTTAATGAGTCAACAATATATACATTAAATAAGGTGTCTTTTCATAGAAATACATAAAACAAGGTTATTTATTGATCAGTTAACCTAAGTATGTGTCTAGAGGCTCACAGGAACCTAAAGCTGTTTTTTTCTCCTAAAAGCAATGTGTTCTCTAATTCAGCATCCATAGTGATTTTATAGAATGTAAGTACTGCAGAGAATGTGAAACATAAACACACACACACACACACACACACACACAAGAACCTTGTGTGATTATAAGGGTGTGGTAAACAGAATAAGAATAATGCCTCCCCAAAGAAGTCCACATCTCACTGCATGGAACCACTGAATGTTAACCTATAAGGCAAAAGGGACTTTGCTGATGTGATTAAGTGAAGGACCTTGAGATGGAGACATTATCCTGGATTAACTGGGTAAATCCAATGTAATCACAAGGGTCTTAAATTGGAAGAGGGAAGCAGAGAAAAGAGTCAGAGAGAGAATCTGAGAGAGATTATAACTACAAAGAGCAATGTGAGAGACACAAAGTTCCTGGCTTTGGAACTGGAGGAAGGGAGCCATTAGCCAAGGATCGTGGAGAGCTTCTAGAAGCTGGACAAAGCAACAAAACAGATTTCCCCCAAAAGCCTCCAGAAAGGAGTGCAACTTTACCAACACTCTGAAACTAGCTCAGTTGGACCTGTGTGAGATTTCTAACTTACAGAACTGCAAGGTAATCAATTTGTATTGTTTTACACCACTTCATTTGTGATGATTTGTTACAGCAGCAGTTGAAAATGAATGCAGCCTTGTTATATGGCCTGATTGTCCTCAATCTCTATTTCTCTGACTCCACAACTCTAGTTATATTTCAACTCTAGATTTTTCTTGTGTTTTCTACCTAATCCTTAAATGGATAACTTAAAAAAATTTTCTGGTAACCTGGTACACTCCAGCATATGAATTCTCTACTACCTGACTTAAAAACAACAAATGCAGCTGTGATCAAGGAGACATCCAGCTGCTTATATGGTTTTAGTTCCCATGATTTCTCTCCTAGGATACTCCTGTCTGTCCCCACTTGAGCAACAATGTGGACTGTACCATATTTGACACCTTGAACTGTATATTTCTTATATTTCTCTACTTCCTTGATTTCTGTAACATTGGACTGTCCTAATTTTCTGAAAATGTCCTCCTAGTTTTCCTGCTGTCTTCCTCTTCTGTCCTCTTGCTTAATAAAACTCCAAGATTTACACTTGTTTCTTGAAGCTCTTATTCATTAGTCCCCTCCTTGAATGACCTAATTTCTGTCTTTTAATTATTGTAGTTATGCTGAAGAATCTCTGTCTTTTTCAGACATGCCTCAAAATCAGTATGATGTCTACACACATTTCCTGGCTGCAAATCAGCTGTTACTCTATTTTCGTTATTAGCGCCATCATGTAGCCCGTTGCCAATAAAGCTGATAGTCATTCCTGGTCTCCTCACCTGCATTACTTAAGCAAATCTCACTGCTTGAACTTCCTGAAAAATTCTCAAACATTTACCTTCTACACTTTTACAACCTCTTCAATTATTATGGTTACTATCATTTCTAGCTAGGAAAACTGCTAGAGACTCAGTTTTTCTTTAGTCTTTTTCAAATCTATCTTCCACTATGTTGCTAGAATAGTAAGCCTGGAATTCAACTTTCACATTTACATTACCTGGCTTCCAACTCTTCAGTGGCATGACACTACTGTTTCAGTAGAACACAAGGTTCTCAATGGGACATGCAAAATTTTCTGTGATCTGATCCCTGCCTACCTCCCAGTGCCTTTAATTCATACTCCCCCCCCCCTTTTTTTTTTGCCGTACGCGGGCCTCTCACTGGTGTGGCCTCTCCCGTTGCGGAGCGCAGGCTCCGGACGCGCAGACTCAGCGGCCATGGCTCACGGGCCCAGCCGCTCCGCGGCATGTGGGATCTTCCCAGACCAGAGCACGAACCCGCCTCCCCTGCATCGGCAGGCGGACTCTCAACCACTGCGTCACCAGGGAAGCCCTAATCCATACTCCTTAATTCATACTTTGTATACCTCAGCACTAACTGCTTACGTTTCTCTGCACCCTGTGCACTCTATCACCTTATTGATTTTGCTTATGGTGTCCCTTGGCTTGGACTATCTTTTTCCCAATACTGTTAATGGAAAAGGCCAACCCAGTTGCACTATCTTTTTAAATAATGTATTTGTCTCCTTTTTCTAGGACCCTTTCCTTGACCCTTCCCCACTTCCCACGAGGTTCACCTGGGAGCTACCCTGTGTGTTCTCATCTGCTCATAAAAATCATGAGCACTGCAGCTGCCACACCACCATATATATTTCTGTCACATATGCCTCAGTGATTAAATTATGAGCTTTGTAAAAGTAAGGACCCTAAATGTCTTGTGCTAGCACAACAGGAGCTTAATGCATGAGGGAACAAATACATAACCATTTTGGGGGGACATATTCCATCTGTTTGCAGCAGTGTGTTTGATATGCCCTGTGCATGTGAGTGGAGATTTTTCTTGTCTTTTCTGGCTGCTATATGCTCTACCTCATAATAATCAAATCAATAAAAAAATGAGGGAATGCATTTAATTAAATAATACATTCCTTTACTGGGCATTCATTATAATGACTTTTATGCATGCAAATTCAAAAATAAGTACTTCCTGTACATCATGAAATGGAAATACACGTGGTTAAGTACTTCCTGTACATCATGAAATGGAAATACATGGGGCATGTGATAGAAGCTTTGTGCCTGGATCCCCATTTTTAAAATCATGGGGATTGAGTTATCTGTAGTTCAGCCTTGGTCATCAAGCAATTTCTCAGGAGCATGACTATAAAAAATATTGGCCAAAAGTCTCGGGAAAATAGGTCGTTGTAACTGTAAACATGTGTTTTAGTTTAAAAAAATTTTTCACAATGCAGGAAAACTAATTGGATTAATAAAAATATGCTATAAAATTTCCCAGGAAAATGAGAAAGAATTCACATGTGACATAGAGACCAGCAGTACTACCCATATTTAGACATTCCAGTTCATTCCATATCAACAAAAAATATTAGTTTATAACTTATAAACATATCAAAGTCACCCTTTAAAAATTAAAATACATGTGAATAAGCTTTTCATTTGCTGATTTAAAGTTCTCATGATGTTTTTACTCATTTTATACATATTGTTTATGTTGTCATTATTAAATCTAGAAAAATGAGGTTATGCCCTCAGATGGGAGAAAATAATTATAGGGGAAATGTCTCTAACAGGTATGTTTATTTTCTTGATGAGCATTTGGCATCTGTAGAGAACAGAGGGGATGTTTCTGATCACATTTCAACTGGGAATCATGAAGTTCTGAATTTCATTTTCCATACCAGTATTTCAGGCTTTCTACGCATTTGGACAAGATAAATTCAGACGAATAAGCTTGTTTCATTTTATTTAAGCTAATCTAAAAGCTTTTTCTGAATTTTAGTAACATTTAATTTTCAAACATTTGTCACAATCATAAAACCAAAACCCAAGATAAATAATGACTATTTAGGCTATATATATATATTTTTTGGTAGAGTGTACCTATTGAATTTCCCCTTCGGTATACTCACATATTTTTATGAAAGAAGGGGACTATGAAGATATTTATGAATTAATCAGAGAAGCGAAGTATACTCCAGGCTAATAGTTGTTTATCTTTGTTTGGAGGCCAGTTGTTTGATCCAGATATACATTATTAGTTATGCAAATGCTTTCTCTGGTTCTACTCAACTGAACACTTTTGTAAAAATAGCAAGAACATTGGGCTGGTTCCAGATGTTAAGTTGAAAGATTCAATGTTATGGAATTGAAAAATGTAAGCAAAAAATTATGGTGTTTGTATATAAAGGTTTACACATGTGATGTCAAACTAATCAAGATGTGCCCAAAAGGAGGATAAAAGTTCTAATCCATTTAAAGTTTAGCTGTCTAAAATGAGTCCTATTCTGGCAATCAGGAGCTTTTGTCAGGAGACAGAAGAGCTCTTGGATTTTGGTGGTTTTAAGGTTATTTATTTGTTTCTTAGGTTGTCTTCTTTTGGTGGTGGTGTTTGATTTTCTTATGTACTATTACCTACCTCTCTTTGCATACCATCTGGTGGGTCTGATAATCGAAGTACACTTCCCTTCATGGTATCTGAACAATAAACACAGTGATGAAAGGACAAAAGTAAAAATATACGTGTATATATATTTATTCAGTTTCACAGCAACAATGGAATGAGACTCTTGAGAATTTGTCTCTAAAAAGAAATCCTGAAACTATGTGGTTTCTATTCTTTCTGAACCAACTTTCTCTTCTTCCCCATAGATCCTGTAAGTTCCAATATATTCCTCTTTTCTTTAAGTCAGTTAAAGGAAAGCTAAGGCTTTCAAACAAAGAACAAAACTCATACAATAATTGGTTTCAGAACTTGTTTATAGATAGCAGATCTGAAAGGAATTTAATAAGAAATTTGATATATTTGGAATTGATATCTAGGGAATAAGAATCAGAAGGAAATACAATTCATTGCTCACTTGCTGGAACTAGAACCTAGAAACCTTGTTACCTATTGATAAAGGAGCAAATTAAGGTGTTGCTTTTGGTCCTATGAAACAGCGTTCTCCTTGAGGGCATGGCTATGTGGAGCCAGGTAGCTCTGTCATAAAAACTCAGGGTGTAAGGAAGAATGGCTTATTCTGAAGGCATTCTATAATTAAAGCAAGACAAAATCTAGACGAATTGCCAAAATCTCACCTCAAAGTAAAAATTAAAAATCCAGGTTTTTCAATGACTTGATGAAGTAAACTCTCTTTTTTTTAATTGAAAGAGTAATATTTCCAGAAACCAATTCTGCTGTGATAAGAATTGAATTAAAATGTAGTGAAATTTTTAGCCTTATCAGGTGTTACTTGACAACTTTGTCATTGATAAAAAAGGATAGTTCTTGACCGTGAAATGTGGCTCCACACAGGACTGAGGTCTTAGAATCTTAGTTCATTTTGAAGCACTTTCCACTTCAAATGCTAGCTTAAGAAAGCATCACCCCTTCTTAGTCTAAAGAAGTGGGTCTTCCCTGACCTGAGGCAGCTGTCTGCCCTTGTAATATCAATACATAATTTTCCTCATGTCACACCTCACTTGGTTTCACTGCCCTTCTTTGGAATGCAAATCTAGAATTAGAGAAGTAAATTTAAATAGTCAAATATCAGAGAACATTTGTGAAAACAGATTTTGAGCATGTTTAACCAAGGTATGCAAACATAATTACAGTGCCTTCTAAATTTTTTGATGTGGGTTATATTTTCTCTAAACTCAGCCATATATGCTGCATATTCTTGAAATCTCTGCTTGGATGTATAATAGTCATCTCAAACTTATCATGTCCAAACATGATTTCTTGAACACAGCAGACTATATTTCTCAAAGCTGGAGATATATATATATATATATATATATATATATATATATATATATATTCCATATAAATTCCATGGGGAAAAAAAGATACATGGAATTTAAAGTCAGGAAGATCTGGGTTTAAATGTTGGACCCGCCACCTGTGAATGCTTCTTACCTTCCTTCAGCCACTTTTCCTCTTTTATAAAATTACATCATTACAATCCACTTTATATGATTGCTTTAAGAGCTAAAAGATATAGTGAAGTTAACTAAATTTTATTTTTTACATATAGTGTTTCAACTGTTGTGACAGAAAATTTTGAGATAATTTGTTTGCGTCCCTAAAGTTTACATTTCTACAGGTGCTAAACACATATGGGATAATTCTCAACAAAATTTATTGTATTTAATCCTTTCTAATTTACTGGATTATTTTATTTAATTTTTGATCCCCTAGACGTCATTATGCTTCATATACTAGTGTTATCCCCAGAACCAACTTTGTGTTATGCACATCCTCTATTCTGTATAATAATCCCTTGAAACAGGAAGGTATCTTAATTATTTAACAAGTATCTGAATGTATTTTCCTAAGCTGCCTAATAGCAAAATTCAGTTAAATCATTTTTCTAAGCCTAGAAGGTAACTGATGACAAAAATATAAGCATGTACAAAGCACAAAGGTTCACCATTTGAAACTCTTCTATGTCTCATACATTTGCAAACTTAAAATCTTATGTCTGCCAAAGGGACAGAAATAAGGTATTTTCTGAACCATAGTAAGAGAGCCTTTACACGGTTTTCTTTCTGAAAACCAATTAGAGATATAAAAATTGATATCCAGAAAAACAAAAAAAACTAATAGCAAGCATATTTAGATTTGCCATGTTCTTTTGCTATAGACTTTAATGCTAATAATATCAAATAGACATTTGCAATGGGACACAGCAACTTGCTTTCAAATCTTTTAGTTTGCAATGTATTTGTGCCATCATTGAATTCGTTCACTTTTTCCGTTTGCAGTGCTTGAATCAACTATTATCATGGCTCAAGCACATAAACAGTCATAGTGTTTAGCTGAAGAGGGTAACCTCTCAACTAGTCCATCAAAAGTTCTAGAAGTTAATAGATGGATCCTCAAGAGACAAAAAGAAAAATAGAACAGAGTATAAATTATAAGGGCCAAAACTTGTGTGCACATTCTTATGGGAATTTAATTTCTCTGAGAGCAGATTGGAAATTTCTTTCAAATTACCTTTTCTGTAACAAATATCATTTTTACCAGGGAAAAGAAATGTTTAGTTATGATGACCATGAAAACAACACACATACTAATTTCAAGTTCAGATAGCAGAGTAAAAGGGTGAGATTCAAGTGTAGAAGTCAAGTCTATTTCTGTGTTTAAGTCATAATAGTACTCAGGAGATGGAGTTCTTTAGACAAACAACACTTTCCTTTATGATACAATAAAGAGACTTGTTTTATTTTAATAAGTTAGACTTTCTATTTAGTATTTCAAAATAACTATTTTTCTGTGCAATTGTTTCCCCAGCTCTGCTTCTTCTCGAGGCTAATGATGTTGTTACAGAACACCATACCCTAGGATCATTTTACTTTTTGCGGTACGTGGGCCTCTCACTGTTGTGGCCTCTCCTGTTGCGGAGCACAGGCTCCGGACGCGCAGGCTCAGTGGCCATGGCTCACGGGCCCAGCCGCTCCGCGGCATGTGGGATCTTCCCGGACCAGGGCACGAACCCGTGTCCCCTGCATCGGCAGGCAGACTCTCAACCACTACGCCACCAGGGAAGCCCTATACAGTAACTTTTTAAGACATAAGATTTGGTAGTCATTCTCCTCTCCTGGTGAGTCAGAATATTATAAAGCAGGAAGCTAGGCTAATCAAACTGTCAAACAAAATGAGACACCAAGACAAGAATGGACAAGAGAGGTGGATCCTTGCTCAATAGCAAGCTAAAACTAGCAGAAGCCTGTTCTTTAACTAAGAAAACAATTGGAAAAAATCTTCCCTAAGGGTAGGATGTAAAACAATGCAGCTCAGAAATAAGTACTAAAAGTTTTGAAAATTGGAAGGTTCTTATTAGTGACTGAAATTGTTTGGTTTGTTTATTCATCCATGAATTCCATTATTTTGGTGCAAAAAAGGTGAAAGTTGGAGCGAGATTGGATGAAATTTTCTCTTTTCTGTATAAAATATCTCTAAAGATTAACTTTGGGGATTTTAATTTATGTTGCTTACTTTAATACAACACACATTTATAGATCTATGTATTTTATGTTAATTGAAATTCAAGGACTTAAGCAGAGAGTGCCTCACGTCATGGAATTCAGGGCTTTTGATCTAAGCTTCCACCATTATTTATATACTGAAGGATGTTTTTCATTTATTATAAGATTACATAGGGAGGGAAAATACTATGTATATATTAAGCACTATATGTTCTTCCATCTTAAAGGAGTGTTGGGAAACCAGCTTCTGTAGAAATTGACAGCTGGCTGTTGAATACTGAACAATTAACGACATTGTTCTTGCATTTAAAGTGCATCCCTTTCCCTTTAGCAGCAAGGAAGAAGTAGAAAGGAACCTTACATTTCAAAATTTGAACTTTTAAAATGCTGTTCTCCATAGATCTAGCTAATCAAACTTGTGAACTACCACTTAAAAATAGAAAGTTATAATAAAAATAAATTATGAGATTTTTGAAAAAAGACAAAATTTAAAATAAAACAGCTTTAATACTAATTGACATAAAAGGGAAAGTTTAGGTGAAACGATACGCTAAAATAAATTTAATCATTTTTCATAGTAAGATTTACTTAATTAAAAAAACACATTATAATGTGTTACTGTGTGAAAAATGTTGCATATTTTTTCCTATAACACAGTTTTTCATATAATTAACTTAATAATATTGTACCTAAACCTAATAAGAAACTAAAAAAAAAAAAAAGTATGTGTGTCTAGGAATTTCTTTTTGCTTTGTTAATCTCTTTTTAAACTACATTTTGCTCATATGTTGAATTGACTCAATTCACAATTACCAAGACTGGGATATCAAAAATCTTTGCTTGATATCTTCAGGAACACAGTACTTTTGAGAACATAACATAGATTAAGTAAAGCAGACACGCTTTCTACTCTGAGAATTTTAATTAGCAAATTACCTACTTGGTCAGTCTTCCCTTAATGTCAGATACTAGTCTTTTATTTACCTTTAGAAGTGTGCTGTAGCATATTCTTTAAACCTTTGAAGGAATAAAAAAAAATATTTCAATAGTTCTGATTTTTTTTCCAGTACAATATGAACTCAGCTCTTATTTGAATATCTCTGCGAGCATCAGCTAAGAGCAAAGTTTTAAAGACCTTTAAGAAGTTTATTTTTGATTACTTGACTCAATTCCTTCATTTCTTTAAAGACGTATCCTAAAAAGTTTGGAAATAAAGGAACTTATTAAGACAGAGTACCAAAATAGTGAATGATACAAGAGTTCATACTTGCGTTAATTTATGTATTCTGGACCAGTCCTTTGGAGACCTATAATGTGCATATAAGTCACCTGGGATTCTTGTTAAAATACAGTTTTTGAATCAGGAAGTCTGGGATAAGGCCTGAGATTGTGTGTTTCTAGCAATCTCCCGAATGATGCTGTAATGCTACTGCTACTGGCCTTTGAGCACACTTGAGGTATTAAGGGAATCTACCACAAGTGTTGTAAATGCTATAGCTACCTTTTCAAAGAAGGGAAGAAAGTCAGAAGTAAGTCCTCAGTGTTGAGAAAAATGGTAAAAGACTTTGAAATGAGCACATACAGAAGTAGATTACTGCATATTCTGCTTAGCTCAATAGTCTGGGTTATCTGATTCCACAGGGTATGCAATGTTCACCGTCTTTGAGATATATTACAAAACTACAAGTCATAGAGAATTGACAACAATACAGATAACTCCTGATGAAGGAAACTGACTTTGTCTTGTATATTTACAGTTGATTATTGCCTTTTGAATTTGTATTAACAAATTCATTTTAGCATATCTGATTGCATTTATGTATTTGCTCTTTGAATTCTACTTTAAAATAGGTGTACATCTCATTGGTTCCTACATTACATAATAAGTATATAAGATCTTTTGCTCTGTAGTCATTTTATATTTGAATGAGACTCATAATCTTTCCTTTTAAAAATTGTCTTTGAATTTAATGACAGGCTTCATTTAAGTGTTAGAATTCAAACTGAGCCCGATTATATAGGTAAGAAACATTTAGGTCAAAAGGATGTTAGGAAGAATGTATTCTAGGAGAAGGGAAAACATGAGAGAAATGATGGGAAATGATATGATGCATTTATGAGCAGGAAGGTAAGTTTGGTTGGTAGTGGGGGCTAGTGTGTGTAAAGAGCTAGGTATTCAAACGGGCACTTCACCTGAATGCGGTATTTAAAGAGAATTCGTCAGAAATAGAGGTTAAAAGAAGATATTAAAATGAGGTTAAAAAAATCAGAAATTCCTAGTAATTGTAATAATTTGTGGCATAATGATGGACATTTTAGCCCAAAGTTGACAATATCCAATGAATGACTATAGAAAAGAATAAGAGGAAAACCAGCCAAAATGACCATAGCCAGTTTTAGAAATTTTTTACGTTAAAATCATTTCAAACTTATGGAAATGCAGCAAGATTAGTACAGAGAGCTCTCATGTGACCAGACTCACCATTTTTATTTTATATTTTGCCACATTTGGTTTTTTTCCCTCTTTCTCCCCCTCTTTATGTGTTTTTGTGCCTGTGTGTGTTTGCGTGTGTGTATGTGTGTGTTTATTATCTCTCTGTGTCCTTTTCTCTCTCTCTCATGTATTTTCTTAATCTCTTTAGAGTTGGTCTCAGTGTCATAATTCTTACAGTTTTGAAGTAGACTTTTTAAAGTTAGCTATTCTCTAAGAAAAATTATAAATATTTTAAAAATTAAATTGAAAAGACTAAACGATCACAAGAGAAGCTGTTTTCATCAATGGCGATTTTAGTTAACAAATACAACATAGTATTTAAGTTGAAATTAATCCTTTACACCATGATATGTCACCTGAATTTTTGGACAAAACACTGATGAGACATCTTTTTTCTTTCCTGGATACTGTAACAGCTGTATATTTTTCTAAGTGCATTAATTTAGGATTCCCAGCATCAAAACACAGATTGCTTTGCCCACAAAGTTTCCCTCATTTTTTATTGAAGGTCACATGTCACCAAACTGGCTCAAGGGACATATCTGGCTTGTTGTCTCTTTTTGTAAAATCACACCAGTGAATGAAGAATGGCATCTCTATTTTTTAAAAATCATCGAAAAATTAAAGAATAGTATTTTGTGACGTGAAAAATATATACAGTTCAAATGTCAATGTCCATAAATAAATTTTTATTGGAAACCAGCCATAACATCCACTTGTGTACCACTTGTGGCTGCTTGGCACTACAATGGCACAGCTGAGTAGTTGTCACAGAGTTTTTTCCCACAAAGCCTAAAATACTTAGTATCGATCCTTTTAAGGAAAAAAGATGGTCAACACCTACTCAAGACCATATGAGGTGATCTGCCTCTTTCTTTAACTGTGAAGTGGTTGACAGTGGTGATGGTGGTGCCCAAATATGTTTGTTCTAGTTCCCAGTTCTGTGAGGCTGCTTCCCTCTTGTCTCTCAGTGCAGCATCACATGTTGTATGACAAACTATGAAGTGTGGAAAAGAACTACTCCTCACAACATTTCTCCCCCATCCTTTAGGAATTGAATGGCCCATGCCTTCTCTACAATTCTGTCCCAATTATATTTTTTTCAAGTCCAAATTTTCCCAGATGAACAAAAAATACTCAGATGGAAAATGGCCAAAATATCTTAACTGTGAGACTGGGTTCTCCGAGGGTCACATGGCCCATTTCACCCTGCAGATTTTTCATTCATTGGGAACAGATGGGCACAATCCTTTGTAAAGAAGTCCTCAGCCCTCCTAGAGACATTTGGAAATGTTTGGAGGCATTATTTTTTTTTCTTAAAAACTATAAACCAGCTACCAATTTAATGGGTAGATAACAGGGGTGTGAAACATCATGCAATGCATATGTGACAGTAAAAAATTATCCTTTCAAAGACTTCAGCACACACTCACTGAGAAATACTGCTTTGAAGCATAAAAAAAAAACCCACAAAAACTTTATTGTCTGTCTTTCAAAATACAGTCAAAAAGGATTTGGTGCCCATCTGGCTTGGCAACAACATACCACTAATAAAATAGCAACATTCAACCAGATGAAGACAAGGGGCCAAGGCTTCCAGGCATGTGCAGTGTTACTGCTGCCATTTAGAGAGAAGTCTTAGATGGCTTACTATTTTTTTTCATAAGTAAGTTTAATTTCACTTAAAAATCTACATACTCTCCTTCATGTAATATTTTAGAAAAGATTTCCAGACAAAATTGCTTCATTTTAATTTAATACAGATTAAAATGATTTCCATGCCATATCACAGTTGAAAACCATGTCCTTTTAGGTTTTACTCCATATTCTATATACTCTTTCTGGGATGAACCATTTTTTCTTTAACCAGTGGTTAGAAGGTTCATAGCTTCAGAGATTTTAGCCCTCACAAGGGAACTGATAATACTGTTAGTGGACTTAATTATATTTATAGACATAATTGTTTTTATTCAACATTAGAATTGACCAATCACTTTTTATTCTTAGCACAGGAGTCCAAAGTTAGATCTATTGATCCACTAAAGTCAGATACTTTAATAGAATATATAATGAAAAAATGTCAGTATTCTTAAGCTGAATTGTTAAATCTACCCCATAGTAGATTAGGGGTACTCATGATTTTTGTACAGTTGATAATCTTCCTATTTTGCTCCATAAAATATTACCGTAGAAGTGGAGACACAATTTTGGTCTTGAATCACTAATTCATACCTATTACTAATTTGTCCTGCATATTCATGTGACTTATATTTCATGATTCATGACTTATATTTTGAAATATAACTTTTCAGTTTCCTAAACCTGTAAAAGCAAGTTTCATTATTCCTGTGGTTTTTTTTTTTTTTTTTTTTTACCCAAAATAGAATTGCAGTCAGATTGTGGGAAAGCCTGACCAAGTAGGAAAGCAAAATCTTGATTCGTTTAGGCATCTTGAGTCAGAGTGGAAGGGTTGCAGATGGAGTCTCAGGGTGCCTGGTTTACCCCTGGGGCAGAGTTGACTGTTTCCCACAGGAACTTATACTTGAGCCATCCAATCCATGTCAGTATATATCTTTATGATATAACATTATTGTTTTGATGGCTTCCAAGAAATTTATTCATACTTTATGCAAAAACCAAATTCTGTTAAAAATATAAATTTTGTCCTGATGATTAAGGTGTGGCTGAAGGTCTTTTACCTGCTTGTGGAGAGGAGGTCAAATCCTTTAGGCATGGAAGGTAAAATCTACTCCCAATCATTTGGCTTTGAGAATTCAATGGGATTTCAGAGAACCATGCACACTTTAAGGCAGACTTCCCTCACAATCACTAGCCAGTTTATTTACCCATTTCCTGCCTCTTTGGTTTCCGCCATCTGCCTTGAGGGGACACCTACAGCATTTTTTGTTATGAAAATTTACCTGAGATTTGATGTGTATTTTCAGAGATCATTAGGATTTTCATTTTAATTTGTCAGACATTTGTTATACCAGGAAATTGGCCTGTACAAACTTTGACTTGAGCCTGTAATCATTAGAACACCAGTGGCCAGACCGGTACGTGACTATTTTTAGTGCTGGACCCCTGAAAAATGTCAAGTACATGTGTACTTTTAATTGCCTTTGATTCTGCACAGTGAGATTAGGTCCCTTAATCCTCTTTTGTAAAGATTCATCTGAGGCCATGTATGGATCAGTTGAAACCGACTATTGCCTTTGACAGTAAAAGTTGAAAAGCCAATCTGTAAATCGCTCCCAGCTCTAATGTCTAAAGACAGTTACCACCTAAAGGATGAACTTCCAGCATTTTCTTAGTGCACCTTATCTGTTAGTGAGGACTTGCTCTTTTCCCCAGACTTTCTCTAGTAAAGCAGCCAGAGTTTCATAAATAAAACTGTTGTGATGTTGGGCTTTGCCTTAATCTATCCATGCCACTTCCATTAAACGGAATCTTGTGTGTTCATTCACCTTATGGCGATAAAAGAACTTGTTTCGAAGACGTCTGACTAAGCATCAGAGCTGACATTTAAATGTAGTATTCCATTGTGAAACACAAGGACCAAGATTCCACAGAGACCTGCCAAAGGCTATATACAGCTATATTGGCAAAAAGAGGCACCTGTGGAATATCATTTTGATCTGGGCAATAAAGTACCAGGAAAAATTCAAGAATAAAGCCTTGTCTCTGTGACTCTTCTGACACTGAGGTTGTGGAGTCCATTGCAAATTCATATGCATTTTAGTTATCTGATGAAAACACTGCAACATAGTACGCAGGTACATGATACACAGTCTTCAGAAAGAAGCCATGCTCAATTTTTCTTTTTTTCTATATTTGCCTCTGAAGAATAATTGCATTTCCAAGGAGTATTTTGTGAGAGAACTCCTGATTTTTGTTTTCCTGTTGAATGACCTATTCCTTTCCAAGTATTAAATCAGTAAGGGAGATTAGAGCTTCAATTACACTTATTTGTTTAAATCTCCCTGTTTATAAATGCCATCTAGACCGTAGGTTACATTAACTTGGGATTATGTTAGGCCATATTACATTAAGCCCTGACATTAAGATTTTGATAAAATAATTAAGAATTTAAGTATCCCTGTAGCAGAACAAAACACATAAATGGCTGTCTCGAATAAGTGAGGTTAAACTCTATTGATGGTTAAAAAATAGTGTCCTAAAAAACATTGAAGTCAGTGATGACAAAACAGTGAAGGAGTGATTTATAAAGTGCTATCAATATTAAACAAATGAACAAAAAACAGCACTGAATTAATAGCACTAATACCATCTCACTTCATTTTCTAAAATAATCAGGTAATGGTCAGAACCACTTTTCTTTTTCACAGTCTATGACGTGAAGTTAAAAGAGAAAATATTAGGACATGGTATTCCCAGTTCCTCTGCTCTACAGTCATGCTTGTGACTTGGCTTGGTCTTGTTTCAAAGATAATAGGTTCAAATAAAGGGTTTTTTGGAGGAGGAGCTCCTGAGATTCCTTCTGTTTGTGTGGTCTTGTCAGTTCACTTATGTTCTTCTCATCGAAGGAGGATTTTCTGTCCCCAAGATTAACAAAAAATCAGTTTGAAAGACACACGGGAAATTAAAATTAACTGTGGACATTTCTTTATTCTCCGAGTTAAAGTTGTAATATTAGTACAATTTAGCTGCCGCCTGAATTTTCCACGTGCTACAGGCATGAAGCTTAGATAGGCACCAACATGGGATTATTGTCCCTTCTGTCAGCTACCAAATAAGGGCAGGGAGAAGGGGAGGGTATATAATCTGTGAGTTCCCCATCAGTGACTGTCTCCAGCCAAAATAAATGTGAGGAGAAGGAGAAGGTGTAGCTTCCAAGACTTTACCCTCACAACTGCAGTAAGCCGTCGGGAGAAGAAATTCAAATGTCCTGTGCAAGGAAATGGAGTAGAGTGAAAGAAATAGGTAGAGAAAGGAGGAATTCCTGAGCTTTTTTCCATGCTACTTTTCTAATCTAAACTCTACAGTTTTTCTGGGAATTTGAGTTATAGTAGCTTAGAAATATGCTGTGGAAGAAAGTTTGGGGATTCTTCCCATCACTCACTAGAGTATTATCGGGTCATAATACAATGATTGAATTTCTAATTTGTTCTGTTTATACCACATTCTCATCACCATATTGTATTACACATTTGTCAAAATTAGTGTTCTAGAATCGTATATATATATATTCATATAAAATTAGATTTAGAGCTCAGAGTATTATCTCCTGATCCTTTATTCTATTACACAATATTCAGATATAAAACATAGGAATTTTAGCCCTCTGCCTGAGAGAAGAGTTACTTTTTCATACATACATATAGGTCTGATGATTTGGGAGAAGCAAATGCAGATAGTTTTGTCCAGAACTAGGCTTTTACAAAGTGAGAAGATTATCTGCTCTATTATATATCTTCTATTGGAGAAGATAGGATTGTTAGTGGTTATATAAAATCTTAACGTCATTATATCGTTTGAGGGAGTTTTAATTGGTGAGTGGGTCCTTTCTATGTGTAGAACCAATATTGGATAGAATAATTGCCTCCGTCCATTAGACTCAGAAGCAGTTGCTGAGATGGAGTTAGGACTCTGGAAGGTTTCCTGAGGAATAATACCTGAGAAAGTTGAAGAATGACATGTGATTGGGCAGGGGTTGCTGTCAGACTGCTATAGAGACCTGACAAAATCTTGTGATATGAAGGAAGAGTTCCTACTAGAGGAGCACCAAAGAAGGTAGAAATGGCTAAGTAATCCTACCACTGCCTTCTCAGCCATTGGCTGGAGTCTACCCCAAGAAGAACATGACTGGCTTACAATCCAAGGTGGACTCTGAAAGATACAATAGCTAACTATGTTCTTTGAAGATGGACATCAAGTTCTCTCTTGTAAAAGGATTTGTGCTGAGCATCTACATGTCTGACAGTAAACTTCTAAAAGTGGGGTTAATGAAAAGAACAGTCCCATCTTTGCATTTGGTCTCAGGGCCACAAATTATACTCATCATACCCTTATCCAATCTCCCTTCTAAATTATCCTTACCTTAGCTCTCATCTCTGCCAGTCTCTGTAGTTACCTGGTGGTATTATCAGACCTCCCTTATAGCTGGGAGGTCTGAATCATTGATAGTCTTTCTCTAGCTTGGCACAAATGCTCAATAAACATTTGTTAAAAGAATGAATTAGGGCCTCCCTGGTGGCGCAGTGGTTGAGAGTCCGCCTGCCGATGCAGGGGATACGGGTTCGTGCCCCGGTCTGGGAGGATCCCATATGCCGCGGAGCGGCTGGGCCCGTGAGCCATGGCTGCTGAGCCTGCGCATCCGGAGCCTGTGCTCCGCAACGGGAGAGGCCACAACAGTGAGAGGCCCGCATACCACAAAAAAAAAAAAAAAAAAAAAAGAATGAATTATATTCTTTAACAGAGAAAAATATGTACGATAAAATCTATACATGGACAAGCTTGTAAATGTTTCTGTGTCTTTAAAATCCACAATGACAAATGAGCAATGTTTAGGCACTATTTATTACTTATACAGATAGGTGATAGTGTTTTAAAATGTGCTTCTTAGTCTAATGAATGTATCCTCAAAATCAAAAATTATATTTTAAGACATAGAGAGAAAGCACAATGATTCTAATTCAGATTAAGTGCCAAACCATGGGTGCTTGAGTAAATGTGAAGCTTGCGTGTTTATTTGTATCATGCAAGAGTGAGAGTGTTAAGTAAATAAATGGTAGAAAGCATCCTGAAGTTAAAAAAATATTTATGAAGGTTATATTACAACACGTAATATTTTTAATGTGATAACTAGGTACTTTGTAAGGAAATTGCTGTATCAAAATAAATTTTGAAAGAGAACAAACTATGCTAAGGCAAATAGTTGTGATTGCAAGTTATAGTTTTACTTTATGTAACACAGCAAGTGACTACAAATAAAACCTCTGTTTATTTATCATTCAGAAATTCCTTTTGTGTTTAAAAAGCTTTAGCACTAGAGATTTCTATTTACGCAAACAATAAGTTATGCAACGCATTTCAATATAGAATTATTGTGTAAATGTGGGTTATTTGAATAAGAAGTAAATACATACCGTCTCTGGACATTCTTCCCACACCCTCAATAAATGGGGAAGGAAAATTCTTAAGGCATGACCTAAATCAATTTCTATAAGTTTATTTCCTATGTGATTTTTGAGTGGTATTCAGATAGTAGCAAGCAACGTTAAAACTACTGGAAATGGACCTCTCTGTAATGCTTAATATGGGTCGCTCCACATAAATTCAAAAGCTCATTTCACCATAAATAAATGGATTTATTAACATAAAATACACTGATAAAATTGTATCCCCTAGAATCCAATTTCTTGGTTGAAATATTAGTTCCAACATTCATTACTTGTGTGTTTTGCCAAATTATTAAATATCTGTGTGCCTCAGTTGCCTCACTTTCAAAGTGGGTGAAATGATAAATACCATACGAAAAGAATAACTTTATATTTAAATATATATATATATATACATGATTACAAAACAGAGACAAAGAAAAAGACTAGGAGGGAACATTTATCATGTTCCAGGTATCATTTTACATACTTAAAATTTTTCTATCATTCATTCAGCAAATGTATATTGTGTGCCAAATATGGTCCACATTTTTTGTTATGCACAGATTTTGCAAACATGAACATCCTATCTTATAATCGTCCCTTTTTCAAAAAAGATGCAAGAAGTGTTTATAGAAAATGTAGGCAAAACAAACACTATTCGTATAATTTGTTGGTTTGTCAAGGATATGCTATTTTTTTTTTTTTTTTTTTTTTTTTTTTTTTGCGGTACGCGGGCCTCTCACTGTGGTGGCCTCTCCCGTTGCGGAGCACAGGCTCCAGACGCGCAGACTTAGTGGCCATGGCTCACGGGCCCAGCCGCTCCACGGCATGTGGGATCCTCCCAGACCGGGGCACGAACCCATGTCCCCTGCATCAGCAGGCAGACTCTCAACCACTGCGCCACCAGGGAAACCCAAAGATATGCTAATTTTAAAATACAATAGTCTGTTCAATATCCTTGACCGATATTATTGAGGTTTTAAATTCATATTGCCTTTTATACATTTTCTACATCACCTTTGTTTTAACTTTGGGAGTAAGGTACCATTAGTCTTTCCTTAAAAAGGAAACAATGAGGGAATTCCATACTGTGACTTACTGTTGTACAAGAACCTGTCCTGTGGAATGTGTGACCATTTAGTAGAAATGTCTTTACTAGAAATCCACGGCACCTCTTTGTCCTCCCTAGCTCTCTCACTCACCATCCGCTCCCCACCTCTACAGTCTGTAAGAGGAATAAGAGGTGCCCAGGTTTTCCGATCTGTCTCACTTCCTCAAAAGAACATTTTCCACCTTCCTCACAAGGTACATACAGGCTCTGTCTCTCCCTGTCTCTCTCTCTCTCACACACACACACACACACACACACAGCTTCCCTTTTTCTGGGCAAGGGAGAAGAAGCATCCCAAAACATCCCAAAGCAAAGCATCCCAAAACAAAATGATGGAAAAAAGAGCTCCATTATGAAGTTAAAATAATAATATTCTCTTGTCCCACATTTCTTCTTTTAAAGAATATGTTTCTCTACCATGTTCTAATTGGTAGGTTTAAAACCATGATTTATTCTACCCATAATGGGATGATAGTCCTCATTACTAAGTCTTTACTAAGCATCTATGTATGTATATGATTTCAGGGGTAGCTGAACAAACAACTCTTCTTCCTCAATAGATCTCCTAAGGATCTTCATCTGTGTCTAAAATTAATTTTTTTTAAAAATCACATTTTGGATTTAAGTGTCATCTGCTTTTAAAGTCTAAATACATCTGGGATAGGTAACAACTTTGTCACGACATCTGGACTGACAAATTGATAACAGCACTATCGTATTTTGACAAATTGATGACAGCACTATCCTGTAGAAAACCCTGAAAAAAGAGGAATCAAGATAGTTATGTTTTAATGGGTATTCTAAGTTTATATAGGTATAGTTATTTGTATACAACATATTTTAAGTATAATTACTTGAACACTTTCTATGCTTAGACACTAAGACACTTGGTTGACCCTCAGAGTAATCTTGTAAAATAGGTACCACTATTATCACCATTACATATATGAGGGTTTAGGAAAGTTAATAGGTCCAAAGTCATATAGCCAGTAAAAATTAGAACTGGGATTAAAATTCAGGACTACCATGTCTGAGTTTTTAAGTACAAGTGGAAGCACGTAAAATAATTCCAGAATCCTGGATACTGCTTTGAAAGAGCGGGCCCCACTAGGATAACAGAGAAATCAAGAACCAGCCTAATGTACTCACTAGTAGTGGCTTTTATGGAATCACTCAGTTGGAGGAAGGTAAAAAAGACAAATTTAATTTACTTCACAGTTTTGCTTAGGTTGAATTTATTAAACTGCTGCTACCTCAAATTCTGTAAGTTTTGCAATTTCTCATACTTGAAATCAATTGTTAAATCACATCTTATCTTGCATCATCTACCACCTCCCCACTGTTCTGTGTTTATTAAACTTTCCACATAGGCCTTTGTTTCTTCTTAGTTCTATCATTATTTATTAGGTGGCTATTGTTTTCCAACCACTGTGATATATGGATGAAACAGTTAAATAAAGAACCAATATGAGAAGGGGTAAGGCTGATGATAGAGATATACATAGATTGATCTGAGGTATTTGGTCCTTACCCACCATGACACTGGGATTAGGTCAGGAAATTGACACTGCTTTACTCTTTCACATTGTTTTAATAGTCATGAGTGTCATAGAAAATTGAAGTTTTCTTGTGAATTTCCTACATGCTTCCCATTCTCTGTTTTTTCCTCAGTCCAGAATTTTCCCCCAATGATTTCACTGAAAATACTATCAGTTATTTTAGAGATTACAAATCCCTTAGCCTATGTGTAATTCTCACAATTCTTGGACTCTCTAAAAATATAATATTTTTTACCTTTTCATTCTTGAAATTTTTGACATTCTTATTTTCCAAGTGCTTTTTCTCCCGATTGTTCTTCCCAGTCTCGTGACTGCTCATTATTCAATCACCCACTTAAATACTGGTGTTTTGAAGAGCACTGATCTCTTTTTTGTTTGTTTGTTTTTCTCTACTCAGTAAACCTTAACATTTGCTGAAAACATTATCTTCTATAAAATTTTTCATATGACTTTCTTGACTCTCATTCTGAGAGATGTTTTATTTATTAACTCTTGAACAGGGCTTCAGGAAGTGTAGTTGCAAAAGCTCCAGAAAATGGACATGCAACCAAAGTTAAGAACCACTGTCCATACATTTTCTATGGGCTGTCTCATCCAATCCCAGTTCCTACATATTTAACTCCATTTATAGCTTCTATGTAACCTTCTTAACAAGAAAGGTTTTTTTTTTTCTAATAGTTGAAACATAGACAGTGCCTAGTGAACATGTGATGAATGGTAGAAGGGATAAATGATTCCCCTGTAATAATTTAGGATGATAATAAACTATTTTCCTGACATTATCATTGCCAACTTAATTTCAAATTATCATGAAATAGGAAAAATGAAATAGTAAAGACTAAATAGAAAATGTTCTTCAATGTCATCATATCAACTTGCTGTTCGCTACTTATGAAAACTCTGAAACAGCAAGCTTCTGGCTTTGTATTTTTTTTTTTTTTTTTGAAATTGACAGCAAGATTATTAAGTAAACCAGTAAAATATGATTTCATGCTATAGTGTTTACTAAATTGCAGATAACCAGTTTTTTTGTGAAACCCAAAGAATGTCAAAGTGCTGCTGTATGTCACAAACTCTGGTGCTCAAGATGTTTAATTTTCAAATGTACTCTTAGTAAACAAAAGGAGTTGAAAAACTTGGCATAAAGATTAACTGCCTACAGATGCAAGCAATCATTTTCTAAAAGCCTTTAGTAGTGTTGATTCTTCTTTGGCTTCAATGTGACAGAGTCTGTCTCTGTTAGTTTACGGATCTATAGTCTTCATGTATAATAGTTTTCCCATTTGTACGAAGTGTGCACTGAATCAGTTTAAAAGTAAAAAATATTATAAATGCATTTTACCAAATTTGTTATAATCATTGTCAGGATGACTGTTATTTTAATAAATTTTCATTTACTGAAATGCAACTTTATCCATTAAATAACTCATTTAATATAATTAAATTATATATATTCTGCAAAAGAAAATTTTGTTTGCCATTAACACATACTATGTATCAAATATAGAAGAGTAGATGTATTGTGAAATCTGAAAGGATTTCTCCTGTTTACTAGCCATGTCATCTTGGGCAATTACTTAACTTGCAGTGTTTCTTGAGTATTAGATAGTTTATGTAAAATGTACCTAATGGAGTTGTTGACACATAGAAGGTATAATTAATGGAAACAATTATTATGAAAGGACTTAGGTTGCAGAATGATGCTATATTACTAGCTTAGTTTGTAGGTTAAGTCCTAAATGACTGTGGTATATATAAACCATTTAGCCAGTCTTCTGTGATCCAAAGTAGATAGAGCAAATTATATAAATTTGGATATAAAATGTAGTAATTACTTCTATAACGATTATACATTTTAGTGTGTAAATGAGACATAAATATGTATAATGTAAAGTGAAAATATAGAAATACATTTAAGAGAAATAAGGTACATGAGCCAATAATATATGTATACATTTCTGTTAATCAACAGATCTCCTCAGTAGGTAAGGAGGTTGGAAGACATTAGAAGTTTGGAGAAAGTGCCTTTTAAAGTACAAACCCTCTATCTTCACCCCAATCTACTCCTTTATTTCTATTAATTTTCAAAACCTTATTTGAAAATTCTTGAAAAATTAGAATTGTAATTGCAGGAAGTAACTCTACATGAATACAGATCATGATAAAGTTAAAATTCTCATATTCAACATTGCATATCCTTTGACTTTGACCCAACATAGTTTAGAGAACATTCTATGTATTTAAGCAAAAAGATAATTTCATCTAAGCTTTATCCAGCTTCTTGACATCTTGTATTATTCATATATATGCTAGGTTATTTATTGTTAAGATATGTTCTGTGTATATATAATAGATTATATGTTTGCTGAGGAAAAGTCTCTTCAATATTTTTTCTTGTTTTCACTGCAAAATACATTGATTAGAATATGTACAGTAGACAGTAATTTTTAGTAAAACAGTTTCAAAACTTATCAAAAACAGTATTATAGTTTTGATAAAGTATATATATTATCTTTTTTCTTAACTAGAAACAACTCATGGGGCATTTGCGTTAGATATTTTCATAAGTGTTTCACACATTTTTCATATTAATTTTATAATTTTACTTTTTTATTAGTGATTTTTAGTTTTATTTTTATATTTTTGCACTTCACTAGTTCTTGGGACTACTTATATTTGAATACTCAAGAAACACACATAGTAAACTACATGTCTACAGATACCTACTAAAATATTTGAGACAATCATCCCTTGATTCAAATTCTAGTCTATTATCTCCAAGCTATGTAATCTTCAATGTGTATTTCAACATCTATATGCTTGTGTATTCTCAGTGATAAAATAGAGAAAGTAGTATTTTATCTCATATAAGATTTTTTATGAGAATAATTTTGATTGTCTATAAACCTATCTATCATCTATCTATCTTTCTCTAAGCACAATGTGGCAAAAACTGGTAGCCTTCTCCAATATCTGTTCCTTCCTTTTCCCATGGTAATGAAAATTCCAGTCTCTAGCTGGGCATATTTATCTAGGACAGAGATAGATTTTCCATAATCCCATTCAACTAGGTATGGCCATATGACTGAGTTCTGAATAATGGAATGTAAGCAGAGTGCCACGTGGGAATTTCTGCACAAGTTTTGTCTCTTTTACTCTTTAGTCCTTACTCAATCCTGTTGCCTGCAATGTGGATGTCATAGTGGAACCTGTTTCACTATTGTGCGCCAGGCTATTTAAAACCATACCACAGGATTGGTGGGACAATCTAGAAGAGTCTACATCTCTGAGGATTTGTAGAACATAATGAAACACAATCCCTGGATTTTCTACTTCTGGGTTTTTATGTGAAGTAGAGAAAAATGTCTATTTATGAAAGACTCTGTTATACTGGGTCAATATGATTTCCTGATAGATATAATGATATTCCAGAGCTTAAATTCACACATGAGTGCTTTCTGTAAAAGCACTAAACCAAGGAAAAAAGTCTTGAAATGAGAAATAAGCATTTTTTTCATTTCATACAATGCAGAGATGAGCAGTCAGCTGGAAGGACCAGGAAGATATGAAACAAGTTTTGGATTTAAGGTTCAGTGTACTGTCTTTTATTTTCTGGCATTGCATCTGTCATTTTTAAATAATTATTTCTGCCATATTTGAAAACTGAAAAATAAAAAATCAAGAATGATGGGGTTAGAGATTATTGAGGTTGCTGTATAGGGCAGAGGTACTGAATTGAAATTACCATTAAGGAACCTGGTTGCATAGAGTTGGTCAATTGATATACAAAGATAATTAAAGAAAACAGGGTGACTTGTGAAAAAATTTATATTTTAAGGTTCTTGGTAAGTTCTTCTGAAGTTCTTTAAAAAATAAAAGTCAACAGCTGTATATCTAGTTTTGGGTTTTGTATATATAACCCATGTGTTAATAATGTGTTATAAGCATGGTTGCATACTCTGTAGATAAAAGTGGTAGGCTAGAGTGAAGCGTGTAATAAGGATTTGTTTGCCCAGTGACCTAGGGCAGATGGTATATTGATTTTCTATTGTTGCCATAAGAAATTACTACAAATTTAGTGGTTTAAAACAATGCAGATGTATTGTCTTACAGCTCTGAATGTCAGGAGTCCGACAGGTCTCCTGTCAGACTAAAATCAAAGGGTCAACATGGCTGCACTTATTTCTGGAAGTTTTAGGGGAGAATTTATTCCTTTGCTCTATCCAGCTTCTAGAGGATACCTACATTTCTTTGCTCATGACTCCCTTCTGCCACCTCCAAAGCCTATAAGTCATTCAAGATAATTTCCCCAATTCAAGGTCCTTAGCATAATCCCATTTCTGGAGTCTTGTTGCCATGTAAGGTAACATATACACAGGTTACCAGGATTAGGATATAAATATCTTTAAAGAGGGTCATTATTCTGCCTACCACAAATGGTTGCTAAACAGATTCACAAAACATTGCATTATTATCTTTAGGTTTCTTTTTGTGTATTATATTCTCTGATTCACTTAATCCGTATAATGCTGACTCAGGGACTATTAAGTTTTGGATGATTGTATATTTTCACTGCTCATCTTGAGAGCTATTTTTGATACCAGGGAAATACAGATATTCTTATAAAGTTAACTAAAAACTGACTTTAACTAAAGAAGTCTTAAACACTGAGTGGCAATTCTGGAGATAATAAAAAGAATTCTCAGAGAAGGGGGGGGGCTCTTGTCTAGCAAGGAGGGTGATGTATAAATTATGGAGCTCTAAGAATTAGAATATGCCTATACATTATATTCCACTTTTATTTTTATAACATTGAATATAAACACATACACATACATGTACTAATATATAAGATTACATATATGAGTATATATATGTATATTTATCACATTTAATTTCTTTTTGGAATTAACATTTCATTACAAAATATTTGAAAATATGGCAAATTTATGTTTTTAAAATTTAGGATTTTAACTTCTGTGGTTTATGTGCTAGAGGCATATTTGGGATCGTTATTATTAGCATAAACATTTGATTATATTTTAGAACATTTTACTCAACTGTGACAAGACAATTAGAATTATATAATAGAAAGGGTATCAACAAAAAATAAACTTTTTATAGTTTTGCCACTTATAGTCACTACTGCAATACAATCTGATAGCAGCTGAAGTTTCTTTTTTTTAACTTCTTGTATAATTTGATCAAGAAATCAGTTGGTAGTCACTATACAATCAATTAACAAAGATTCTAAAAGAAAGAAAAAGAAAGTCATATGGTTCCATATGTCTGTGGGTTCAAATGTTCACTTTTGTACACATTTCACAGAGATCCTATATTTATTGTCCTTCGGTTCACTCTCTGGTTCCTCATACTCATCTTTTTACCAAATGTTATAAACATTTTCAAATTGTTTTTACTATCATCTCAAACTTTGTATATGTGATTTATTTTGATGAGACGAGTAAAAGAATGGAAAATATACACAATGTTTATATTTTTTCAGTATAATTCAAAATATCTTTCTTAGGTCAACTAAAAAGATTTCATCCATTCCTAGGAATTGTACCCACAGCTGTGCATGGCCTTTTGCCCATTTTGGTGATCACTTTGTTTATACAAAACTCTAATCTAATCAAACAAACCCCACCAGTCTCTCCACTGGAACTAAATTTTGTTATTGTATAACCCACAAAGCTATTTTGCTAAACAATGCATGAATAGTCTTAAGGGTTGTGTCTGAATATGTATAGGCTTGTGTTTTTTATTTATTTTTTTCTTTTGCACAGAAACTATCACAGGGACTCTTCAATGATAATCTTCCTAATGTTCCCATTTCTGTTTCTGGATTTGATATAATTTATCTTTGCTAAAAGGATGGTTCAAATATATTGTTAATTTTTACCTCATTTGGCCATTCATCATAAATAATACGATCTTGATAAACTTTTCAAAAACTGTTAGTTTTATAATACAGCATCAAATTTTACCCTTTCCACATAAGAAGTAACTATTTACATAAGGACTGTATAAATCAGTATGCTTCGCATGTAGGTTTAGATATATGAACTTTATTTTCCATGCTATAAAAATATCCATGAAATGTAAATTACTAAATATCATCTACTGACTAATTGACCTGGGTTTATCTTTTAAAATATATAACCAGAAGAGAATTGTTCTTCCTTCCAATTTGTCAATTAGAGGTTTCTGCTTATTAAAATATGGGTTTTATATAGGGAGGCTGGAAAGAAGATTTCTTTCAGAGAGAATTACGTTCTTGGTTGCTGGATCATTTTTAGCCACTTTACATTTTTTAAAAATCCACTTATTTTCACAGGAAGCAGTGAAAATGTTATTTCTGACACTAGTTGCCTTCTGTACTCACTGCATGGTTTCCATACCTATCTAGCATGTTTGAAGAGATAGTTGTAAAACCCTTATAATATAGTTCTCAGGAACAAATTACTTCGAAAGCAGGGGTCTGCATATGTTTAAGTACACACAATTAGCAGATGTGAATAGTTCACCAATCTTGAGAAGAGAGGTGTAATAACATGCTCCCTGTGTTTTAGGTGTGCATTATGACCTGGTATGATAATAAATCTTAAAATATCAAGAAAGGCAACAGTATCAAGATGGTACGTTCAGAAATAGCACATTATTTGACTACTGGAAGACAACTGAAACCAGTATTATTTCTGTATGTATGTATGTTTGCATATTTATTTTTGCCTTATGTACATTTTTGATTCACCTTATGCTTCAACCACTGTCTTTGTAGAAATTTATTATCCATTCTGTTACCTGGTGGAACAGTTTATCATGTTTTTTTGATCCTTGAGCCTTAGAAATGGGCCAATCATATTCCTTTGAACATAGAACTCCATTTAAATGGTGGATTTAATTCAGTCAGTAGGAACATGATTCAAGCAAAGCCAAACAGAGCATTTTCTGATATTTTACTAGTTGAAGATGGAAATATAACTCTCCCTTGCTTTTAAAATTGAAATTATAAGAATTTTATGTTTTATTGACAAATGGGTAGTCTGTATCATAATAGAGTGAAAGCAATGTGCAGAGAGAAGAAAAGACAAGCAAAGAAGAGAAATAGACAAAGTGCAAAGAGAACCTTAGTGCCATTGTTTGGGATCTTCCCATGTGTTTCTTGTCAAATAACCAATGTATTTCCCTTTTAAAAATTAAGTATAGTTGTGTGCTGTCATCAGAAGCCCAACAGACCTTTAGTAATATAGAACTTTCTATTAGGATTGAGATTTTTAATTGCTACACTATAAATTGTGGCATTGGCTGAATTAAATTAGGGTGCATTGTTAGAGTTACACTATCCCTTGCTGAGAAGTTGAAATTATTGCAAAGCAGCTGGTTAAACTATCAATCAGTTGCACTTGTGAATTTGGACCGCATGCCTACCAAATGTGGGGCTCCAGACATTCATTAGAAAAAATGTCAAGATGCTAAATTTTGTTGGCTATGTCTAAGAACTTTCAGTAAGTTCAAACAAGAAAAAAATTAGATTCACATTGGTCCATCTGAAGCAAAAAACATAAAGTATATAGTTTTGTTTTGAGAGATCATTAGCTTTTATAGCCAGCATGTCAACAGCTAAGGTACAGAGAACTGTGTGCACTGTTGAGTGATTAAAAACTTAGTAGTCTGTTTTAATTTGGAGAAGGTCTGTTCTCAAGAATCTAAGGTAAAATTGGGACTCAAGCCTTTTCAGGGTAATAAAAAATATTTTTTCACCTGAGAACACATAAAAAACACTTTGCTTTCTCCCTGAAGGAAGAAATAAATATAAACTCTATTGTAAATTGTAACTCAGTGGGATGCATCTTTGTCTCATGAGGAAGGTTAGCTTTACTTTAGAGCTACCCAAGACAAATATGGGAGCCTTGAAAGATTAGAAGCTCCAGAGAGGACAGAACACCAAAGACTGTTGGTCAGAGACATAAACCACAAGGATGGGCTCCAGTTTAAATGGTTATTAATTGTAAGAAATCTCTTGTGTTGTTACTACCCAGTGAAGTGTCCAGGAGTTAAAAACACTAGCAGTTATCTTGGGTTTTAATAGGTGTTAATGATTAGTTAAATCCCCAAACCAGCAGTTGAGGTCCCATGATTTTTAAAATTTTAAGGAAAATCAAATGGCCTCCATTTCTGCAGCAGCAGGTAGGTATTGGATACTTAAAATATCACCTTGCTCTAAAGAGAAATTTCTCTCTACATCCCATTCAGATAGGTCCATAGTGGGTAGAGAGATCCTCCTAGAGGAAGTACAGTTAGAAGCAACATCTTGTGATTGTCTCAAGCTCCAGTCACATAATCATGAACTATTGTTCATGACAATCCTACACTTCTACTGTGACTAAAAGAGAGAAGCAAGAATGACATGTTTCACAGCCTCATGAGGATGACATGGAGTTTTTAAAAACAAGGATTCCACTACCAAAATAAGAGCAGTGGAAAACAATGCTAGCAAAACCAAAAAAAAAAAAAGCTACTTCAATCCCCTGCCTTCTTTATCTTGGCTATTTTGTATATATATATCAACTGAAAAAAAAGTGCACAACCTAAAAGTTGAGAATTATATTTTATTAGGCTGATTTTCTGAGGACTTCAAGCTCGGGAGACAGACTCTTAGATAGCTCTGAGGGATTGCTCTGGAGAGGTAAGGTAGAAGCCAGGATATATAGGGGTTTTTGCAACAAAGACCAGGTAGTTGGAACATCAAAAGATTACCATTAATTAAAGAAAACCAGATATCTCGAGTTAATGAATTTAGCACTTTTCTATGTATGGGAAGATACTAGAGTCTGGGCTCATTGAAATCATTCCTTAGATATACACCTTAGCTCTCTAGGGCCAGCATCCTGTTCTTCTCCATCCTGGCTCTCCTCAGGGTGTACTGTTGGGGGTGGCTGCAATGGCTGAGGGCTGCAACATCCTTTGTTTACTGGTATGGCAGGCAGTATTTTTCATTAATATATATAATTCATTAATGTATGTATATATATCCTTATTTCTAATTTCAATAAATACATTTTGATCAGTTCCCTTTGATACAGAAAATCAAACTAGCAATGGTTTAGAATATGAAATCTTTTAGTTTGTTTTGTTTTTACCACTTAAGAAGAATTTTGATGATGAAGTGCTGGCAGATTTTCAGCAGGTCTATGATAGCAGGTCTAGCACATATAATTTTATCACTGTTGGCCATTTTTTAACAGTACAAACTCAGCGGATACTGAGGCAAATTGGAATAAAAACATTATCAGGAAAAATATATTCTAAAAAACTGTGTTTTAACTCATCAAATATCTCAGTTTATTTTACATTTAGTCTTTTTAACAAACTATATATACACTTGAATAGTGAGAATAAATAGAGAGATATAAACTAACAATCTCTTTGAACTGTTGACCTTACTTCAAATAATCACACTTCTTCCATAACTAATAAGTAAAATATATCATCAAGACATACTTTCTGTAGTCTCTATTCTCCTTACTTTCAACAGACATCAGATAGCAGGAGTAGATCAATCATAAAGAACTAAGGCATTATGTCAAAAGCCTAATAACTTACTTCTCAAATTCAAATTTACACTTGCCTAAGCTTATATATTACTGAGGCTGATCAAAATCAACATTCTTTTCTTTTATAATTAACATACCTTAGAAACTTGTTTATTTTCCAATTAATTTAGGGCTTTTTCCCCAAAACCATTTTTTTTTTTTAATTCACTTCTTAAAAAATTTTTGGAGAATTGTAGGAGGCAGTTGTAAGTTTTGAGGAAATATATTTTAAAAAGAAAATCTTTTCCCAAACCAGAAATCATCTCCATAAAGGTAGTCAAAAAAAGAAAGCAATTTTAACATTGTATAAGCATTAAACCAGAATGCACAGGCATTACAGGCAATCAAGTAAGAGATTGTAGAGACAGGAAGAAATCTCTTCCTTTTGAATAGCCAAGCAGATGCAACCCATTGCATATGTTCTCAATATAAACAATGACTAGTCCTCAAGTAAAAGGTCTTGACATCACCATTTGTCACACAAAGTTTATCCCAAATTCACTTGGTTGTTGGATTCACCTTTGTTAGCTGACTGCATTTATCCAGAGGAAAAACAAACTTCCTCATACCTTTACAACAGAAGGTAGTTCTGCAACTTGGAGCAAGAAACCCTCCAGAGTTAGGCTCTTACCTTCCCCCAGAAATTGGCAGTTTACCAACAGAGAGACTTAAGCCTCTTATTTTTTATTTGTATTTGTTCTTACATAATAAATAATACAGATAGATCTGATGTACCATTTACCTAATTTCTCCCAATGGTAATACCTTATAAAAGTAGTACATTTACACAACAAGAATAATATCATAACCAGAACACTGACATCAATAAAGTCAAGATACTAAAGCTATTATGTGTGTTTGTTGATATTTGTTTTGTGTTATAGTTGTACTTTGCAAGAAGAATAGGGGAAATATGACTACTCCCTCCTCCTGAAAGTGGAAGTTTGATCCTTATCATTTTTAAGCCTTCTTTTTAATAGCCAACCAATAGTCAATGACTAGGGTCTATAGTTTATTTATAGTCAGTACCTCTAAATATACTACAAAATAAAATTTAAATTATTTAAGTTTTACTCATGATTTTAATTAGGTATACCACTGCTCTCCTTTGTAAATGCTAGATAGGGATGGATAATACTAGTATGTTAGTGTTTTACAGGTTTTTGCTGTATAAATCATTAAAGTTTGAAGATAAATATTAGAGTTTACCAATATAGCCTTGCCATCCTCTTATCAAAAATATTAAATATAGATCAATGGAACAGGATAGAAAGCCCCGAGGTAAACCCACGCACATAGGGCCACCTTATCTTTGATAAAGGAGGCAAGAATATACAATGCAGAAAAGACAGCTTCTTCAATAAGTGGTGCTGGGAAAACTTGACAGCTACATGTAAAAGAATGAAATTAGAACACTCCCTAACACCTTACACAAAAATATACTCAAAATCGATTAAAGACCTAAATGTAAGGCCAGACACTATAAATCTCTTAGAGGAAAACATAGGCAAAACACTCTATGACATAAATCACAGCAAGATCCTTTTTGACCCATCTCCTAGAGAAATGGAAATAAAAACAAAAATAAACAAATGGGACCTAATGAAACTTAAAAGCTTTTGCACAGCAGAGGAAAACATAAACAAGATGAAAAGACAACCCTAAGAATGGGAGAAAATATTTGCAAATGAAGAAACTGACAAAGGATTAATCTCCAAAATTTACAAGCAGTTCATGCAGCTCAATATCAAAAAAACAAAAAACCCAATCGAAAAATGGTCAGAAGACCTAAATAGACATTTCTCCAAAGAAGATATACAGATTGCCAACAAACACATGAAAGGATGTTCAACATCACTAAGCATTAGAGAAATGCAAATCAAAACCACAATGAGGTATCACCTCACACCGGTCAGAATGGCCATCATCAAAAAATCTATGAACAGTAAATACTGGAAACGGTGTGGAGAAAAGGGAACCCACTTGCATTGTTGGTGGGAATGTAAATTGATACAGCTACTATGGGGAACAGTATGGAGGTTCCTTTAAAAACTAAAAATAGAACTACCATACAACCCAGCAATCCCACTACTGGGCATGTACCCTGAGAAAACCATAATTCAAAAAGAGACATGTACCACAATGTTCATTACATCTCAATTTACAATAACCAGGACATGGAAGCAACCTAAGTATCCATCAAAAGATGAATGGACAAAGAAGATGTGGCACATATATACAATGGAATATGACTCAGCCATGAAAAGAAATGAAATTGAGTTATTTGTAGTGAGATGGATGGACCTAGAGACTGTCATACAGAGTGAAGTAAGTCAGAAAGAGAAAAACAAATACCGGATGCTAACGCACATATATGGAACCTAAAAAAAAAAAAAAAAGTCATGAAGAACCTAGGGGCAAGATGGGAATAAAGACGCAGACCTACTAGAGAATGGACTTGAGGACACGGGACAGGGGAAGGGTAAGCTGGGGCAAAGTGAGAGAGTGGCATGGACATATATACACTACCCAATGTAAAATAGATAGCTAGTGGGAAGCACCCGCATAGCACAGGTAGAGCAACTCGGTGCTTTGTGACCACCTAGAGGGGTGAGATAGGAAGGGTGGGAGGGAGGGAGACACAAGAGGGAAGACATATGGCGACATATGTATATGTATAACTGATTCACTTTGTTATAAAGCAGAAACTAACACACCATTGTAAAGTAATTATACTCCAGTGAAGATGTTAGAAAAAAAAAGTATGAAATAACAAGATTAAGGTTAACATCTACCCTCTATCATAATAACTTACTTCTAAATAAAGAACATTTCTTTTATCCCCAAAATGTATATAGTCTATATATATTCAGAATAAATAACTGATATTCATGATTTAGGACATTTAAAAACTTCATGCAGATGAAATATTCCTTATATGTGATCATTTAAGGTTTTAAACAAAGAATAATCACGACATAAAACTTTATGATAGCATATTGAAAAACCACAGCATAAAAATTTTTTTGATGGCTCATTGATATAGTAGCTATCTTGACCCAAGTTGTTAAATATGGTGATCTGTTTATTACAATGCAACATAAATAGAGCACAATGTCCAACTTGTTTGTATATTCCACTTTTATTAGCATTATAAAATTTTAATTTTATATAGATATCTTGAAAAATGTGTGTGGGAACAGATGTATATGTATGACTGATTCACTTTGTTATAAAGCAGAAACTAATAAAAAAAATAAAAATAAAAATAAAACAAAAAAAACAAAAAAAACAAAAAAAAAAAAAAAAGAAAGAAAAATGTGGATGTGCTCTTCTGAAATTTATTTCATCAATTCAGAATATTCTAAGAAAACTAAGGTAATGTAAAATTCAATACTCCCCAGGCTACCCATGCCACCAATTGATGACACTGAGCCAGATGTCTAGCTAGTGAGGGCTCTGGATGAGGGAATTCAGTGTGTAGTCTAACAGGTGGTAACTTACACTTTGGCTGGAAATACAGGGCTGTGACTGCTTCATAGGATCGATTAAGAATTTAGCTGAAAGTTGGATCATGGAGCTGTGAAAGTTGCCCTAAAAATGAGTATTGATTCATAATATTGAGCAGAATGCCCTGTGCTGTATGGTAGGTCCTTGTTTGTTATCCATTTTAAATATAGCAGTATGTACATGTATAACTGAATCACTTTGCTGTACACCTGAAACTAACACAACATTGTTAATCAACTATAATCCAATATAAAATGAAGTTTAAAAAATAAATTTAAAAAATGAGTATTGATTCAAGAATGTGCAGTAGTGAATCACTGGCTAAACGGAAGGCTAGACCTAGTTCAAGTGAATTTGATCTGTTAGTTTCCTTCTATCTGGGGGTGGAGGTGAAGTGAGGGAGGTGGCAAATGATCTTTGGAGATTTGGAATCTAGGCTCTCAAGGTAATTTAGGATGTTAAATTTTCCTAGCAGCAGAACATTTGACATTCCCATGAATGGACAAATCAATATTCTAAAGACGGAAGTAATTACACCTTTAGGAAAAAAGAAATACCTAGATAACAAATGGTAGTAGAACTTTTGAAGAATTATATAAATAGGAGGTTGCAATTGAAAAGGTAGTAAATAGAAAAAGGGTGACAAAACAACAAGGGAACCTTAGAAAAATTATAAGCTGTTTCAGGGTTATTTCTTTCTTTAAAATAATAAGTCTTTTTAAATCACAAAATTACCATATTCATTACAGAAGTTTAGGGAAATCTGGAAAAATGTACAGGAGAAAGATATTAAATCATCCACAATTTTCTAACCTAAAGATAACTTCTGTGAAAAGGTTTTTGTTTTCATTTTAGGAGAGTAATATGAAATGAAACTTGGAGATTCTTAGATTTCTTTCCTACAAAAGGCATCTGCTAGCCCAGGACTCATACACCTAAGAGAAAAAGAGTTTGGGCCAGGTTGGGCAGGCAAGAAGTGGTGACATATTAATCAGAAATGAGAAATAAAAGAGACTGGCATATAATAGAACCTGAAGTATGTTGGACTGTTATTCAATTAAACATAATTCTTTTTGGAGATGTGCTCACACTTTAGCAAACACTGTTGTGAAACTGTTCATCTATGAAGCAGATGATTTGTTAAAGTGCCGTGAATTTTAGGGATGCAATCTTAGGGGATACAATTGTCTTGATTATTGTGGTCATCCTTGTAGTGATAATAGAGGTAATCCAAGAGGTGTGTTTAGGAATTTCCCTGGACAATTCCCCTTTTTTCGTTGCAATGTAACACAGGAAAATAATTTAGTCACTTATAAGTAATTTTAAATGTATTATTATCTGTGTCCTTGGGCCCTCAGAATATCATGAGGAATTCATTCCCCCAGTTAAATGTTTACCCTTTATCACATCTAGTGGTGCATATAATCTTCAACTGAACCAAATTAATCATTTGTGTTCTGAAAAAAATGTGTTTTTATAGATGTGGTTATTTTCAAATTCCTGGTATATCTTATATTTGACAAGGTACTTTCAATGAAATTAATATAGCAGCATAACATGATTATTTTCTATTAGAATGTGATGGTAATATAAACATGATTGTTACATATTAAACATAAAATTTTTATTTTGTAAAGAACAGTATCACAAGTTTTCAAGAACTGGGTAATGATATTTTTATGCAGCCACCAGATAATTTATAAAGTAAGCCAGATAATTTATAAAGTAAGGAATGTTAAGTAAGCCCCTGTTAACAGTGGAGTCTAAATAAGTATGTAGGTACAAAAATATCATTGCCCTGGAGGTTTTCTCACTGTAAACCACAGTAATGAACACAGTGCTTACCACTTTAGCTCTGAATTTTCCTGAGCCTGATAATAGAACAGTAGTGAATATACAAGACTGGACAGAGATATTTGGATTTCAGGCACTTCTTGGCTATTGTGGGAAGAGTATAAGGAGACAATTAGCACTGACCTTTTCCTCCAGACTTTACTAATTACTTCGAAATATCACACTGACGTAAAAGAATGATCAGAAATCATGAATAAAATTATTTATTGAAATACAGTGATATTCCCCTAAATTTCATAACTAATTTCCAGGTTAGTTCAATATAGTAGCCACCATTTTTCAACTGGGGCTAATAACCAGTCCCCAGACCAAAGAATTCATCCTTTACATACAAGTAATGCCTGTAAATAAATAAATGAGCACAGAAAAGGGTACTACGTATGAATTAGAAGTCTGGAAAGAGTATTATAGGAGCAGAAATTAGGCTGATAAAATTCATGGCAATAGAGGTTAAGATATCCAAGGTTATGAACTCAAATTCTCTGTCCTTAGCAGGAAATTTTCTCATAACTTCTAACCAGTGATTTATTTCTTTTCTTGAAATTTCTATCCAACTTAATGTTCCTAATATATATTTTTACTTAATCATATACTTTGTTAAACTATAGGACATTTTATTTCGCAAAATTAATTGTAAGCACTCCTGAGAACAGGAGTCGTTTTATATACTTTTTTTCCTTCTGCTCTCAATCACCACAAATGTTTAACAGGAATTTCTCAATAATTTTTAAAGGGTGAATTAATCAAACAGTAAATAGATGTGACAGTACAAATAAACTATACAAGTATTTTTATGAAATGGTATTAAGAAATATATTTTGCTAGACTTTGATTTTAATATTAACTATTTACCTAAATTATCTTGTCTTCCATCACATCTGAATCTTTGTTCAAGTAATACGAAAAATGAATTTATCAAATTAGATTTTTTTCACTTTTGTTGCAATTGCTATCAACATTCTTCATTTCTTTTATTGTCACACTCCTAAATGTTGTGTTTCATTATATATTATATATCATGTCTGTATATATGTATACACACATATGTATATATATGTATATCTACATATACATATATGCCTGTATACATGCATGTATGTATATATTTCTTAAAATTCTAGCAGCTGCTGCTAGTTTCTCTAAAATGACATACTAAAGAGAACCTTTTTTTTTTCCCATTAACACTTTTCCCAAATGCTATGCAAAATCATTGGTTTGGGGACCCTGAGAGACTTCATGTGTGAGTGTATTGCTCAGTTTTGCAGTAGAACTGACAACGTGACAAATGTCATGGGCCTAGAGCAGCAGACCTTTTTCTCATTCATGAAACTATATATTGGCTGGGGGGCCTGCTTCATGTCTCAGGACTGCCTTTACCCTTCTCTCATTTTGACCCAGTGACTCTCTTCCTAAGACAGGCTGAAGAAGTACAAAAGCCCAACACAAGTTTCTTGTCTTGTTTAAGCTCTCTGCTTGCACTACACAAACTAACATTCCAATGGCAAAAAGAAGTCTCATGGCCAAAGTGAATATCAATAGAACAGGGACATATATTCATGGGAACTACTAAACAGTTTCAAAATAAAGGATGTTTATGCATAAATGAAAGCAAGAGGGACAGGAGAGTAAGGAACAATGATTATATCTACCATAGTAAACTACAAACACTCTTTATTTAAAAATAAAGCTACAATCAACCCCCTCTCACCCCCTGCCTTATTTTTAAATCACAAATCCCATCAGTCACACACACACACAAAAGCATCACTATTGACTCTTAGTTGAGGAAATTGGTTCGTATTCTATCAAATGCTGAACACCATTAATCTAGTCAGCCCTGTGTTTAATCCTTTTGCTCCACGTCAGCAACTTGCCCGATGGTTGACAATTTCTAATTTCCTAAATCTTATTGCTAACTTACAAAGTTTGTAAATTACCCCATCACCACCTTCCCCTGTGCTGTTGTTGCAGTGCAGGCACTGACCGTGTTCCCTCCTGGGTTACTAAAACACTGAACGGCTCCTCGCTGGTCCTTCATAACCCTGACAGAGTGATTATTCAATAAAGCAAATGCAAACGTCCCACATTTGCATACAATTCAGAACATTGTGCACAATACTCAAAGCTCTTCTTCTGATCGTTGCTTTTTTCTCCAACTTCATTTCTCACATCTCCCGATGCATATGATAATTTATAACTGGTTAGAACTATCGGAATTTTCTTCTATAAGTTCTCTCAAACCCTCACATATATAATTTATTTTTGACCTATCTGCCTAGAATTCCATTATTCTTATTCTTAAGTAAATCCTATTTATCCTTCATTTCTTTCAAGTCCTAGCTAAGGTGTTATTCTTTCTAGGAAGCATTTCTAACTATGGCATGCAAATCCAACTATTGCACTATAATTTTTAAAAACTTATCTATTTCTTTCATTTGTTTGAAATCCTGTTGACTAAAATTTTGTCCTCTAACTTGATTCCTGGAATATGGCACATAGTAAATATTAATAGGATAAATCAATGTTAAGTTTTAAAATACTTTGATCCCCTATTTTTATATATATCTATTTTTTCCTAAAAGTAATTAATGAGTTATCACAAAAGTTGAAGTCCACACTGGTCCATACTGAGAAATTACTCTTTTCTGGAAGTTAGGCAGAAATTATTTACTCAAAAGGAAAATAATTAATATGAATATGGATCTATTTTTTCTTGATTTCTAAAAATAGGTTGGCTTACTAAAGAAGGCAAATTTATTTTTTTAAGTTACAGGTACCCTACTTGATCTACAGAAAGTGCAATGTAGGAATTAGGAGTAAACAGTTCTTCATGCACAATGTTCAGAGCAGGCGTGAAGGAAACCTCATAGGACTACAGACCTAAAATAAAGTCAACTGATGTAAAGTCACATGATTAATGAAAATCTTAGGGATTGTATAAAATCCCTTTCTGTTTTAGGATAAGATTGAACACTAGCTATATTCTCCTTCATATAATTTGCTAGATGTACAGATACAAAATAAAAAAATAAATTCCTGAAATCTCTTTTGAAATTAGCATTGTGAAATTAGTAAAATAAACTGACTGTGTTTCAGGAAATTACATGCAGAATATTTTTATCTTGTAAATCATATTGAATATTTTCAAACTTAAGATAATTTGTATATTTTGGCTTAAGTTTTGCCACATAGAGCATTGTCTTTGTCAGCATTACCTAGCTTAAAGAAAGATTTAATGTATTCAAAACTTGCTAAGATAAACTGTGAAGCCATTTTTAAATAGAAAAATAGACATTCCTCTGTCCAAGATTTAGGAACCAGTATTCCAATAAAAGATAAAATCCTAATCCTGACAAAACAAACTTGAGAGAAGAGAAAATGATTAAGATTTAGTCATGGTCTTTGTTTCAGGAGCCTGGGTTGAGTGGGAGGCTATGACCCTGCTCCATGTTGAACCAGCTTCTCCAAATCCAGTCTTGCCCTTTTCCCAGGTGCCTTGGCAGGAGGAAAATCCAGCTGGATCATAATCTAGAAAGATTCATTATGCTGCATCTGCCACGAGCTACTTCCAATCTCAGGGGAAAAGGCTCTTGTAAAACTACCCTGTAACCCCAAGTAGGCAAATGGAAGACTGCAGAGTTGACACCTGATACTGCATTTTATTGTTATTGTTCATCGCATTCACAAAGGGAGTGCTCTCTCTCTCTCTCTCTGCCTAGTTAAAAAAAAAAAGGTGAAATTTTATTCAACCTTAAAGCAGACTATAAAGAAGTGATTACTATCCTTAAATTTTGCAACAAGAACAAAAACCATTCTGCAATGTACATATATACACAAAGACAGTAATTAATTCTCTCTTTATTGTGATTATCGACACCTGTATTTTTTTACTTTTCCAGTTTAAACATTGTAAGGAAAATGTGGAAACATTTCTTAATACATCAAAATCATCTTAAAGGAACAGCAAAAAGTTATAAACTAGACATCTCACAAAATCCTATAAGCTAAATATATTTAAGCCAAGTAAAAATATATCCACAATGAAGAGAATTAAATTAAAATAGTAGATAGTGGAAGAAAGAAAAACAGTGGGAGAAAGGACACTCAAAATGCCTTTTGCAGACAAATCAGAAATTAAAATGATAAATTAACTTTTTACATCATATTCATTTAGTGGCCTGAAAATGTAAATGAAAGATTGCTGGAAAATTCAACTGTTTTCACAACCAGCATAAACCATTGTTGTATAGAAGTAGATGTTAGATTTACTAAATAGAGTGAGTATTTAATGTTTAATAATTTACTTTTCTCCTCAAGAAACAGTTTTTTGATTGTTTACAAAGATATTGCATTTTACTCAATAAAGTATCATTTCAGTTAAAAAATGCATATTTATCTTTTACATTAACCTAACAAGTTTGGTTTAAAATGTTTAGCTCAGAATTTAAAGATGTATTAATCTAGGTATTTTCATAAAACGCATCATACTTTTCCTAAGGTTAGTTTTTTGTTATTGTATTTAGAAATGTTAAAATCTCAGGGATTCCCTGAAGGTCCAGTGGTTAGGACTTGACACCTTCACTGCCAAGACCTGAGTTCTATCCCTGGTTAGGGAACAAAGATCCTGCAAGCAGCACGGTGAGGCAAAAAAATAAATTAATTAAGTTAAAATCGCTGAAGTTCAGCAAAGTTTTGCACACCATTATTTAATATACGTTTCAAATATACTGTTTCAAATAAACAGTATAACAGTGTAATATACTGTTTCAAATAAAACTTAAAACACATGACTGCCTTTATCTGACTTTTCTACAGGGAATTCATTAGAAAAATGTCCAGAAAATATCATAACATCAGAAATGTACATTTCTGTTACAATAATGAACTCCACAAAATGAGAATAGAGTAATGAGGAAAAGCAGTTTTTTATGAAAGCCAGTGTGCAAAGTAAAAGTGCTCAGGAAGTCTTCAAGTCAAGGACACTAGTACTTTTTCCTCCACGTGAATTTTAAAACACAATGATATAAATTGCTCATGTCAAAGTATACAGAATTCACATTTAGAAAAACCTTAACATGTGGTCATTGATTTTCTTTGTCATAAAGGAATTGACAAATGAAAAACACTTTTGGATTTCTCCTTACTATCTTGAGACTTTCCAATTTCAATAGATTTAATAAATGCTGAACACAGAGGGAGATGCTGAAGTTAAATCATTCAACCTTTTAAAACTCATCTATCACTAAGGAGCCTTAAAGATATGTCCCAAATAGTTTCTCCTGCCATAGATTTTATTAAATGTACTGGGTAATTCAAAACCAAAATGTCAATTTTGAAGACAGTCTGAATTTTGCGTTTTGGTAAATAATAATTTTTATTATACTATGAAGTCAAATACTTATGCTTTACTTTCTTAACATGTTAATTATGTTTTCTAAATAACTGAACCACAAATTTTACTTATGATTAATCCCTGGACATTGACTGTAATCTGGTTATAATTCTTCAAGTATTATCTGTTGTTTAATCTATATCCTCATAGGGCATACATAAATTGAAACTACACTGGAATTCCACTTCTCACATATCATATCAGCAAAAATCCTAAATTTGGCAACATACACTAAAGAACCCTGACTAATGTAATTTTGAAACAAAATTGTGAATAACTCTGTATCATTTGACTATGATGTTTCAAACATTTTCAAAAACTCTGAGAGTTGAAGAGTCTAGACTTTGTAACTATGCTCCAGTTATCTCCTGCTAGTAGAAGCACTGGTGATTATACTAAACTGATATTAGAGTCAAGACATAAAATTTCAAATATCTAACCTTTTTTCCAGGCTGATTTCTGCCCAGCTCACTCCCTGGTTTGTGGGGGGGAGGAGGGTAGAGAAACAGATGCATCATATACAACATGTTTCATACAAATCCGTGGAAAGATGACTAGTTTAAAAAATTATGTACGATTTAGTTCAAAAAACATACTGATGTCAAATGGAAGGTTTTCAAATACAGTAGAATAATAAAGTTTAAATGTGTATTTTTGGCAGAAAATGTTTCAGCAAGTTTATAAAATTTGCTTAGAGGTACATTTTATTGAGGACTATGAGAATAAAATAATAAGAATAATCATTCTTGATGAATTTGGACAAAATTATGCATCTCATTGGAGGATCTGGGTCTAGAAAGCAGACACAAGAAAAAATAAAAGGACAGCAGATTTAATGGGGAAAACACTTATAAAAAGATAAAAATGAGAGCAGGAGTAAGTTGGAAAAGCCTTCATAAATCATGCAAGTCTGTTACATTTGCAATGAAAGGGCAAGGAAGGAGAAATTGGGTAGCTGAGCGTATGAGCATCAGACTACAACACAGCTCTGAGAAAGCATCAGCCAAACCAGCTGGGATGCAGATGCAAAATTTGCCCATAGAAGAATCACAAATTGAGCAGAAATGGTCAGTCACAGACTGGGGGTACCTTGGAAAGCTTGGCCTCTGATCAAATGTGTTGGGAAATCCTGAAGACACTGCAGCTGGATAGCTGTTGGATATATGTAGTCTTCTTAGTTTATTGGCAATTTCTTACAGAGAACTGAATTGCATGCTATCATGACTGCCCGTGTGTCATTTACTCAGTGACATGTAGAAACATAAAACATTTGGCAGAGGTGCGTGATGAACGCCTCGTCTCACCTTGACTTCAGCTGAGCTGGTTAAAAAATTTATAGCTGTTTGGTTTTCTCACATTCCTATTATACAAAGCAAGGGTTCTCAAGTTTTTTGTTTGTTTTTTTTTGTTTCTTTGTTTTTAATTTTATAGACCACATTTGAGAGGTAATTGATTCCATGAACAAACCACAGATGTATTTATTTTTACAATATTAATCACAAGACAACAATCTTTTAATTTTAACACTTCAAGAAATGCCTTTTGTGAGGAGACAGCTAATTGAGTATGGTCTATTTTATATTAAATATCTGAAATGTGTTATAAACTCCTTTTAGACTGAAATATGAAAAAATCATGGGTAAAGCATTGATATAAATTTGCAAATCATCTTGCAAATCCTTGTCTTGGCAATTGTTATCTTGCTTACTTAGATATGATCATCATTGTCCCTAAAGAAATGTACATTTTTTTAATTTAAGAGAAAATATCTAAATAAGGACTAGTATTATGGTCATCATGTGATAACTGTAGGTTTTCCAAGTGCTTAGTATTTGGCCAATGAATATTTGCAATGTATTTTGAAGCATTAAGTTTTACCATAATTTTATTTTTTTAAATAAGGGTCAGAATACAGAATAACAGAACTATTACATTTTGCCTGTTTCAAAGGTTAAGAGTTCCTCTTGGCCTAATGTAGATAATCAGTTTAGCTCAGATTGTTCAGATTTGCTTAATTCTGAACTATTTTTCTTGAAATTTAAGTTTGTATTCTGTAACTGAAAAAAAAAGTAGATGTTTTTAGAATGTAAAATATTAAAATCATCTTATTTTTCTTTTAAAAAATTACCCTTTTAAGAATAAATGGGACTTTCCTTAAGTCACTTTCCATACTTTTGATACTTACTAACATCCTCTTTGTTTTATCAAGTTTTTAAATCTAATTAATAGCATTTTATTTTTTATACTTAATTATTAACAAATAGTATTTTTATCAGTTGTGTGACTAATAATTAAAATGTTAACTCAATCCAGTAGAAATTTGATATTGAACACCTTATGGTCACAGGGGATTAAAAACTAATTACATATATGTGTAATTAGTATTAGTGTATATTATAGTATAATAATTATTACTGGTATAATATATGTATATATTAATTCCATATACATCTATGTATCCAAGGTATATATATATATATATATATATATATATATATACTTTATTTTATTTTTAAATAAAAACTATATATTTAAGGTGTACAACATTGAGGTTTTGATATACATGTACATAATGAAATGATTACTATAGTCCAGCTAATTGACATGTCATCTCCTCACATAGTTACTATGATGCTCAGAGAACCAACAATCTACTCTCTTAGCAAATGTCCAGTATACCATACAGTACTATTAACTGTAGTCTTCATGTCTTACCTTATGACTTTAGACTCACTTATCCTGCATAACTGCAACTTTGCACCCTTTGACCAACATCTCCCCATTTCCCCCACCTCCCCACCACTGGTAACGACCATTCTACACTTTGCTTCTATGTATTTGACTTTTTTTTTTTTTTTGCGGTACGCGGGCCTCTCACTGTTGTGGCCTCTCCCGTTGCGGAGCACAGGCTCCGGACGCGCAGGCTCAGCAGCCATGGCTCACGGGCCCAGCCGCTCCGCAGCATGTGGGATCTTCCCGGACCGGGGCACGAACCCTTATCCCCTGCATTGGCAGGCGGACTCTCAACCAATGCGGCACCAAGGAAGCCCTGTATTTGACTTTTTAAGATTCCACAGATGAGTGAGATTATGGGTTTTTTTTTTTTCTTTCTTGTCTGGCTTATTTCACTTCACATAATGTCCTCCAGGTTGTTTCAACAAACACGTTCTTTCCTAATTTCTGGATATAGTTATTAAACAAATTGCCTTTAATATTAGACATAAATTGATATGTTTAATATGAACATATGATCTCTCATATAAGATATGAACTCTTCTGATGGGATCACCTTTGCTTTGTGTGTGTATATTTAGAGTAATGCTAACATATATTTAGTATAATACTAACCAAATCAAAATTGACATTGTCAAATTAAGTAGGCAAGCCCTAACCACACATTTTATCCACTTCTATAAAATAAGTTATTTTTAACGCAAGGAAGAAGAAACATTTTTTTCCCACCATGTATGCCCAATGGGAACAGTGTAGAGTTAAAATATTTGTCAATTGGCAATTTTAAAATTGTATCTTTAGTGTATTATATCTGAGCCATTAATAGTAATGTCATTTTTTCCCCCAAAAGAAACTGTCTCTGTACTTTCTTTCACATCATAGTTATGAGTGTTACTTGGAAAGAATATTAGTGTTCCTTACAAAAAAAAAAAACACTTGCCTTTCTTTCAGAATTAAATACTCCATGTTGTCACTTTTTTGTGTGGGGATGGGGAAAAGGGGGGTATTGCCTTTAGCAATGCACATGAGGTCTTAGTCAGAATGTAAATCATGTAGACCGTTGTATGTTGATGCTGTAAAACTGAGAGTTCTGAGTTTAATAATAAAATCTGTTCATGGAGGGAAAAACAAAATATGGACACTTTATTATTAGGCATTCATTCTGGCATAGTCCAAGCTTTGTTTTATCTTGTTGATAGATTTGAAAACATCACAGGCTGCAAAAACAATAGGACTAACATTTTCATCATGCATATTATATTAGCCACATTGTTTAAAATAGCAAAAAGTACTCCTGGGAGGCCAATTATGGAGATCAAAAGCCATACAAGCTGACTAATTGCAGCATACTCTTTAGATCTCAATATATCCAGAAATAATAAAAATGCTGAGAGCAAAATAGAAAATGTAAATGATCAAAAGAAAGAAATAACAACAATACCCCAAATCCTCATCACACATATAAAATTTTCTCCTAGAAGCATGTAGTTTCTATTTAATTGTATATCCAGAACCAAATAACTAAAAGTGATTAGAAATGTGTTCTTTTGCTTTTAATGCCAACATATAAGGTGGCCATGCCAAAACTCATTTTCTTCACTGTATTGTTTGACCTTCTATATTCTTCACTTTTATTACTAAGAATTTTACTGACTGCTTTTATGTTCATTTTTGGAGTATTTCAAACATATGGGGTTAGTTTGGGTGTTTATTAGTGTTTAAAAACAGTGACTTATCTGTTAATATTCTAGAAGTATTCATTTCAACCTTTGGAAAAGGATTTTTGTCCACTGTGTTTTTCACAGTTGAAAGTAAATATAAGTAGGCCAATCATTCCAGGGTAGATGTTTCATTGCATATTAAACAAATTGCGTTTGTGTGTACTGAATTTTTATCAACGAGTGGGCACTTTCTGAGGCTCCTTGTACTGGCCATATGGCCTTACCCATCTGATCTTTCTTTTGTCTGAAATCTCTACCAGGCCACTGCTCTCACCCCTATCCTCATCTTCAAATAACACTCCATTTTCCCCTTTCTCATGTAAACTCCAGTTTGTCCTGTGAGACTCATTGGTAATATCTGGTTACTGAAAAATTTTCATCATTCTTGGATCTAGTCAACTGCTATTTCTTTTATGTAATCACTGAGATATGTACATTCTTCAATTTTATCATTATTACACTGTATGTGTATTTGATCTGCTTTTCCTAGGAACATCGGAATTTCTTAAGTGCAAGAATCAGATATTATTATTCTAAAATCTCAGGGCTTAGCACAATTTAGTCCCTGAGTACAAGAAACTGAATAATAGAACATATCAATAAATAGAACTTTTACAAAGCTTCAAAATGATTGTCTTGTAAATAATATCAAAAAGAGTTTCCAAGATTAGCCATAGAGATGATGTTTCCCACCAGCATCATTGTAGGAGCAGTATCTCATTGTAGATGAAACTTTTATTTCTAACCACACATGATGGTCAATAACCAAGGACAGTGAAAGTGCCCCTTGTCATTTGGGGGAATCAGTCAGCACAGTGGGAATCAGTCCCAATCTCTGCTTGGTCAGAAGCATGTCCTTGATCTTGGGTAGGCACTCCTCCAAGTTTTCTTTGAGCCATGTTTAAATAGAGAGTAGGAAATACCTTTTCATATCGAGGATTAAACTATCCCTATGGCACAGTTCAAATATTCTACAAATCTATAGCCTTATAAAGGCCTCTCTGCTCAGTCACCCTGATACTACCCCATTATTGCATTTTGTTTTAATGTATAACAAAACAAGTGATACTGGATCACTTACATATGGAGAAATACTCTGACCTTTCTAAGAATGCTTTTTTCTGATATTTTTACTGTTTGAGTGATAGGTTAACTAAAGAATATTAGATTCAGACCAAACTTTAGAGGACAGAACTTTAGAGGTAATTAAGGTGAAATAGATTATTCCATTTGTTTTCTATGCCAGAAAAGTGACACAGAAATTTAGGACTGATAAAAAAGACATTTCTCAAAGGAAGTGAGTTTTATGCTGGGATGGAAGTCACTATGGCAAGTGTATGTCTTGTTCTAATTATCACTTATTTACATATAACATATACCTCCCCAAACCAGAATTTTTAATATAGAAAACATAAACTAATAATGGTCACCTAAAATAAACTCTAATAGATATAATGTATTTTAGTAAAAATAATGGCTAACATATCATTGCACACTAGTATGGGTCAGGCATAACCATTTTAGATAGATTATCACAATTAAAGTGACAAGGATACAATGCACTGTATTTTAATTTTATTTCCACTGTGTTTAAGGCCATTATATCACTTTTCACTTCCATAAGCAGGATTATAACGTTACCCTCATTCCGTTCTTCCCTTAGAATAATGTAGATAATATCATTTATTAAATATTTTCTAATGTGATTGATGCAAATGCTAAAATCGATTTCTTTGGAGAATTAAAAATAATTCAAGGGCTTCCCTGGTGGCGCAGTGGTTGAGAGTCTGCCTGCCGATGCAGGGGACGCGGGTTCGTGCCCCGGTCCGGGAAGATCCCACATGCCGCGCAGCGGCTGGACCCATGAGCCATGGCTGCTGGGCCTGCGCGTCCGGAGCCTGTGCTCTGCAGCGGGAGAGGCCACGACAGTGGGAGGCCCGTATACCGCAAAAAATAATAATAATTCAATACACTGCACACTCTGTATTTCATAGTCTATCATCTTAGAGCTGTTTTGCAAGAGGAACACCATGGGGAAAGCAGCATTTAGGTTGGTGGTCAAAACAGAATTGGAGCTGTTTGCAAAGGGAAAATCCCAGAGTATTTGCAGTGCTTGATACCATTAATATTAATAATAAAATTATTTAAAATATATTAATGATAACCTATATTAATAGCAAGTAATTTTTTGAAATTGGTTCAAATTATTTCAGTTATTATAGGGGAATTAAAATAGAGAGAGTCTGAAGTCAAGAGTGAATCACATTTTCTTACTACTTAGACATTTTGTCATATCTGGAATGGCTATTGAGAGAGTATTGACCCCTCCGGAGATAATTTGATTCATATTCCCACTTTATTACAACTGATACACAACATTTAATCAGATAATAAACTACCCTTCTTCACCCTGCCAACCCAGTTTTGTTCTTATTTACAGAATTTAACATTCTCTGGAATTATTTCATTGTAAGTTTTTGTTTGTTGTTGATCTTTCCGCAAAGATATGTAAAGTACATAAGCATTAGAACTATCCTGCTCTTGTTTACTACTGTACCCTTGGTGTCGTGGCCTGACATGTACTAGTCGTTCAATATTGAGATGTTAGGAACGTGATCAGTGTCACACAGCTGGTCCATGGCTGAGCCAGGATTGTAATGGCAGATCTTCACTTAGGTTTATTGGATAATTGGTTCAGGACACTAATGTGTATCACATACTGTGTTGAGAGAGTTTGAGGATATGTCACACCTTATAATTTTGGCTAAATTATTTTCTAACTTCTCTCATTTTGAAATTTATATTCTTTTTCTTCTTTCTTTCTCTCTCATTCCACTTTTCTTCACATTTCACTGAGTTCCTCAAAGGATTCGAGGCAGCTATGTCTACATTTTCCAGTTCTGGCAAGGTTATACTCTGATGTGTCTATCACATGCTTCTAACAAGTACTCTATTATCCATTCATGAACTTGGGTGACAATGTATTTACTTGAGTCTAGACAGGGTTACTACTCAGTTTTGAGTTATTGTTGTTTTCCCAAAGGGTGTTTCTAAGTGCAGTTTGATTTGAATGCAGAGCAAGTAGCAGATATTAAACAATCTTCAATTCTAATATGTAAAATAAACACATAAAACTTGGTAACTGATTTATTTGAATTCATGTTTATAGAGAAAATACAATACACCTAAAGACACAATTTTTATGTTAGGCCATGTTTATGTGATCTCCAAAGCACCCCACTTCAAAGAGTCAAAGAGTTCTTTGTAAGTAGTGGCAGGCAAATCATCTCATTATAAGGCTATTACATCAACACATCAGGATTCCTTCTGAATGCAGACTGTTGATATCCTTCTGTCTCCTTTCCAGCTGGCAGTTTTGGACACTCCACTGAATTTTTCAGTTTTTCATCACTTCAACAATACAGTCTACTTACTGTCTCACATTTTTGAAATCTTTCCTGTATTACAGGCTCAAATGGCATACATACAGACAAATTCTCTCAATTATATACTCCAATAATATTGTTGGCTTTTCATTAAAGACAATTAAACATGTTGTATTATCATTGTAACATCATTGTACCATTGTACATTCTAGCAAAATGGCGTTTTCCCTCTCAGGTAAAGAAAGTGGATTGTTGTTAACGTTTAGTTTGATACACTGACAAGGTAACACAGAGGATATTTCCTCTTTTACAATAGATATATTATCTGTGAAAGAAATAAGGTTATTATTTTATCAGATATGGTAATAAAGAAAATTATATATGTTTCGGGTGTATTTAATGCTTTATTACAAAGTAAAAAAGCATTGGAAAGACAACTAAGAAAAATGGTGTTTTAAGCCTCTATTTTGGGTGATATTATAAGATTCTATATTTTTGTTTTGTCTTGCCATGTTTCCATTTTGTTTATCTTGCTTGGAAAAGGAAAGAGAATTCTTACTAGAAGTCAGATGTCAAAACATATTATAATGTATCTCAATGAAACCAAAAAGTTACACATCATCTACAGATGTAATAGCAAAGAGGTGTCAAGTAAGGGTCAATAAGCAGTCTGAATTTAGTGTAGACTACAGTTAACTGACTTTTTGAATGCCATTCCTAAAGTATTTTTATTGAAAAAATGGAAATTATATTGTGAACAGAATTACTAGAGTTGTTTTTAAAATGTCAATAATTAGAAAGTATCATATAAAACATCTTTTAATTATTCAAGTAATATATTTTCTCATGTAATGTAGAAAAACTATCTTTGCCCTTTCAAAATCACATTACTCTCTTCAAGGAAAAACAAAACTGAATGACACTATTCAGTGGTAAAATCTGGAGAATCCTTTATGACTTTATGTTAAGAGAAGTTCTTCTGAAAGGTAAACTTCAGTGGACACACTGTTCCTAAATACTTAACTGACTTAAAGAAATATTTGAATGTTAATCTTAGGACTGAGGTTTATTAAAATCCCATTATTTATTAATTATCAGTATTTTAACACCATTAATTATTAATTATTACTGTAATAATTTACAGTATTTTCTGTAAAATTAAGTAAGACATTGTGGCCAATCCAGTAATTAAAACATGGTTGCTTCTCATTCCTGTTTACATACCCTCATCCTTACCACAACCTACCATATTGAGTGTTCTTCTATTTACTTATTTATCCATTTATTTATATTATAATTCATTTAGTATTTTTGGTAAAAATCACCCATATCTCTCCCAGGAATTCATTAGAAAGAGAGTAGTAGAAAAGCCACACATATATCTCCGTGTTATGTTAACACAGCTATCATTTTCCTATGGGTAAAGCCTATTGTTTTATGATCACAACACAGAGTTAATGTTCAATATACATTTGTGCATTTGAATTTATATAAAATTAGCTATGTTTAGATTACATCTAGATGTGGTGGGTAATTGCTAATCTATGGCTATGTAAAGAGGGATTAATGAGAGCTGTTGTCTATATAAAAGAAAAAGAATATTAGAAATGACATTGTTATTCTCAGAGAATAGGACCAATTTGGTAAGAATGGTCATTTCTTTGTTTTTCTGGGAGTAGGGACAGTGGGGTAGGGATGTCCAGTTTCTTCCCTACATGGTTCTGCTTTTCTTTTATACAGTGTCATCAATAATTTAGTTTCTGAAAATTTCTCCAAGGTTCTGTCATGGGAATATTGGTCAGCAGTCTCGGTGCCCAGGATTACTACATCTTTCCATTTCTTTCTGTGATTCTAAAGCATTTTTGGTGAAAGAGAAGGAATCAGAGATGCTAACTTGCTGACACCTAAGATGAGAAGTTCCATTATTTTATAAAATATCCTCTCCATCGTCTAATTCTAAACAAGCTGTACTGCAATTAAGTGTTTATATAATGCTGAACATACCCCAACATCATATGTAAATATTAATTTTCTAAGTCAATATTTATCAAAATCAGCACTTAAATCTGTAAGTCCAAAAATGGCAATAAATATACAGTTTGCATAAAACTATTTGCCTTAGAGATAAAATGAAATTATTTTTATGTTGAATAAATAAGAAGGTCCAATACAAAAACAATATATAATTCAATTTTTCACTTCTAGTTTGAATAATACCAGAGTGCACAGTTCATGTAGAGAGTGACACGTTAAAGTTTGATGTCTTTGAGTTCAAAACCATTCTCTCAAACCATTAAGTGCAGCAGTGTTACATGAATATAGATATATTTAATACAAAAAATACAATGGTTAAGGGTGATTTTTCTCTTTTCCAATAGAATAGTTGCAACTCTTTTGATAGCTTCACTCTCAATTTTCCTTTTTTCACCAACTCATTCAGGTATGTCTTAGTATATACCTTACTGCGATGCTGTATTAGTTTTTGGTTATGTAGTAGTGAAACACAAATATACCTTACTGCGATGCTGTATTAGTTTTTGGTTATATAGTAGTGAAACACAAATATCCTGCCCACATTGAACTAGCATTCCTTCATTGAACACTGATTGCAGAGACACTATTTAATGGGACTTCTAATCAGATATGTTTGGAGTTAATAACAGTCATGATTACTGAAATTTATTTTACTGCTCTAAACTCATATGACATTAAACAAACCCTCAGGTATATGTACGGGTTTGAAGCTCAGACTTTAGATTATGTGTAGCTGGCACTTTTAATAACAGTTTCTGAATATGAATTTCATGAATGTGTAAAATGGAGAAACTAATGAGGAATAGTACTCTAAAGTTCAGACCTACAGTAAACATTTGAATCATTACAGAATACATTATTTGAGGTTAAATCCTAGTAGTACTTACTTCAATCCATCTATTTCTTGGAAGATAGAATATTTATAAATATATTAAACATAATCTTATTGTTTCCCTTTAGAATTTCTTGAGTCTCATAGCCCTGAGACTTTAACACTTTCTCTAACCATTGAGCTTAATTTATAATTGATATCTAATAATGAGTCATTATCCTGATAATCTCTGCCCTCAGATATTGACTCTGTCCATTGTAACAACTGAATTCATAACTACTGTCAGGTTGTTTAATATTAGATGATTTATTAATATATTACCCCTTCTTTTTAAACAGTGCTATATCTATCTGCTTATGGAGAGCAAGAAGAATCAATTGACACATGTTCTAAACAAATTTATCTTAAATAAGCTAAAACTCTTGAAAGTTTTTATCATCTGAATGAAAATGGACTAAAAAATAGTTTTAAACAAGATGATATATATTATTTTATCAAAGTATCAAGAAAATATATATGGATTGAAAGTTTTACAAACACCTCACATGTTATCAGAAAGTTTCAGCATATAAAAGTTAATACTAAAATTGGGAATTCAATAACATTTCTAAGAATGGCATGTAATCTAAATCTAATTTAAGGTTTGAAAGTTCCACTGATAAATATATGCCAGATTAAAATTGAGAAAAGATGTTGGGACAAAAGATCCAAACTAAATCAACTCCATGTGCATTTAATAATACTTCAAGAATCTGAATAAATATGATAAGACAACAATTTTTAGTTAAAATTAAAGTTATCCAAATTAAATTTAAGGGGTAAGCTAATGTAGTTTTGAGTAAAAATAATATAAAGTTGATAATTATGTTCAAAATTAATTTATTAGTTGATCAAACCATCCATTCTTTGCTAAGTGCGTGTTGTACAAATAAACTGAGTGCAATAATTTCTAGGATGGATGTTGTTGGAGATGCTAAGAAGAACAGGCAGTGTTTATATCATCCACAGTCTTAAAACATGAAATGGTAAATAAAGCATATCCAAACACTAATTCCAATGCCACACTGAAGACTCACCATCCTCTTGTTCTCTGGGTTTCATGGGATCTTTTTCCTTCCCTTTCACATACACTTCAATACTTGCCATAATTGAATTATCTAAATAGTAAATTTTGGTGGTGTCCATTATACAAGCCCTTTTCTTCTTTCGAGAATCTTTCTATCTTCAAGGTGTACAAGCTTTCCCTCTTTGCTATTATATAGGCCATCAACACTTATAGGGCTAGGGTAAGCCTGTCATTGTTCTACTCTGCCCATTAATGGTGGGTAATTTTAATTCAGAGTTTGGAGTTAGGAAGGGGGAAAAGAGATAACTCTCAGTGAGAAACAGAGTAGGTCAAGAAGTGAAGCCATATGAGATGTGTAATGCTACGTCCAAAGTACATGTCCAAAGTGGGAAAAGGTATGTGAAGCCCAGAGAAAATAGTAGAGTCAAATTCACAGCCTGGTGTATAAGGCAGGATGGCAACATTTGAGAGAGACGTAACTAAGGTAGATACTATGCATGTAAAATTCATTAATAGAGGCAGTGTATGTATTTCTGCATTTTATTTCTTAGTGAATCATATATCCTCCAAGGCTGTAAGCAAATCTGTCCTTCAGTCTGAAAGGAGACACTATATCTTCCAAGGCTGTTCACTATACAGTGAACAGCAAAAGTAGTTTTGCTACTACTTGCAAAAGTAGTCTGGAACAAAATCACTTTGTGCCCCTGTCACAACTTGCAAAGAGACATGAAAAGCCCATGGAGAGTTGTCTCCCAATAGATGGTAGAGCCAGGGCAGCCATGGTAGGTAGGATGACCAGGGAGACTTCATTGAGAAGGAGGTATTTTAGTAAAGACCTGTAGAGAGTGGAAGCAGGAAAAGGAACCATGTAAAACCTAGAGCATACCAAGATGGAGTCAAAAGTATATACAAAGATGTTGATGTGGGAATGGGCTTAGCACATTTGTGGGACAGGAGGGAGGCAAATATGACTGGAAAAGAATGGGGGAGGAGAAAAATAATGCTAGATGAGCTCAAGGAAAAGAGTTTTGAATATTGACCTCTTACTACCTTGTTAAACTTTTCTATTGTTTCTCATAGTTTATTTTGACCTATTTAGGTAAACAATCTTCAAATTATGAGTTTTTTTCACTTTCTAGCCTTTTTTCTCTTAATTTATTGCACTTATTTTATTATCCAGCATGTTAAATGCACTTGGTGATTATGAATTTCTTTTACTTTTTCCTGATTTTAAGGAGAATGAGTCCATCATTTTATAGTTTTGGGTGATGTTTTTAGTAGGTCTATTTTTGTTGCCATTTATTGGGTAAAGAAAATTCTTTTTAATTCTTAATTTACAAAGAATTTTTGTCATACAATTATGTTGAAATCTATCAAATACTCTACCTGTATCTATTGAGATAATATGAATTTTTCTTAAAGAAGTGAATGACAATATTTTTTATAATTTATTGAGTTATCTTTTATTGACAAGAAAAAAATTAACATTGTATGCTTGCATTTGGTTCTCTAATATGCCTTTAGCCTTTATAGTCTTATTAATAAGCAGCATAGAATTTAATTTTCCTTTCTCATATTTCTCTTGCTTGTTTTAGGATCAAATTTATGCTGTCTTTAGTGAATGGGACAGTATTCCTTATTTTCCTATTAGAAATATTTTTAGAAAATGTTTCTGGAAAAGTTTCTATAAGATAGGAATAATATGTTTCTTGACATTTAGGTAGAACTTGCATAGATAATCATATGGTGTCAAAATTTTCTTTGGGAGGGCTTCCCTGGTGGCACAGTGGTTGAGAGTCCGCCTGCCGATGCAGGGGACACGGGTTCATGCCCCGGTCCAGGAAGATCCCACATGCCGCGGAGCGGCTGGGCCCGTGAGCCATGGCCGCTGAGCCTGCGCATCCGGAGCCTGTGCTCCACAAAAGGAGAGGCCACAAGAGTGAGAGGCCCGTGTACCGCAAAAAAAAAAAAAAAAAAAAAAAAAAAAAAAAAAAAAAAAAAAAAATTCTTTGGGAAAAAATTGTAACAACTGCTTATTTGCATTAATTTATTGGTTTAAGGGAGTAATTATGCTTTTTCTTTCTGTTTGAGCCAAATTTGGTAGGTTAATTTTTTTTTAGGATTTTCTAATTTACTGGCATTACCTGTACAGTATTTTGTTTTAAAGACTCTTCTTTATATGTAACTATATTAACTTTTCATTCTTAACATTATTTTTGCCTTTTCTCCTCTTCTTGTTAAGGCTAATCAGAAATATATTTTTTGGTTATATCTTTCTAAGAATAAATTTATCTTTGTACATCCTTTCTGTTATATTTTGTTTCCCAAATTCACTGATTTCAGATTTTGTTTTTATTAACTCCTCTTAACACGTTCTTTGGGTTTATTTTGCTATTTTTTAAATCTTCTTAAGTAGGATAATTAGCTTTAAATTTTGTCATTGTTTTTTTCAAATTACTCTTTAGAAAGCTAATACATTTCTGCTCTAATTTCATCCCAACTTGTATACACATGCTCAAGAAACTAGTTTACACAATTGCCCAAATAATATTAAACTCAAAATATCTCACATATTGAATTTGTTTGATATCAAGACCAATTAATATACATTTCTTGTCCTGATACTGGTCTATCTAAGGAGATGGGTGGTTAAGAAGTGAATTCAATATATTGAGTAAGTATTATTGCAGAAATAAGCCAGTAATACAGTTAAAGTGGAAATACACATGGACATTTCTTGATTCAAATTAGAAAGCTTGTAGGCTTCCTAGACAAGTCAAATCTGAATAGCATTTTGTACCAATAAATGTTTAACAAATAAAGAAGATGAGGAAGAAGAGAAATCCCAGGAAGACAGACAACGAATTACATCAAGAGCAGAATGGAGAGGTCAAGCATTGCCAATATTAAGAAGTGTAAATAATTCAGTGCATGTAGATCATGGATACTAGGTTACTGGTGTAATATCAAGGCAGAAATCTTAATGAATTGAGTAGACTTGGGCCAATTTATAAAGTGTCTTAAATGTCAAGTTGATCACTTAGATTTATCCTGAAACTAATGGACATATTAGCAAAATATTTTAAGCAAATGAGTGGCACATTTATAATTGTTGTTTAAGAAAATTCTGGTGGATGTGTGGAGTATGTTGGATGTGAAGAAGTTCAATAATCTAGTCTATATTTATAAACATAACTAACAAGACTGCAACAGAGAGAAGACGAAAGGGCACAAATTCTTCAGATATTATAGACATAGCATTGATGATACTCAGAAAATGAATATATATGAGGAATTACAGGGAGAAGGAGAAAAGTAAAGGTCGATTCAAAACCTTATGTGAGTTCATGGTAAATGAATTGTGACATAAAGACAATCATGAAAGGGTCAGATTTTATTATTAAAATTGTGAGATGCATTACTTTGGAAATCAAGTGTCCTGGAATATTTAATTAATCATTTATTTCACTGAACCTAATGGAGAAAAGAGTTTCATAAAAGAGCAACATAATATAATGTCTAATATTAGGCGACATAATATAATATTAGGTCACTTTTTTTACATGTATGCTATTATTAGTAGCTTGGACAAAGTGCATTTCATAGCATGTGGAGTGGAAGCCGTGCTGCTGTGGATTAAGATGTGAATAGCAGTGAGAAAAACACCAGCAACACTTTCAAGGAAATTGGCTCTACCTTTTGACTAACACCAAGTTTCAGTTATGCAAGATGAGTAAGTCCTAGAGGTCTGCTGCGCAGCATAGTTCTTAAAGTTCACATTACGGTATTGTATACTTAAAAAACATTTCTAAGAGGATAGATCTTATGTGAAGTGTTCTAATCACAAAATAATAATAAATAAGTAAAAAGGGTGTGAGGAAACTTTTGGAAGTGATGGACATGTTTATGGCATAGATTGTGATGATGGTTTCGTTTATCTCCAAACTCATCAAGTTGTACACATTAAATATGTACAACTTTTTGTATGTCAGTCATACTTAATAAAGAGGTTAAAACAATTGGCTCTAAAGGAATGAAAAAAGGGTGCATAAGAATGAGGAAGATGCTTTGGATTTCTGTAGTTACTTTTAAAATGGTAGAATATGTTTGTATGATGTTGGAATAGTAAGCAAAAATTAAGACAAAAACATCTTAATGTTAGATAATTCAAACAAAATGATAAGGACTGGGTTCTGTAAATCACTATGGTAGATTAATTAATTCATGGATGAGAAAATTTAGAACTTTTGAAGTTCTGAGATTTTAGAAAGTCCTGAAAATACCATATTTTGGTTCACAAAAAGAGGTCAAATAATCTCACACATGAAGTCCAGAGCACACTAATGATTATGTATATAAACAGATGAATAAAGCTGAATAAATCTCAGAGCTGTATAGCTTATATCTGAGCAATTATTTTCAGCGTAGTGCAATAATTGGTAGCAAAGATTTCATTGTGAGCAAAATTGGGACATTAGTCATTTCTCTGGAGTCATATTTGGCTTTTAATCCCACTCTTTAACTATTTTATATTGGGCAAGTTACTTAATTTTAATATTTACTTTCTCTCCTTTAAAATACAAATAATAATTGTGCCTATTTTGCAGATCATTGTAAAAGGTAAATGACATAGGACATTGTAAGATCTCAATATATGTTAGCAGTTTGTTATTACATAGTTTTCCAGACCTGTTTCAATCCTTTTTCTTATTTACGTGGTTCTAAAAATTGTCTTTATTGGTTCTTATAAAATGACTACTGTCTTCTTAAACAGACTCTATATTTCCAGTGCTTCTATTGCTACTTACTTGAGAAAATTACATTTTACAGTTTTATTATGCTACCAAATAATTTATTATGTTAGGCTTTTTGATGGGGTGTTGCAAAGCTTTTATTCTCTTCTCTCCTTCTTCCTGAGTTCACAAATGATAAGAAATGCCACTTGCTTACTGTGGGATATTTAGTCTCCCTCTCAAGGATGTTGGTGCCAAAGACAGTAGGAACACAAACCATGAACTAAACCACAAAGAAACTTCCAGCTATACCAGCTTTGAGCATCTCAGCTATTCAGCCTAAACATCTAATAATTAGATTTTAGAACTGATATTTCACTCTCGGGCTTACAACTTCATAGTCTTGATGCTAGGTATTTGGAAGATTTGGCTCTACGGTTGTTTTTTTTTAATTAATTTTCTAGAGCGATGCTGTCCAATGGAACTGTTTGTGATGATGGAAATGTTCTATACCTTTGCTTTTCTATATGTAGCCACTAGTTACATGTAAATATTGAACAGTTGAAATGTGACTAGTGTGACAGGAATTAAGTTTTTAATTTTATTGAATTTTATTTAAAAGATAAGTTTAAAGACACCCATAGCTAGTGGCTACTGGATTGGACTTAAAGTTCTTGAGTTACTGTATTCAACTTTTAAAATGGTACTTCTAACAGTCATATCATTTTTTAAGCTTGTCTCAAATGGAGGATCTCAAATGGAGGATTATTCTATAAATTGAGAATCTTTTAACTTTCTACTTGAAGTCATGGTTACTGATTTTATACAAATAACTGATATAATTGTTAACCTTTTTCCACCCCAAGTAAAGTCTTGGAATTTTATTGATGATCTTAACTAGGCACATGAGCCCATCTGCATCATAAGAGACTCTCAGTTTCTATGTCTATGCTTGATATGTTTTGAATGATCTTAGCCATTGTGTGTGTGTGTGTGTGTGTGTGTGTGTGTGTGTGTGTTTTCAAGGCATATTGGGGGGCTGGTGATGCTGGAGATCCAGGAACAGAGCTAATGTTAAAACTGAATTTACCTGCAGAGATTTCACAGACTATCAAGAAGAGGCTCTGAGGAAATTGACAAGGAAATGATCACTATTATCCAGGCTATGAGAACATCAGTTTCATGTGCTTTTCACATTTCAGTGCTTATTTAGTAATGCCTTTGTTCTTTGCTAGATCAAAGTAAAGTTTGTGAACATTTCTGAGGGATAGTAAATAACAGAGCTTCTTAAAGTTAGCTTTTATTATAAATATCTTTGCATTTGTTTTTTGTTTTGTTTTTTTTAGAAATGTGAAATATATTTATATGTTAACTTTCTAAGAGAAAAAAATCAAAAGAGGATGTTTTGCCTGTTCTTAAGTCATTTCCTCTATTGCAGTTGCTATTGCCTGTACCTCTTTAATCTGTAGCCAACTTCTCACATGTATCACACATTGCAGAGAAAGGCATATTGAATCCTACAGCCAAGGATGGTAGATCTACATGGTTTGTGAGAGAACTGCCTATACTCAGCATAGAAAAAAACAGTAACAGTGGAAACCCTGGTACTTTGCTCTTTAAGATCAATTTAGATAATATTAGCATGAACCAGCCTCATCTATTTAGGGGGTGGCCCAACCTAGCTTCTATCCAAGGCATTGAGTCCATAATTATTGCATCTTATTTAGAATCATTTTGGATAGTCAGCAGTTAAAGCAAGCTAGACAGCCACTTGGCCTGTTAACGGAGAATCTGGACAGTAAAAATCAATTTAGAAGGAATTAGTTAAGGTAATTCCTCCAAGGAGGCCTTTGTCGTGTCTTTGGCTTATAGAACTGGAGTTCATAGAATGATGGTAGAAAAACATAAGTGATCAAAGCATCAGATGCAAATTGATGAGTGTTGCATAGAATAAAGTAGGTTCATGAATGGGGAGGTTACAAATTACTGATTTCCTACAACCCTGAGGATGAAACCATAACTAATGTGGACTCTTGTCAGAATCTAGATTAGCTCTTAGAATAATTTTGTATTTATATTTTACATTTTACATTTCCAACATTTAGTAGACCATAGTGGCAAATGCTGAATAATAAAGAAAATAGGAACGAAGAACTGAGTACAGTATTTTTGTAGGTAACCAGAATATGTCAAATATAAGTGGAATTAGAGTTAGGAGCACCAATACATGGTGTACTGAGATATGTTTTATACGGTCCTGTAGAGTGATAGATCCTCATCAGGGATAGAGGCTAATTTATTCAATATTATGTGCTTGCAGGAAGCATACATTAAACAAATACTGAATCTGCCTGAATAAAGATGAGTAGATTTACCTCTTTCAAGAAATGATAGAGGGCTTCCCTGGGGGCGCAGTGGTTGAGAGTCCACCTGCCGATGCAGGGGACACGGGTTCGTGACCCGGTCCTGGAAGATCCCACATGCCACAGAGCGGCTGGGCCCGTGAGCCATGGCTGCTGAGCCTGCGCCTCCGGAGCCTGTGCTCCACAACGGGAGAGGCCATGGCAGTGAGAGGCCCGCGTACCGCATGTCTATTTCAACATGGTTGCATTTAGGCAACAGAATATATTTTAAATAAACTTCTGATATTCTTAGGCATGTTCATTCACAGATATTCCATAGATACAGCAAATCTAAAACATGCCAAAGATATTGCATCAACTTAGCATTTTGTCTTTTACGCTCTACCTATCTTCACCCTTCTCATTTCAAGCCCAATTTTTATGTTACAATTCTCCATATCATAGAATTATTTGAAAAGACTGTAAAGAGTGTTATTCTTATATAGTGCTTAATTCTTTATGTACATTTGGAATATTTCATAATATACAGGAAAGAAATAAAATACAGTATGATCGTTGCAACCATAAAAGGAAAACAGGAAGGGTATTATCCATCCTGTTCCATGTGTATGGTAACAGGATAACATCTTTTACACAGGGTTGTCTGATAATTATTCTTTCAGAGATGCTCTCGCTCTTTTCCCTTATTCTGCTAAACCTGAAATGTGAGCATGTTTCTCCCAGAAACAAGTTGCCAAGTAAAGAAGAATATTTATATTTGAAAACTCTTTTACACTTTTTAAAAAGTTGCTGAAATTTAGGAAACTCTGAAGCCTGTAAGTAGCAGCAGGAGGTGAACCAATTAGGATTAACACATCGAGTGATGCCTCATTCAGACATATTTCTAAGGCCCATACTTTTCTCTGATGTGTCAAACCAATTATTTCAGGCATATTTCAGGGATCTCTTTCTTTACAAATGTCTTTAGTAGCCAAAATAAAATGTTAACTGACACCTATAATGAATGTTTTAATTCTCTGTGTGCAGTTGGAATATAGAACCCATGAGAAAACATTAAGAAGAAAGTTATCTAACAGAAAAGTACTTTGCAGTTTCTCATTTGACCGTGAATTATGTCCATTGATCTGGAATATTTCTACACAAGGAAGTGGAAGATATGTAAAATAGCGACTGACTTTTCATAGAGGGAAACGATACTAAAAGAATTTTATGATACCATTAGTCTGTACTTGAACATTTAAGTTACTGTATAATTTATTTCATATGCTTTCCCTTTCTCCTCTACACTTATTCAAAGCTTTAGACAGTGTAGACACTCTAAGAGAATAAAACGAAGGTGACTTTAAGTTGAGGATTCCTTTTTTGATTTCTCATACTCTTCCCCCTCAGCTGTACCCACCTATTCAATTTCATAGTTTTAGTGCTATGGGGTAACATCCTCCCACAGTCTCAACTCTCCAAATACATTAGGAAAGTTAAAAGAGACAAAATGAAGCACATAGACATATATGAGTCTCGCTATCATAATCCCTGTTTTAGCTCTTCTTTAAAAACCAAAATTAATAAATATCAATATTAATATTCACATCACTTTGTAAAGAGTTAAGGGATAAAAATAATTAAAAGTCTACATCACACACTGCCCATTTGGACAGAAATAAACCTTGTTAAAATTGGATGCTGCGGGTGAGGACATGAGGGTTTGATTACCTGTTTACTCCCACTGTGGATATTGAAATATGGGCTGTAATGCTGAGTTATGATACACATCTTCCAGGCATCTGTGTATTACAGTACCTACAAAAACACCTTTAATTCAGGAAAATATTTGTCATCAATGATAAATATTTGTCATCAATAGTCTAAATATTATGTATATATTATTATATACATATACAATATATATACAACATTATATAGTATAACACACCATATTATAATATAATAACTTAATGTAATATATAATATATAAATTATATATGTAATAATAAGGAAAAATAATGAATAAAAGTTCAAAAAAAATTCCCCACGAAACAAAATCATTAACACTGACATAATGAATGTTGTCTAAAGGGCCAAGAGATCTGATGGACTGGGAAACAGGCAGGAGAATCCAGCTTTCACTGGCCCCCAGCCTGGGAATATATGACGTAGACAGTCCTCCTCCCTCAGCCCTGGCCGGGCCACCCTGCCACATACACATTATCGTCTCAAAGCACATAATATATATTTTTAAAAACCTCAATACAACTAAGCATCCTGAAGGGCCCTGGGGTAGCAAGAGTTTGGCCCACTGGAGCTCAGGAAGGAACTACGGGACAGGAGAGCCACATTGTGTCTTGCCCAGCTGAGTTCTCTCTCTTCTTATGGTGAGTGGTGGGGAGGGTTGAGGTACCATGTTCACGTGACCAGGAGCTAACTCCCCCATCACCCAAGATGGTAAAGGAGAGGTCAGTTTGGAAATGTGCTGCATTCATGTCCAGAGCTCTTAGGGTGGGGGTGGGGTTTCTGTTCCAGGGGATGAGGATGCTGGGAATGTGGCTGTGCCTGTCAAGTGCTTAGTTACTTGTCCTTGGTAGGGAAGAGCCCCTCCTACCGCAAAAAAAAAAAAAAAAAAAAATCAATTACTAATTAAAATATAAGGTGAAAACAGTCTGAGCATTTGGGAAATACAATAATGGGAGGTTCAGCTTGTCTCTTCCCCAAGTTTGTTCTTTCCCATCACTTTATCCTGTCTCACAACATCACCTATAAATTATCTTTCCCTAATATATTCCTCGATGTCTTCCATTTCTTGATTATCAGATTTGTACAGTAAGCTCTATTTTTTTTTTTTTTTTTTTTTTTTTTTTTTTTGCGGTACGCGGGCCTCTCACTGTTGTGGCCTCTCCCGTTGCAGAGCACAGGCTCCGGACGTGCAGGCTCAGCGGCCATGGCTCACGGGCCCAGCCGCTCCGCGGCATGTGGGATCCTCCCGGACCGGGGCACAAACCCATGTCCCCTGCATCGGCAGGCAGACTCTCAACCACTGCGCCACCAGGGAAGCCCAGTAAGCTCTATTTTAAATCTCCAAAGGGTATCAAATAGTCACCGCAAATTTAACATGTTGCAAATATTCCATATTCCATTGCACTTGACAACCACATGGTGCAAATAGTCTGCATTGATTCCTACAAATTCATGCGATCATTTTTTTTCTAGTTGGCAAAGTGAAAAGCAGGAGATTGTTAGGTGCCTGAGTACAAAACAATTTTTGATAATTCAGGCCATTTTTTACTCCTTTGTTTGCTGTTTCTGTTTCCACTGAGGGTTATTAAAACATGTTATTCTTGCCTGCAATATGCTCTTCTTCAGCTTCATTAGTGTGAAATACTGTGGGAAGGTCCGCAGCACTGGCGATGGCTTCTCCATCTGGCTTCCTAATCACTGCTTTGCCTCTAAGGGTGTCCATTCTCCAGCTTCCTTGGCATCTAGACGTGGTCGTGCTGGTTGAAATGGAGGCAGGATTTTTATTCCACTGATGCTTGAGAAAAGAATATTTCCTAACAGCAACTTTATTTAGGTAATCTCCCAATGGTTTTAGGAGTTATTCCTAGAGGCTCAATCTAGCCCTTACTCTTTAATCCCTTCCGATATACTTAGCCACTGTCCTATTAAGTCCCTTTCTGCCTAACGTTCTATAGCGTAATTTCCATGTGCTACACTTACACTTTCACTTCCTCAACCCACCCTTCAATGTAATGTTCTCTAGCTCAGGCAATTCCGTTGTTTCAGTTGCTGAGGCATAAGACTTGGAGTCATATTTGACTCCTTCTTTTGTCCCTTCCTCATATGCAACACAGCTGCCCATCATGCTGGCTAACATCCCTTTAAAATTAATCCAGAATCCCACCATTTTCTGCCACCTCTACCTCCATCTCCAGGGTTAAAGCCAAACTCACCTCTTTCCTTCATTATTGTAATGACTTTCTAATTGGTTTCCTTGCTTCTAATCATGCCTCCTTGAAATCTCCCCTCCGTTTAGCACATAGAGTGGTGCAACAATATCAGTCATATCCCACAATCATACATAAAACAGCACCAACCTCTCACCATAGAATTAGCTCCTTAGCCACTTGATCTTGTCTTATTTTTCTCCATAACATGTATCACTTTAGTATATAAGAGATGTTTACTCTGCATTGGTCTATTGGCTGTCTAATTTTTGCACCCCATCCAGAAAACTACAAGCCATATGAAGTAAACAACGTGTTTCTGTGTTTCTGATTTATTGCCAGCATCTAGAACAGCAGCTGGTGCACATTAGGATGCTTAATAAATATCTGTTGAAGAAATGAATGGCAGACTTCCACTGAATTCTTCTAATGACTCTTCATCTCACTAAGAATGAAGTACCTGTTGTTTTTCCTCCCTACGAGGCTCCAGGCTTCTCCTAACACTCTGACCTCATTCCTACATTGTTATCTCTGCTCCAGCCATATCAGCCTCAATATTTGTCTTTTAATATGTGTGTAATTGTCACCTCTGCCTATAATGCTGTTCTTCTAGGTACCCATGTACCCTATTCCTGCACTTCTCAGTTTTTAATATTTCCTGTTTATAGAAGACAGTACTTTAATATGTTATTTGAATCCTTAAGAATTAGGGAAAGTATTCTGATTTTAAATATATTTTAAATAGAAGCATATGGAATATTGTATATTATGCTTATCCTAATAAGCATATGGAAACCCTCAGATAGGCTGAGAATGAGTGTCTAGGGCAATATTTTCTGCAAAAATACAGACAATATATCAAATGGATTTTTAACTTTGTAAAATGCCAAAGGAAGAGCTGAGACATTTAATAATTGCCAGGACCTTTCTCTGAAAGCTCACCAGGACCATGAGTCATTGTTTAGGTGACAAGATGTCAGGATATGACAAGATATTCCTGTTATATAACATGACAAGGAGTTTAACCCAGTTCTAATGCTGAAAAATACAAGTCAAAGTAAAAATAAAAATGAAATAGGTCTTCTTTCGTTTCTTTGATGAAAAGATATCAAAGGACTTTATAAAGTACTTCTATTTTCAAAATGCACAAACTCAGAACCTGAGCCAAAAAGTAGGAGCCTTTTATAAATGGAAATTCAAGTGTTCTTTTAGTAGTCTAAGAGCAATCTTAAGACAAACCTGGAAAAAGAACATACCTCTGTCACACTGCCACATTAGCCATGAGGAAATTGTTTTTATTAAAAACAGAAAGATTTTGTTGAATAAAAATGAAAAATTTAGAAATATCCCATCTTTAATAGATTTCCTGAATTGCTTTGGATTTATTTAAAACTATGTTACTGTGGAGAGGAGTACTTTCCTAAAGAAAACAGAGCATTTTTATATAAATTTAAGCATACAGATTTAGAAAGTTCACATTTTTCAAAATATAAATTTTATTATGAAAAACTTCAATGAAGATGGATAAGCTTGTTAGTGAGATGAATTACATGATTTGTTGATTTTGGTAAATCAACTCATGTTAAAGACAAGAATTTCAATTGTTACTATTAGCTTCATGAATTAATAAGAATATACATAGCTTACTAAATCATTATTTTGCAGTAATTATGAGTTGAAAGACATTTTCTAACCATTAAACACCTGCTTCCCTTATAATTATCACCATTACCTAGTGAAGTAATTGAATAATTTACATTATACACGGAAACTTTCTCTGTTTTTGTTAGGATAATTCCAGATATTTATAGGGAAAAAAACCCTTAAGAATATGATAGTAATCCATGTGAAAAAAAAATGATCAGTTAGATGAGTGTTTGAAAATTTTAGAAAACTAAAGGGTTTCTGTCTGTATTCTGCATATACCCAATCTTCCAGATTCAAGCTTGTTTTCTGAAATACAACGTCTTCAACTTTGGGAGTTCAATGCTCATCGTGACATTTTTCCAGTCTTTTAGCATTCATGGATAATTTGGTATCAACAACCTCACCATCGTCACAAGTATGGTCTTATGTGAATGTTATGGGGCAGGCTCCTCATCCCCAAACATGGCCTTTCAAGGGGGTTATCCTTCAATCCCCAAAGATTTTATTTATTACTTCAGTCAATAAATATTTTATTTTTTATTTATGTTAAAGTTTTAATTTCTTTTCCTTCAAGACATTTCTAGAGTCCCCTAGGAAAGTAATACCTATTTGATTAGGTAATACCTTAAACATTTTTTAACTGACACTTTATTCTAAATTAGTTTACAACTGAACGAGAGAAGGAAGAAAAAAAAAAGAGGGAAGTAAGGAAGGATAGTAAATTGTCTGCTTTTTCAATTCATTCATTCAGCAAAGGTAACTCATGATCACCATAAGCCTGCCCCTATGCTAGGAGCTGGTGATAAAAAGCTAAATGATTCATGAAACCTGCCCCCAGGTTCTGAGGAGACAGGTGTTACATGAATGTATATACAAATGTTGGGTAGTCATACATTATCTTAAGTGTTCTCTCAATCTCCTTTTCTCTTGTAGGATGGTCTCTTTATCCCTGTATAACCTAGTTTACTCTGTGTTTTAATGCTTTTTACTAGCCTCTCAAAAGCTTTTACTTCCATGCTACAGCTAGCCCACTCAAAATCCTTGTTATCCAAACCCAGTCAGAACCCCATTCCCATTTAACTGCTCTGGTTTAAATATTAGAAGAAGAGAATGTGATAAAATCTATGAAGAAAATATGAATACCTGCAAGAGTGCCTTAAAGTGTTTTATTTTCCATATTTGTTTATCTATTAAAGGAGTCACTTGTTCCAACACAATGATGATGAAATTTCAGGAGATTTATCTGAAAGTGGATATTTCTACATCTTGATAGTTATAGTACAGAGGCCTGCTTCCCATACCATTTTCATTTCCATCACAAAATTATTGACACAAATCAACCAGAACAATGAGTTCCATACCTGACAATTCAGTTCTCTAAAGAACTGAGTGTCTAAAGCCTTCATTTCTAAATATACTTAGCACTGGAAACAGTATAAATAAAAATAGATTAAGTAAAACACAGATTATTTATGTAAACTAATAATAATGTAAATGCTCTTTAAAAGTAAATCATTATACTAAATATAAGGTGAATAGCTAAACAATTCATCTATCTTATTGAAATAATCCAAATAGGGAATATGAATTTAGATCACTCAGGGTCCAACAGAAAACAAACAAACAAAAATAAGACAACAAAATCAACACAGATAACTCAACAGAGTGAATTTAATAGGAGAATGGAATTACAACAGTTGCAAAAAGATGAAAGGGCAAAGATAGTGAGACATAGAAATTAGTAACAGTCTAAGGTCCTGCGCTCACAGAGCTCAAGCTGTGGGTATTACCAGAACTCAGAATCTCTAGCTGTCCAGTAGATTCCAGATCCGTACAAAGTCTTCTCAGAGGGGAGGTGCATCACTGCCAGAGATGCCACCTGAAGTGGAGGGGCAGAGAGGGCCTTGGCTTCCCCTCGTATTCTGTCCTTAAATCTCCTGCCAGAGTCTCTCAGAGGTAGATTTTTAACTGAAAGCTAGTTCACAAGGGAACCAGGAAATACAATTCGCAAGAGTCAGCCTTTGAAACAGAGCAGAACAGAGGGAAAATATGGTTTTAAAGCAAACAACAAGTGATTAGCAAATTATGATTTTAAAAAATGGTGACGTTTTTCTTCTAATTTCCTAAAATTTTTCAGGACATTGATTTAGTTTTTTGTTAATACTATTATAAATGAGTTAACCCATATTCTGAAATGAATCATGTCCTTTTTTTTAATGAAAAATCTTTTTGTCAGCTTCATGACTCTATTAGCTGGTTAGTGACCAAATACTCAAATTATTACAAACAGTAGTCCATGTTGTTTACCTGCTTAAAACTCAAAAAAGCTTCTCAGTGAACTCAGAATAAAAAAGAAAGTTGGTGCTTTACTCACTAGGCCTCCGTGGCTCTTGCCTGCCCTTAGGAGACTGTCTTGTTACTCTCCTATGCATCCGTCAGTGGATTGCTCTTGCCCTGGCTGTCTTTCTCTTTCTAAAACTCAACAGACTTCTTCACTGTAACACATTTAAACCTGATTTTCACTCTGGAATATTTTCTCCACATATGTTATTGTTGGCTTAGGTCTGAGGCCTTAACTGAACCTCCACATCCTCAGAGTAGGCTACATATCTGTCCTTCTCAAAGAAATATGCTGCTCAGTCTTTCACCCCACAAATCATTTTCTACATAGCAAGAACCAATTCCTGGTATCTTCTCGTTTTGTTATATTTTGTGGTCCTTGCTAGAGTTGCAAAATTCCCTAAAATAGTAGCTGTCTCTCTCTTGGCTTCCAAGGAATCCATCCTTAGTACTTCAGAAGTACTCAGCACGTAAGGAAGTGCCATAAAGATTTATTTAATGAATAAATAAGTGGATGAATGAATAGCCTATTGTTGGGTTTTAAGGTCCTACATTATTTCCCACATCTCGTCCAGCTCTGCCTGCTCCCTTAAAGGCCTACCACCTCCTGCAAGGAAAGACATGTTTTAAATTTATTGTTTTGCTAGTAGGACACTGTCTGGACCACATTTACTTGGATCAGTTGTGGATACTTCATAAAGTCAGTTATCTAGATTTCACCCTCTCCTTTTGCTTCTGAAGTGGATATGGTCAACTGATTCTTCACATCCTACTCACCCAGATTTTCAAGAAAAGTTCTGTGGATCTTTTCCATAGAACCGGTAACTTAGGTTCATGCAAATACCATGGACTCAGTCAATTTTCAGATCAAACTTTCTCCAAACATGAGACAAGTATTTAAGTGCTTGCTAACTGTTTATAAATGGTTACTTGGCTTCTCCTTTGGCTTTTCATCCACATGTGTCTAACTTCTGAGGCAAGGGCTCTCCACATGAGAAAGCATAAGTGGTAAGATCAAAAAACTCCATTCTTTTCCCCTAGAAAAGATTATCCATTGAGCTATCATCCAGTACATTTTTACATTTGACTGCAGTGATATTACAGATTTAAAGACATGATCCAAAGTGTTAAAAGTGTTTTCTCTCCAAAAAAAAAAAATAATGAAAAGATAGACAGGAAATCATGCTAATATTATGAGGAATAAAGCTGTGATGAATGAACAGTGGGCCTTTCCTCTATTTTTAGCTACTGCATGCCTAGTTTATATACTATAGAAAAGTTTGTCTTTTTAAATTTTATTTTGTGATATATATCTTTAACTTCTACTTATTGGAAAAATGGAACTCCTACAGAGTGTGTAGTAGTAGCTTGTTGTTTCCCCACCCGTTTCCATTCTGTAGTCTCTAATGCCACATGTGGGTCCCATCTCTCTTCCCTTGTCATTTCTCTGAAACTTCCATTTTACTATCTTCATAATAGGCTTGGCTCATGTCCACTCTTCTTGCAGCTCTGGCTTGTGTGTTGCTTTCCTCCTGGCTCTAAGCCCTGTTCCCACCATCTCAGCCATCCCAACTTCAGTTCCTACAATAATCCTCCATACACTTCACCTCTAACTCCAAATTTACATTCTCTTCTGCCAAATAGCTACACAATTCTCTGCCCACCCCAACTGTCTACTATATAGCATTATTTAAATCTCAGAAATTGATCTCTAATATTTTCAACTCTACAGAGAATAATCCTCTCCAAATTATCTTTATTACTGAAACTGTTCTTAATAACGCTTTGACTTCCAAATACACAGTTCTTTGGGCAACACACCCCATAACCTCAAAGACTAAATCCCGTATTTTTCCCACTTCTTTCCCATACCTTTCCTTCTTTTAAAAGCTTCATTCTTTTCTTGGCCCAGAGACTTTTAATCACGTCCAATATTAAACTTTAAAACTTCTCAGGCATATGTCTTATCACAATTATTATGCAAAATTGAACTCTTCCCAACGCTTATCTAGTCCAAATAGTAGCTTGTTCCTTTCTATTTTCAAGTTTCCAAACCCTAATAACAGATTTCCCCCCTCTCACAAATTCCATTCTTCTTCCCACAGGCATTCTCTGGAACCTGGTATCTTGTTTCCTGCTATTCTGATTATGTTTTACTTGCACTGTCCAACAAAAGCAGCCAGTTATACTCTTTCCTTGGTTTCACAGAAAAACTGTGTTTTTTTTTTTCTCCTGCTCATTTATTCCTGTGCTCTTAATCCGACATCCCATGACCTGTGGGTTCAGTTCCACTCACACAGCCTTCTCCAAAAAGCCCATATGCTTAATGGCTACCAAAGTTGCAAAAATGTTTTATGTGGGCTCCCAAAAGGAGAAAAAAGTCCTGTGTTTGGGAGTTTGTGATACGCAGTGTTCTCTAAAGAATGGAGCCTTGCAAGACACTCATCTTGCTTGGATCTAAGAACAAGGAGCAAAGCTCCTCATTTCAGAACAAACAGAAGACTTTGCCTAAGGGCATTCTCTAGATGAAAGAAAGGATGTGTCTGGTCCTCATTGGGGCTGGTTGGAGTTGCTGGGGAATTACCTCATGGAAACGCTGACAGCATGAACTTGATAGATACCTCAGATCCTTCACCTCTGACACGGGACAGCATTAAGCTGGCTTCTATGTGCATTTCTCAAAGGCAATCCTCAGTGAGATGGGGCATCAGTTAACAGCAGCAGTTAACTTTCCCAGTGTGGTGTACTGTATTGCCCTCTTTTTTTTTTTTTCCTCACTTTTCCACTTTTTTCCTTCTGCTTCTTGATTCATACTAAATTGTCTACACTAAAATCTGCTTCTGCATTCAAAGTAAGAGTGCAACTGCCATTCCATTCTTATGTTAGCCATTATTCTGTAGCTCCATCCAAGCCAGCAATGAAAGGTTGGCTTAGTCCAAAAAAAAATAAAATCAGATGGAGTTAGAGACCCATAATTTTACTAGTAAACAAACAAACAAATGAGTATTACTAGTTTTTCCTTATGGCTTAAAAACTCTACTACATCTATGTTCATCATTCTAAATTGCTGAAATGCATTGTTATTGTTATTTGTGGCCATATTTATATTCAGCTGTCTTTTTATGTAAGCACTGATGGCCATGTTTGCCATATTTAAATGAGGATTTGGTGTGTGTATGGATTTTATTAATATAGATTTTCTCATGAAATAGACACTTTGAGTACCTGATACGTATCAGTCATCATTCTAAGGACTTTGGTCATATTTGCACGTTTGAGCATCAAAACAATCCTTTGAGATAGATATTATCATTATCTTGATTTTGCAAATGAGTAAACTGAGACCAAGAGATAATGAACAGCATGGCCAAGGGGTGACAGCAAACAGCATAGCCATGAATCAGTCCCCCTTTTCCACCCCCACTAACACTCTCTCCTTAGTACAATGTGCTTAACCATGATGATGTACACTTATACATTTTCCAATCAAAATCTAAGATATCCAGGGGCAGAAGTCATCCAAGTAAAGAGATTGTTTTGTAGCATATTGAACAAAAAACACCAACAAAAATTCCTAGTTTTCATACATTCTCTCATCTATGTGTTTTGCACCACACTGCATAGCATTTTGTCCTTAATTGGTTTCCTTATGAAATCCCAACCTTGCAAGTATCTTCTAATTTCTTTCTTATCACTAATGTTTTTTGAGGTTACAGGGAAATGTCACATTGCACGGTGCACAGAATATGGAAAAAATATTCCATATTCAACACCTCTGAAACTACTTTCATATATATGTGAAACTACTATTTCATATATATATATATATATATATATATATATATATATATATATATATATATATATATGAAATAAGAGGAATCACTTGGGTTCCACCTATTTCAGCCCATTCCATCATGCAGTACCCACCCCTAAGGGGTCTCCTTGACAAAATACCCTTGCAGCCTCCTTTCTTCCCATAGAACTTACCAAGAAATAAATTGAAACAGTGATTCTTCCAAAGGAGTTTGGTTAATAAATAAATAAATTATATAAAAAAACAAAGCAAAATAGCACCAAAAACAACAAAATTCTTCAAATTAAAAAAGGGGAAATATATATAGAGAGATAGATACAGATATAGATATAGATATAGATAGTACCTATTGTGTGCCATACAATGTGCTATAATGTTACAGATGTTACCTTACTCTATACTAATAAAATCCCTTTGAGTTAAGCAGCATTACTTCCGTCTTCCAAAAAAAGAAAATTTAAAAATCTGAAAGATTTGCCATGGCATCTGCCTCTTTCCACTCTCCTACAGGGGAACATACTAACTCATTGATAACCATAGTGTAATGTGCATAATAATTCTCAACTAACCAAGTAATTTTGGACTATTGCCGATGGTCAAGCAGTTTCACAAAAGCAACCAGTTATTCTCACTTTTATTCTAGTGCTTTTCCACTACATCACAATGCCTTATCCCCTCTTACAAGATTATTTATAAAATAATTTTTTAAAATTAATATTCAATAGAAAGTCAAGGAAATGACAATTGAAATAGCAAGTAATCAATTCACTGATGTAAAATTAGCTATAGCAAATTAATTTGACCTACTTAATAAAATATCATATTTTATTATGAATAGCTAAGGGGAATAATTAATGCTCACAGACATTCATCCATGGCAATATAAAAGCTTTCTTTTTTTCTATCTTTCTATTTCTTTAGACATACTCTATAATGTTAAGGAGTGAATATACCTGAAAAATAATATATCAGGTTATGCACAGTCCATCCTGAGTAGAATGAGGATTCAGCATACATTTTCTAAATTAAAGTAGTTAAGAAGAAACATAATTATGTCCAAAATAAGAGAAGTGCAGTAAAGGGAGCAGGGAAAAGGGAGAAATATATAAGCTTTACAATTATGTGATAGGTATATGCAGATTGGCACTAAAGATCCAAACTGTCAGAGTGAAAGACTTGTTGCATATATCCTAAAATACAGATTCATAGGTTCCATTCCTTGAATGATTTCCCTTTCCCTTCAGGATTAATCCTATTCTGTTTTGCAGGACCATGGTATTCCAAAGAGATGCTTAGGGGCATTCAAGTTCACGCTCAACATCTACACAACTCACCAGCACACAAACACACTAGCAGACATACCTGAAAATATACACTCCTACACATGAAACATCACTCATATGCATACTCACGATGTATAACCTTGCAGATGCACACACTCACACATGCCCAGTCTCACAGTCATACATATGCTCACCATCATTGTCAAACACATATTCTTTTGTACATATGCATTGCACACATGCACCTACAAGTGCCTGCAGTACATGAACAGATACACACCTACACACAAACACACACACATATAAACAGTACATGTGGCCAAACAGTAAAGGTTTATAAGGTCTGAGTAGATTTCTTGGAACATTTTTTTTTCTATCATACATAGTATGGATCCATGTAATATTTTTCCTTGACCAGTGTGCTAATAATTTAAAAACTTTGAATTAATAGGACAGATTCAAGTTCTTTATTGTAATAATGCAAGTATCACCAATTTACGTTTTCTATCATATCTCTTCGCATCTCTCCTCTTTTGCGACCCTAATCCCAAGATAAACTATAGGACTGTCTATTATTCAATTTGACAACAGATGAGTGATTTACTTATTCTTTTTCCTCTGTTGACTTTTACACACTTTTTTTAAATTGAATTAACACTTATTTTTCAAGGCTTAGTTTAAATGTCATTTCTGTGAAGATTTTACTAACCTCCCTAGATACAATTCATTGATTTATCCCATGTGTTGAAGAGAACTTGTTAATTCTTCTCTTACAACTATTGTGATGTTGAATTTCAGTTAATTTTGTATATTTCTTTCCCTTGCTAGATTTTAAACATCTTGAGAACAAAAATAAGCATTCTTGTAGCTGCTGTAGTTTAGAACAATATTTTAAAAGGCATTTAATGAATATTTATTTAAATAATGGAACATTTCAAAGTTTTCTGTTTAAACTCTATGTGGGTTTATTTGTTACAGAAAAACATATCTCCTTTTCAGAAGATACTGTATTGAGTAAAGAGACATTGTATTTGTTCTCTCACTTTAGTAAATAAGTCCCAATCTAAACATGTCTCCTTATGTCAATTATATAAGTATAAAGTTTCCTCACAGGTGTCATGTTTACACTGGGACTTAGATACTAAGTTATAGAACAAAGAGTTTCTCTCTATACTTGAAAAAAATGAGTCAAAATTAGGGTGAAAAATAGAATGTGTTAAAAATGTAAACATCTGTGGTTCAGGAGATAGTTTTACAAGTAAAGTTGATATTTTTATTACTCACAGAAGACCACCTTTAAAATCTGTTCATTACATGGTAGTTCTCAATTTTTGCCTTGATGTTTACTAAGAAAGAATAGAATTAGGGACATTAACATTAAAATGATATAAAGCTGAGAAACAATAATGATATAGTAGAATAGAAAGGGACAAGAGTGGAATTATGTTCTTAATAAAGGTTCCCTTAGCACATTTCTACAATAGAAGCAATAGCATCTTCCCTCTAATATGCTCTCGGAATCAACAACAAATTATCAGATACTTTATCCATATTTGATAGCCCTATAACATTTTCTGACACAATTTTTGTTCAGTTAAAATAAGTTTCAAGAATTTGAGCAGAAGTTAACTGCAGTCTAAGTTATATTTTTAAAAATTGAATTAGATTACTCTATCTATAATTCTACTGAAAACCGTAGAGGCTTATAAACATGTTCTTGTGTGTGAAAGCCGTTTGGAGCCCTTGATTCACTGTTAATTATCTGGCACACAGTATTTATATTCTGTAGTCGATACTTTATGGCTTTTCTGCCCTGTAAAAAATGTGCTTGCAAAATGGAGTTGCTGATGTTACAAAGAGCCTTCATATCTTAATCTTTTTTATGTCATTTTGTGAATAGTAATTAAAATCTCCCCTTCAGTGCAAACACAGGCCTCCAGAACATCTTTGTGATTTTTTAAACTTCTAGGAGGCTTAGGTTTTTTTTCCTAGTGGAAAATATTCAATTAGTTGAATTACATTCTAACTGAGGTATGGCTAGAGTAATAACTGGTGACTCCCTGCATGTTTCTTCTGCTCCTTGTGCATCAGTTATTTTTAGGTAAAGTACTTCAGGGACAGCTGCCCAAGACTTAACCCCACAGCTTAATGATACAGGAAAAAATCTCATTGAACTGCACAGCTCACACCTCAATAAATTTACATTTCCTTCTTGTTTCTTCCTGGCTTCAGCATAAAATAAAGGAGAATTATGTCTAAGCATATGATTTTCTGTGTAGGATTGAATCAATTAATTATCACTAAATAAGAATTGATTTTAAGCATTTTTCTCTTTTCCACTCACCGATTATTATCCATCTTTAAAATGAAAATTGTTTTTCTTCAAAATAAGTAATTCTGAAAAATGTAAATTATAGATTTTGAAGTGATACAGAGGGGGTTTGTATGTGAACTCTACCAAATGGTAGAGTATGCTCAGTAATAAGTTTAATTTGGGGGAAATTACTTCTTAAATCTCAGTTTTCTCACTTATAAAATATGGCTGTTAATGAATACTCCGTAGTAGAGTGCGGATGCAATAATTATGGTGTATCAAGTATATTTCAGAGTGTCTGGAACTTAGAAAAATCTCAGTTATGTTACAAATTGTATTTCTATAAACATGGAATAGAGATACTTATAATAATATAATCTTTTAAAAAAGCAAACCACATTTAAGTAATATGTAATATTTAATAATATGGTATAGTCTTCTTAAACACTTCCTATTTCTTGTTAGGAAAGAAATAGTTACTGTTTAAAGATTATGACCTGGAAATTACACAGTGAGGTCCACTACCACCTCACTGACCAGAGCTCAGTCACTTGTCAGTATAATCAAAAAAGACAACTGGGAAAATCAGTGTTTAGGTGGGAGATCATTTGACCAACTGTAACTCATATTCAATTACTGAAGGTCAGTGCTTAGACTGGGTGTGAGGGATAAGTAGAAGTCTCTCCCAAAACCTCTTTACATTTATGATACGTGTATACTTTTATTTTTTATCCTGTTTTATATTTATTCATGTTACAATGTGTTCCTTTTTCTTACCCTTACATGCACGGGCTTGATAAAATTCCCTTCTTTTTCACTACCATTACACTCCAGGTAATCTGGATGTACTTGGCTGTCCCTAGCAACAGTCATTCTCGCCTTCATTCTTCCTTGTCACACTGAATGTGAACATGCAGTCTGCCCCATGTCCCACTGCAACCCCATCTCTCTGTGCAGACATCTTCTCTTTCAATATGTACAGAGGTAGTTCAGTAAATTCACCTAGATTTCTTGGAGGCTCTGTGTTGATTTTAGAAAATCTTGTGTCACATGTCACGATGTGCCCACTAACAGCTCATGTCATAAAACCTACATGAAAAAAAAATTCAGCAGAGAGAAAAATCTCTTTCCCACTAGAGACTGCACAACTTCAGATCTTGTCCCACATTGGCTTATCTTGGATTACACATTGGCAAACCTGTCAATGAGCGTTGAACTGCAGACTGTGGGATTACATAGGCATTCCCCCATCCACACACAAGAACTCATCTCCAGGCAGACTTTCTATCTGTATGTTTATGTATCAGCTTATTTAAATGCATACGCATAGGTTTAATTTAGTTTTATCTCAGAGAGAGAGTGTTGAGGAATTTTTTCCCCTGAAGTTCATACTTTGTTCGTATTTTCTCTGCTTTTCCTTAATGTCTTTTCTTTTTGCTCATGAAACCTTATTACATTATGTAGATGTGTCTTTAGGCTCTTCTTTGTTGTCACAGTTTCTCAGATTTTCCTTGTTTCTGATGATGTTATGAATTTGTCAAATGAACACTTGTTAAGTGGATTACAGGGTGTTGAATGGTGAACATGGTTCAACAACAGACTACAAGGGAAATTGAAATAGAGAAGTTTATTACTCACAGGTCCTGGAGGATGTACCTGGCATGCCTTGAGGGGCTGTGTGGGGAGTCAAGGCAGAGTTCAAACAGAGAGAGAAAGAGAGAGAGAGAGACAAGACCTGGGGTACATGCCTTTATTAGGGTCTCTGAGTAGAGTGCTTTGGGTTCCTGGACTAAGGCTGGATTGGTCAATTCAAACCTAAAGAGTGAAGTTTTGGTAGCCCCAAGGGAGTCTTACCTAAGGGTAACAAAAGGGGAAGGCATCTGGAGCAGGAAACTCTTGATCACAAGGGCTGTTGAAGAGTTGCTATCAGGGACTTGCATTTGCTTGTGACTCTGCAAGCTTCTGTATAGGGCACCTCATGCATGAGTAGCTGAGTGTCAATTTAAAGCACCTTATATTCAGCTTGGCCAAACAAACTGTATGCTACAGCAGCAACACCATGGGGTAACATAGCTAAACTCTCAACAAATGAGCTTTATGGTTTTAAAGATTACTAGTCAGGTATTTTATAGAATCCCCCTCAATCTAGGGTTGAAATTTAATTCTCTTCAGTTTAATTTATTTTTCCATTCCCCTTTCAATCCTTTATCTCCTAAAAGTGGCAATTCTGATGTACCCAATGTATATTTTTGCTGTTTGGATGTGTTTGTTCTTGAAAGTGTATAAATGATGAACATTTCATATTTGATTAAATCATCTTTTTTATTTTTTACTTTAGCTTGGATAATGTCTACTAACCTATTTTCCAGTATGGTTTTCAACTGCTTTCCTGTATTAAATTTTTGTTAAACACATCTTTTGTGTTTTTAATACTAGTTGTTGGATTTTTTTCCAGCTTTATTGAGGTATAATTGACAAATACATATTGTATATATTTAAGATAAACAGTGTGATAATTTGATATAAGTATATATAGAGAAATGATTACCACAATCAACTTAATTAATATCCATCACCTCATATAGTTACCATTTTTTGGTGTGTGGTAAAAACACTGAAGATCTACTCTCTTAGCAATTTCAGGTATACAATACTCTATTATAAACTATAGTCACTATGCTGTACATTAGAGCTGCAGAACTTATTCATCTTATAACTGAAACTTTGTACATTTTGACTAAGATCTCCCCATTTCCCCCACCCCTGGTCTTTGGAAACTACCACTCTAGTCTCTACTTCTGTAAGTCTGACTTTTTTAGATTCTACATATAAGTGGGATCATACAGTACTTGTCTTTATCTGACTCATTTTACATAATTATATGTAAATATATATGCATAATTATATCATTTCCTTGTCTGCAGGAATACATATAATTGTGTATTATAAATAATTTATTTCTACATAGTTATTTTATAGATTTATATATAATCCTACACTTGAGGAAAAGATAATGAATACAGTTACATATGTCATATATATTATATAACATAATATATAAATATAGTACATATAAACATATATATCTTTATTTTAATTATGCTATCACATTGCCTAAAATAAGGTGTGATTTAAAACAATGTCTTTGAATGTGTGATTTTTTTGGTAGATTAGAACCATTGTGAAAACGGAAAAATGAACATAGATATCATTCATAATTTTTAAATAATTAGTATAACTGTTTGGCAAAAGTAAATTGATTTCCACAGAGGCTTCATTTATCATCAGGGAACATTTTAGGACTGACAGATTAGGATATTAATAGTCATAGACAAAATCTGTTGTTCATTAAACATTGCACCTGAACAGATATTTCAGATCACCTGTAGAAAACAAGACCAATCATTCTAAAATTTTTGAGCAACCCAAGGAGAAGTTACAGCAGGAGCTAATCAGCTTGTAGAAAATTATTCTAATGAGCTTCAGAAGTGCTGTTTTCATCTCTTTTTGTGGCTTGAATATATTTCATCTGTTACTTGTATCTAAAATATTATCCATCTAACAAGTTTTTGTTCTTTACGTTTTACAATTTCATGTTCTAGTTCCTGGGGATATAAGAGTAAACAAACTGTAATAGACAAGATATATGTATAAAGAGTATAACATCATACAAGATGATATGGATTTGGGAAAAATTAAGCAAGGAAGGAGGATAAGGAGTTGAAAAACGGTATTTTAAAATACTGTGGGGTGGGGGAAACGTCACTGAAAAAAACAACAGTTGAATAAATACTTGAAGAAGGCAAGGAAGTGAGTGATATGGATATAGGAGGGAAGAGCTTTCCAGGCAGTGGGAACATAGTAATAAACTTTTCACTGAGTGGCTCTCTCCTCCTCTAGAAACTCTGATCCCTTACTATTCAGGTAACAGGTGGGGAAAAATAACATGCAGAAGGCACTTCTGCTTCTTAACTTTGTATGAACTAAAATGACACATCATTTCTGCTCACATTTCTTTGGTGATAACTAGGCACACGGTCTCTTATATTGCCAGAGATGCTGGGAAATGTACAGTAAGTCCCCTCCATATGAATGAGTTCCGTTCCGAGAGCACATTTATAAATCCAATTTGTTCGTAAGTCCAACAAAGTGAGCCTAGGTACCCAACTAACACAATCAGCTACATAGTACTGTATTGTAATAGGCTTAGAATACTTTTCACACACATAATACATAAAAAACAAACAAATGCAAAAAATAAAACATTTTAAATCCTACAGTACAGTACTTTGAAAAGTGCAGTAGTACAGTACAACAGCTGGCGTACAGGGGCTGGCATGGAGTGAACAGGCAAGAAGAGTTACTGACTGGAGGAGGGAGAGGAGGTGGGAGACGGTAGAGCTGAAGGATCGTCAGCGATAGGAGGCGGGGGGCCAGCTGCAATGTCACTCACACCTGACATTTATGGAATGCACGTTCACATCCTTGAAAGTTCGCAACTTGAAGTTTCATATGTAGGGGAATTACTGTACTCCAGATGTGTGCCTGGAGGCTGCTGGAGTGGGGCTAGGAGCTTGGTGTAGTAGCAGTGGTCTCCTCTGCATTGAGAAAGGTGTTGTTGTTAATTTAATAACAACATTCATTTTTAAATGTTAGAAGAGTTTTTGACTTAGGAAAAAAATTGCAAAGATAGCAGAGACACTCTCATGTAACCCACATCCAGTTTCCTCATTTTTAATATCTTGCATCACTATGGTATATTTGTCACCATTAATAAACAGTTATTAATAAATTATTATTAACTAAAGTCCATATTTTATCCAATTTCCTAAGTTTTTTACTTACTGTCTTTTTTCTGTTGCAAGGGACATATTATATTTTGTTGTCATGCCTCCTTAAGCTCCTCTTGGCTGAAATTCTCAAATTTTCCTTGTTTTTGATGACCTTGATAGTTTTCAAGAGTCTTGGATAGGTATTTTGTAGAATGTCTGTTGATTGGGATTTGTCCACTGTTTTTCTCATGATTTAATTGGGTTTCTAAGTTTTGAGAGATAGACAACAGAGATAAAATGTCATTCTCATCCCTTCATACCAAGGGTACACACTATCCACATGGCTTATTATTGTTTATGTGAACTTTGATTATCTGCCTGATTAACCTTCATCACCTGGCTGATTTTTTGAACAAGATGAATACTAGCATATGTGCAAGCTTTTTGGGAAAATAGAGAAGAAAGTTGAAAATGGCAGATGTACAAGAATTAGGGAAGATGATATTAACCTAGTCCACATATTAAAATTGTGGTGTTTGTAAGAAGCAAGGACAGGTCTTTCTTAGGAACTAGAGGAAAGGGAGGGTATTGGACAAATTGCTTCTCCTTCCTTAGGGAAATGGAAACAAAGCCATCAGCTGAGTGTGTGGATGGGGTAGCATATGCTGAATGTTTCCAGACAAGTAAGAAATCATATGGAATTTGAAGTTATCTGTCTTTATTTATGAAAGGGCATATCAATATCTGTGTTTCTTGTATTTATGTCACACATGGACATGGTCATATATGCAAAATCACAAATATATTTATTCCATGTATTATTTTTTAACTGTATTGGTGCCTATGTACACAAAGAGTGTGTTTGTGTGTGCATCTGTGTTTATATATATTCAGTGTGATCTAATGGCAGTTACTCAGAATTTCACCTGTTCACCTGATTGAAAATGATTCTTGGACTCATTCCATGAGGGTTCACATCTATAGGAGAAGCAAAATATTTTGTAATGAAGATAAACCGATTCCTGCATTACTACACAGATACTGAAATCCAAGTACAGTGAAGAAAATATCTTTTTTATTGTTGTTGTGTGCATATAACCCATGTCATCTTGTGTATCACTTATGTAAATATATATGTGCACATTAATATTATATCAGAGAATTAGTTTGTGGTAAACCTTTTAATGGGGATATATCAAATGATCTTGAAATTTATATCCAATCCTAATTCATAGCTTTAATTTAAATATACTTTCACTTTTGAAGAGAATGCTTTTATCTGATATTAAAATGAAAACAGATGGTTATTACACCATATGGAAACCCTTGCTGTTTCATATGGAACATCTGTTTACAAACAAGCCTTCTGTTTCCATACTCATGGTGGTTTTCCTCTTTTATATGAGAGAAACTGTGAGTAATGTGAGTTTTTTTAAATGGAGGTGAATCAAACAACCATAAAATGTACTTGAATTTGTACAATCAAAATAGATTTCAAGGATATGACAGCTTTGCTTTAGGCCACTTGACTACTAGAACATTAATTTCAATTTTATATCTTGAATCATTCACAAGCAAGTGAATTTTCTCAAAGGTTATATATAGTTTTTGGTTGTTGTTATCCGTGTAACACCTTTATTCTAAGGAAGTAAAAGTTCCTTGCAAGGCCTAACTCACATAACTCTCTTTGAAACATAACAGTATCATTTCAGGTTATTTATCTAGATAAATATGTTTCATTGTTAATAGACTTACTAATTCAAAAGGATCAACAAATCTACCTAAAATTGTTTATTTTGCATTTTTACTTTAAAATTATAATTTTCTTTGAGAAAGTAAATTGCTGACATTATACATAATATAATTCTTCTGCATTAAAGGAAAGAAACAGCACGTTTAATTTACAAGAAGAGACAACAGTATGAATTAGTACTTTGCTTCCAATTAAGAAAAAGTTTGCCCCATTCACACAGATATGTCATACAAAGAATATTGTGATTAATATTTTAAGAACACTTAAAAATTTGTATCCCTCATATTAATGTTGTTCAATAAGAATTACAATTGCTCTTGTGCATTTGAAATATACATTCTGCTACACGCTACTTGAAACCAACCATATGCATACAATTCATTTTTCTTTTTTTTTTTAGTGTGTTCTAATTTTTAATTTTGCTTTTCAAGAACAAAGGAATACAACACTAACAATTTAAAAGAGGAAAAAGCTCAGACCATAAAAACAAGTATAAAAAGAGTTGTTGAATAATCCTGAGGCCTGCTGAGGCAGTTCCTATTATTAGCTAATTAAAGAAAGACTGAATGTGAAGTTTCTAAGTGATCTTTGGTATCTGAAATGTAACAGAGTATACCCCGACCAGCTACAGGGGTCAGAGGGCGGGAGAGTCGGAAGGCAACACCCAGGGGGAGGCCCCATCTTTTTAACATCACGGCTTCCGTAAGCCTCACAGTCTAGGAATATTATTGAAATGATCCATATCTCTCCTTTAAAAAGAGCTAACGTCTAACATCGGCTCGGAAGTCAAAACGACAGGGCTCAAACCAGGCCTCAAATACTCCCGAGCCGCAATGTGGTCTTCGTTGCTCTGGGTCCGGGCTCCTTCCTCATTTCCAAAAAGATGTGTCATAAGCCTGGTAAATGTTTGCTTAAGGTCAAACTCTACAAGCTTCGTGGCCTCCAGGGTATGTGTCTCCGGTTTATGGGCAGAGCGAGAACTCTGTTCAAAGAGCTGCGGGTTTTCTCCATCCTTTATGTCAGCAAATAACTGGTGCGGGGAGAAGAGCCGCACGGCCTCCAGCTGGTGGAGCACAGGGTGGTGCTGGGCTTCGGTCTGGTCGCGCCGGTACACGTCGCCCACCACCAAGAAGGCGTCCAGCCCCGCGCGCAGCAGGTCCCACTGGTGCGCGGACGTGTGCGCGCGCAGCATGTGGGTTGCGTTCACGTAATAGCCTCCGCCCTTCTTCCGGTTTGGGTGGTCGGCCGGGAAGAGCAGGCTGTCGAAGCGGGCGACGGGCTCTGCGGCAGCGGGCCTCGCGCCCAAGGCCTGATGCTCAGGGCCTCGGCAGACGCCGCTGGCCTTCCTCGCCAGGTGGACGCGCACCTGGGCAGCTCTCCTGAGAGCCCAGCAACTTCTTTCCCGGGTTCTCCAATCTGCAGAAACTGGAACCTGGTGCACAGCTGATGGGAATGCAAAATGGTGCAGCTGCTGTAGAAAACAGTCTGGCAGTTCCCGCCGCTCCCCGGGAGACAGGAGACCAGCCCGGGGTCCAAATCCTGGGCGCGGCAGTCTCTCCCCTCTCCGGGCCCGGCTCCAGCTCACCTCGGCGCGGCCCGCCTGGGTGCCGCCATCTTGCAACCTTGGCTATCACATTTTAAAAGTAAGATATTTAAAAACCTTTTTAAAAGCACTATATTTGGGCATATTCTTAGAAATGTTGTCAGAATTCTTAAAGACAAAAATGCTTCGATAGACATTATGTAGTCTATGTTTTCTCTTCCTCCTTTCTTTTCTTTCCTCCCTCTCTCCCTTCGTCCCCCCTTCCTTCCTTCCTTCCAATCAAGCCCAAAACACCATATTTAAAGAGACAAACTACTTACGTTTGCATTCCACAGTGGAAAACTGAGAAAGTTTGAGTGACCTCAAATTTCACATGCCATGTATCATGGTTGAACCAGTTCTATCAATTTGTTTCGTCAAATTATAACTATTGAACCCCAGTAAAAATAAGAACATGAAGATCTTCTTTTTCCTTTTTCACAGAAATTTTGTGAAACTTTTTGTAATCCTTCTTTATATCCTCCAGAAGGACCCTGTTTCCTTCTTTCCTTCAAATCCAAGCCCCTTTCCATTGTCCTTAGGGGTTTGATTTAAACAGGGAATATTATTATTCTTTAAATAGTATCAGTGTAAGACAGGCCTACTCTACCGCTCTTTGAAATAAGGTGCATATTTATACTCTACACGGAGTCGATCACTGAACTAAAGATGGGAGATACTTTCAATTCCGATATGGCAGAGAACAATTTCTCCCTATCCTTGGAATCCTCAACATAAAGCTACCTTTTTTATGTTGCCACAGGGTGTGTTTTTTTTTTTTGCTACTCTGCTTACAGGAGTGGGGAAAAGTGAGAGAAAGTGGACTAAAAGGAAACTGGAATCCCTTATCATCTTCTGGGTCCCAAGCACTATGCTAGCTGCATAACATGACACGTTTTATACAATAGCTATTCTGATATTGATTTAATTTTGAGAAAGTATTAGGTTCACACATGGTAGTTATTTTCCCCAGATGACACAAGTATTAATTACCCAGACTCAGGGGTCAAATCCAGGTCTTACTGGATCTGCAACCCTTGTATTCCATTCCATCACCATTCAGAAGGTGGAGCATAGCCAGAGCATGGTGATGGTGAGTATTGCTATCCAAAACCATGCTTCCTAAAGTTGTATGTCTTCAACAATTTCATATATGTATCAGTATGTATATGAAATTTCATATATATATGTTAATATATAAAATTTCATATCTGTGTTAATATATAAAATTTTGTATATGTTATATTTAACAGTTTTATTTAACAGTTTCACATATATATGTTATGTATATACATGTGCATGATATCAGTTAAGAACATAGTAAATATTTGAGGAATATTTGAGGAAATATTGTAAGAGCAGTCTATGAGAAATTGAGAGAGACAAGCAACGGTTAACAAATTATTTTCATGCCCTTACCTCCACAGAGCACTTGTGAAGGCTCCAGCTGCAAAGGGCACCACACCCTGGAACAGATACTCAACCTGGTTATTCCTGTGAAGCGGAAGGGAGATGAATACTTCTACCTGGTATGTATATCACACTTACTTGTTCTTAAGGTGGAAAATTGACCTTAATATGTGCAAAACCGAAAGTTCTCCTGAAAGTGATTGTGTACTCCATTTAAAAAGATTAATGAGGTAATTTGTACATTTTAGTGATTTACTCCTTAAAAATACAAATCTAAAACTATATATTGATACATTTTTCCTAGTTTGTTTGATTATCTCCTATAGTTACTCAAATGCACTGATTAAGTTACTGATGTTTCTTTAATTTCTCCAAGTACCTAACTGGATAACACAACACACACAAACATACACACACATACACAAATCCCCCCAAAAAAGCTTAAGGCAATGTTGAAGAAAGTATTTCTTCATGCCAATGGGAGTACTTGTCAGCAATCACCACAAAACAATACTGAGTGTTTTGCTGGTGTGAACCACAGAAGATAAAGTCCCAAAGTTATCTTCTAGGAGAAAAAGAGTTTTCCAAGATCATCTTTTTCTAGTTTTTGGTATTATTAAATATGATAAGTGTAATGGTAGATATTTCATCATGATTTCAGTGGACAATGTAATTTCCAGTCTTGTCCTACTTTGTTATATAAAGGCCATTGATTTATTTTCTAAAAATAATTTAGACAAATTTAGGTCAGATGGTACATGAATTAATTCATTCAGTAAATACTTACTGAGAAAGTAATAAATGCCAGGCACTCTTCTAAGGACTGGGGTACAAGCCGTCTCTTTCTTGAGCTTATATTATAGTTGGTGTGATAGAGAATAGACAAGTGTATGATATATGTTGTGTGATTAATGCTATAAATAATTATGAAAACAGATGGGTATGAGGTTGGACAAAGGGTGTAAGGATGTCTTATAGTCAAGGGTAACTCCTCAGAGAAAATATTTTGAGCAAATGCCTCAATGGAGTAAGTGAGCTGTGAACCACCCTGGAAGAGGAAGGTGAATACGTTGTCTCCCTTTGTCTTTCTTTTCATGGTTAGAGAGAGTGAAAGATTCTAGTGGTTATACTGTAAAGTCTGTCTGTGTTGTTGTCCTGAAGAAGATTATTAGACAGTATTATGGAATGTTGTATCATGTTAGCCATTTTTAATTTTTCCTCTTACATTAATTTCTTATACCCTTATACAGCACTTAAATACTTAAAACATTAATAGAGCATTAAATTCCTTTTTCTCTGTTCTCAGAGCTTTCTGTATTTCCTGACATTATAGTCTGTATTGTCATGGCCATGTGTGTATCTCCCAGCAAACCCAGAGCTTCCCAAGCAGTGAGCACAGTGCATTTTATAGGTGCTTAATATATAAATACTATCTATTTGTTGAATGATTCAAAGGCCCTCTTAGAAATTTTCTGGGACAAAATCATTTCTTCCTAGCTGTAATTTATGAGAACCCTGCATGTGTTCCTATTTGAGCATATCCAAGTGTCCTTCCTGAAGACAAATTTTGCTTCATTTTGAAGCTACTATGTCAGGGAAAGAGGGGGTGGGTAGTTTTCCACTCAGTTGAGAATCCTGTGTAGGCTTCTAACACCGACATTGCAGTTTGCCCATCTGGTTTCCAAAGCAACCCGTGTTGTGCCCTTACAACAGTGCAAAGTACCGGCACTCCAGGCATTAACTGGAACTACTGGATATCCTATTGCTAACCAAACCAGGATAAGAGACTTGATACTCTTTTAGAGACTGAAGGTTATCTAAGAGACACACAATATTTACATTTTATGCTTGGATCAAGTTTGACCACATTCATTTAATTCATCACAATTTCACCTTGATTAAAATGTGTTTTATTATTTTCTTAGCTTTTGTTAAGGGGTTTCACAATACACAGTGACACGATATTCAGCACTCCAGTTACTGTAAAGCTATTTTTTTGAAGATAGTATTTATTACATCAGAGTTAAAAATATAAAACCTTTGTGACATTTTTACTTTACAGTATTTTTTAGTTCTTAAAAAAAATTATATTCCCTAAAGCACTAGTGTGCTTCCTCCTTTATGATCAAATGAACTGTATAAATAATAAACTTGCTTTTTATTTTCCTTTCCCTCGAAGAAGAGCAAAGCCAAATGTGAACTTCAGGCACAGTAACTTTTCCCTTTCTCCTGATTTACTACCTTTAATTATTTTTTGTTACTTAATTGAATCTTCTTTTGCTTTAAGCTGTCTCAAAAGTATTGCATAAAGAATTCGGATATTGTATGCATACATAATAAACAAATTAACCATTTCCATTTGCTCTTGAACAAAGCAACTAAATTCTGAGCCTTATTTTTCTCATTAACATATATGTTTTTAATTTCCTTTTCAAAATATTGTGAAAGACCTATGAACATATATTTAGCATAACACCTGTTGTCCATATGAAAGTTTATTCAAAAATTGATATAAATTGACATTATGAAATGATTTAACATAACTTGGGGTGATAAGTTGAAAGCTATTTCATTCAAGTATTTATTAAATAACCATGAACAAATAAAGGTAATATCTCTCTTGTTATTAATTAAATAAATTTATTTGATTTTTAAAATTTAGATAGTACTAGTTTTGAAGTATTAAAAATCCAATTAAATCTAAAATAGCATGTATGTGAGACTCAAAAAATACAGATGTTTGGATTTAACATGCTATTGTTATGATGTAGAAAGTGAGGAATTGAAAATTAAAATGAAATCCATTACAGAGTTGTATATGGTATTTCTTTGTCAGCAGAATGGTCACTGTTCATGAGTAACTTCAGTTAATTTTGTCATATATGTGTGTGTGTGTATATATATATATATGTGTGTGTGTGTGTATATATATATATATATAGATAGATATACTGCATTGTATAAATTAGGTCAATCAGTGGACATTGTGGCTAAGAACATGGACTTCAGAGTCTGGAAGTTCTGGGTCTGAACCCAGGCTCTGCCACTTTTTAGCTGTATGACAGGTAATTTATTCAGTTTCCTCATCTGTATAATAGGGACAGAAATACTAAATTTATAGGTTGTTTTATAGATTACATGGGCTACTTTATATCTATTAGTTGTAGGGGCCTCCAAACAAGTTCTACAGAAAGTAGATAATATTAGATTTTAGTGTCAAAATAAAAAGTCTGCAATACTGCCACTCCCCATCAGCTACTCAAAGAACAATAAAGTGAATTTTTTGGATTTCTTGAAAGGTATCTTAGATTTCTCACATGCCCACATTTTGTGAAGCTTCATCAAATGGCATCAGTCTTGTTCATCCTCTTCTACACTTACCCCTACAATTGACATCTGTTCCCCAGCAGCTACTTATAGGTGCCAATGATAATGCCCATAGTTGTGTGCAGGTCAGCCCAAGGAGAGATATAAAATATAACTTGGAATCTAAATATGTGACATCAAGAAACCCTATATTCCATATAGTTCCAATCCTAACTAAAAATATTCAAGTAATATTTTAATAGCATAATTTCTTTCTTTCTCTTTTTAGGAGGGGCAATATATTTTTATTTGTGCTCAAAGCCATTAAAAAAAAGTAATATTCCAGGTACCTGAAGCATCATGAGTACATTTATACACAACTGATTTTCACAGGAAACCATATTTGTGTTTGTTTTAGAACATTACCCTCCCTTGTTACATTTTTTAGTAATGTTTTATTATCTATTATGATAAGCTAGATGAAAAAAATCATATAATATTTGCCAAGACAAATAATTAGCCCTATTGAGAATAGTGTTCTGATGAATAAACTCAGTTGATGAATTACAGATTATCAATTTCCCATGACTAGTCCTTTCTTAATAATATTTAAAATCTGATTTGTAACTTCTCAGAAGTTGATAATCAGAGAAAAAAGGTTTGGTTTTATTTCTTAGGTTGTTTGTTTGACACAAGTTAGAATTTGACTTTTTTTTTTTTTCTTTCAGTACTTTGAATATAATGTGCCACTCCCTTCTGGTCTATTTTTTCTTTGTCCTGTTGTGATTGGATGACTTCTACTGCCTTGTCTTTGAGTTAACTGATCCTTTCTTCTGCTTCATCAGGCCTGCTGTTGAGCCCCTCTAATGCAATTTTCAGTTCAGTTATTGGATTCTTCAGCTCTGTGACTTCTATTTGGTACTTTCTTATATTTTCTCTCTCTCTGTTGAAGTTCTCACTGTGTTCATCCATTCTTTTCCCCTGAAGTTCAGTTAGCATCTTTATGACTATTATTTTGAACTCTTTCTCAGGTAAATTACTTACTAATGCATCCCTTGTATAAAATATTCCATTTTCATGTTTTTGAAAATGAATATATTTGTGTTCTACTATGAATTTTTAAGAGAATATTTAGAGTAGTTCATATAAAACTCTGAATCTGATATCCAAAATTTCAGTGGAAAGTTGTGTTTTTTTAAGCATAAATATTTTATAAACCCAGGATTATAGGTCTTTTTATACTTTTCAGGTGTCTTTTATATTTATTAATTACTATGTAATACCTGTCTGGTTTTATCTCAGATCTCTGCACATATCTGTAAGGCACACATGACTGAGTCCATTCCTTATATGAGCATAGTAAGAACAAGGTCACAGATTGGCAAAACTTAACTTGGTATTCAGGTTTATCTGGCACGTTTATCAGCCATGCACTTTGCTTTACTCCATTCTAGTTAAACAGACTCAGATAGAAAATGCTATCTTAACCTTAGTTCCCTGAAGGAGTGCATGAGAGCTTTTCTTGCTAGTAGATTATTTAGGAAGAAATTTCAGTGAGTTAGGGTCTAGGTGAGAAAACAGGAAATAAGAAGTCAGTACTAAGACACACTGTTTAGTTGACCACTAAAAAGATGACTGATGCTGGATCCTTAGGGAATTTCTGAGGAATTTATAAAATGTACCTTAGAACAGGCTGCCTAGAATGGAAAGGGAAAGAACTTATCATTGTCTCCTCTTCACTTTTTCAAGGATGACCCTACAAAATTAATTGCTGGGTCACTTCTAAGTTGCATCAGAGTGAGTGTGGAGTATTTCACTTTTCAAGGATGACCCTACAAAATTAATTGCTGGGTCACTTCTAAGTTGCATCAGAGTGAGTGTGGAATATTCCTCACAATATCTACATGCCAGCATCAGACAAGTCCCAAGGCACTGTCGACTTTAGGTGGGGTGCTGCCTAATTTTGTCTATAAAGTCTGAGTGAAGCAGCCAATGCCTTTATCAGTGGCTGGAGCAAAAGGTAAGGCCAAAAGGGTTTGAAGTGGTGCACGAAAAATGTTTGACACAAGTACCTATTCCACTCAAAATGTGTTTATTAAACAGAAAGATAGTCTATAATACAATTGCTTGTGTTTTTTTATTTTTTATTTTTTGTAACATCTTTATTGGAGTATAATTGCTTTACAATGGTGTGTTAGTTTCTGCTTTATAACAAAGTGAATCAGCTTTATAACAAAGTGAATCAGCTATACATATACATATATCCCCATATCTCCTCCCTCTTGCATCTCCCTCCCACCCTCCCTATCCCACCCCTCTAGGTGGTCACAAAGCACCAAGCCGATCTCCCTGTGCTATGCGGCTGCTTCCCACTTGCTATCTATTTTACATTTGGTAGTGTATATATGTCCATGCCACTCTCTCACTTTGTCCCAGCTTACGCTTCCCACTCTCCATGTCCTCAAGTCCATTCTCTATGTCTGCGTCTTTATTCCTGTCCTGCCCCTAGGTTATTAAGAACCAGTTTTTGTTTCTTTTTTTAGATTCCATATATATGTGTTAGCATACGGTATTTGTTTTTCTCTTTCTGTCTTACTTCACTCTCTATGAGTCTCTAGGTCCATCCACCTCGCTACAAGTAACTCAATTTCGTTTCTTTTTATGGCTGAGTAATATTCCGTTGTATATATGTGCCACATCTTCTTTATCCATTCATCTGACGATGGACACTTAGGTTGCTTCCATGTCCTGGCTATTGTAAATAGTGCTGCAATGAACATTGTGGTACATATACCTTTTTGAATTATGGTTTTCTTAAGGTATATGGCCAGGAGTGGGATTGCTGGGTCATATGGTTGTTCTGTTTTTAGTTTTTTTTTTCTTTAATATTTATTTTATTTTATTTATTGATTTTTTTTTTTGGTTGCTCCAGGTCTTAGTTGCAGCCGGTGGGCTCCTTAGTTGTGGCATGCAAACTCTTAGTTACGGCATCTGTGTGGGATCTAGTTCCATGACCAGGGAATGAACCCAGGCCCCCTGCATTGGGAGTGTAGAGTCTTTAGCCAGTGCACCACCAGGGAAGTCCCCCAGATCCTTTATTCTGATCCATTTCTTCCAGGGTCATAAACTCCTTTAGGCTGATGCTGTATGAGGCCTATTCTTTGAGCTATCCTATTTTGTTCCTCTCAGCTGAGTTGCTAGGCGAGTCTGGCTAGGTGTTGGATGATAGACCAAAACTGGAACTTGATCCAGATATGGCAGCAGCGGCTCCTGATCCAGCTCCTTCCCCTTGCCAAAGCTAGCCCAGTCGGACTGAGACTTGTGAGGCAGGGAGATGTCATCTGAAGTGGGGGACTTAAGGCACTTCCCCATCTTCCGGGGTTTGAGTGTGTGATCTGTGTGCTGTTTTGACAGTCTTCCAACCTCATTCTTTTTGTTTGTTTGTTTTTAATTAATTAATTTATTTATTATTTTTATTTATTTATTTTTGAAAAAATTTTTTACATCTTTATTGGAGTATAATTGCTTTACAATGATGTGTTAGTTTCTGCTTTATAACAAAGTGAATCAGTTATACATATACATATGTTCCCATATCTCTTCCCTCTTGCATCTCCCTCCCTCCCACCCTCCCTATCCCACCGCTCCAGGCGGTCACCAAGCTGATCTCCCTGTGCTATGCGGCTGCTTCCCACTAGCTATCTACCTTACGTTTGGTAGTGTATATATGTCCATGCCTCTCTCTCGCTTTGTCACAGCTTACCCTTCCCTGTCCCCATATCCTCAAGTCCATTCTCTAGTAGGTCTGTGTCCTGTTTTTAGTTTTTTAAGGAACCTCCATACTGTCCTCCATAGTGGCTGTATCAATTTACATTTCCACCAACAGTGCAAGAGGGTTCCCTTTTCTCCATACCCTCTCCAGCATTTGTTGTTTCTAGACTTTTTGATGATGGCCATTCTGACCTGTGTGAGGTGGGTGATACCTTATTGTGGTTTTTTTTTTTTTTTTTTTTTTTTTTACGGTACGCGGGCCTCTCACCGCTGCGGCCTCTCCTGCTAAAGAGCACAGGCTCCGGACCCGCAGGCCCAGCGGCCATGGCTCACAGGCCCAGCCACTCCGCGGCACGTGGGATCCTCCCGGACCAGGGCACAAACCCACGTTCCCTGCATCAGCAGGCGGACTCCCAACCACTGCGCCACCAGGGAAGCCCAGGGTTTTTCTTAATCCTTTCTATTCAATAATCTCTTATTCTAAGAAACAATTTAATTAGTTAATTAAATTATATTTGATTTAATTGGCGAGGCAAAAGGTGAATTGGCAATCATCTTGATAATCACCCTTTTTCATTAATAATTGACAATTCTACATTTAATTAATTGATTATGTCAGAGAGAAGGAAGTTGGGAGGATAAAAATTAAGGTATTTTCTCCTCAACGAAAAAGAAAATATCAAGTATTTTCTTAATATATATAGCACTCTTTTAAATATCAGGATAAGGACAAAACACACAAATTTCTAAAACACAGAACTAGTAAAATCTGAATATTTATAAAAGATATTAAGGATCACTTCAAATCCCTTTGATTAATGATTTAAATTCATTACCCACGTAAGTTAATGTGCAACCTTGCAATATTAGCAGGATTATATAGTTCAGAACAGTGGAGATGAAAGCACTTTTCTGTTTTGTGTGGTTCAGACTCTGTGTTGTCTTGTAGTTGTCCCACTTGCAGAAGAGTGATAATAAAGTAAAGCATGCTCCATGAGAGTAACTATGGTGATGTGAGGGCTTGAATTCATATCATCAAGTATGATGGAAGATGAGTTGTATTTGTGTTCTGTGTGGTACCAGATAAATGTCCAAATGAGTCAAAGTTCAGGGTAGGATCTCTTCTGATCAGTCTTATCTTGAGCTCAGCTTTGTCCATTGGAGGAGTACAGTAATTCTGTGAGCAAATAAAAAAACTCTGACTGTTTATTTGTGCTTAGGAGAAGGAAAAATTTTTTAAAGTGTAGTAATATACCCAATAGCAAGAAGGAGTAATACTTAGTGGGACATAAAGAAAATACTAGCAGTGTCAGGGCAACTCTGTGATGTTAAACAGATGTTTTAATATTCAAATGACAGTGATAATGAACCCAAGCAGCATTGTTGGTCAGTAGACCTTATTTTATACAATAGAAGAGTGTCACTGGTACCAAACAGATTCAACTGATATTGAAAAAGTGAGGGCTGGGGAAACCAAAAATGAGAACCATGTCTGTAAGCACCAAAGTACCACTGGGAAATTCCAGAAATTCTTGGAGTGGAGATGTATTTGTTTCCAATTAGTGCTTTAAGGAATTACCACAAACTTGGTGGCTTAAAACAACAGCTATCTATTATCTTACAGTTCTGGAGGTCAGAAGTCTAAACTGGATTGGCCACACTCTAGTCCTTCTGGAGGCTCTCAGGGAGAATCCATTCCTTGTCTTCTCTGGTTTCTGGAGCCTGCCCACATTCTTTGGCTCTAGTACCTTCAATACACAAACCTCTACTTCCACCCTCACTTTTCCTTCTCTAACTCAGAATCTCTCTTGCCCTCCTCTTTCAGTTATAAGGATCCTTGTGATTACTTTGGGCCCCTAGATAAGCCAGAAGAAGTTCATCATCTCAAGATTCTTAAACACATCTGCAAAATCTTCTTTTGCCAGATAAGGTAGATATTCACAGATTTCTCAAATCAGAACATGGACATCTTTGAGAAACTATTTTTTTCTGTATAACACAAAGGATACATTTTTAGAGATTTTAGGATGGATTGCCCTATAAGCAGAGGCAGCAAGATCTTATAAATATGACTTTATATTCTTAAAAAAGTAATATTTGGATGGAAAAATGACAAAAAGGACAGAAATACTCTCTAAAAAAATCCAGTGATATAAAACTTGCATACATACACTTGCAGAATAAATACACATTAATTCAGTTTATTTCTTTAAGTTAGTTAAATTTACCTCATGCAAATAATTAAAATACAATTTGCTTATGTTGACTGAAGCTATTTGTTTTAAATCATTCTGGCTAGAAAACCTAGTCAAATTAATTTTCTGATAATTTAAGTGGGTCCAAAATGCTAGTTTTGGTCAATCTTCTCTCTATGTATGAAAGCCAGAGCTACACTATCTAAAGGAAAGTTCAGGTATAAAGAAGAAAGAAAAAAAGATAAAACCACACTCTTATACTTGTTGAGAAAAATCACACAGCAAATGGAAAATAAAAATAAATTTACAGATTAACTTGCCAAGAATGACTTTTATAAGGGACATGTTATATTTTTAAAGATTAAAAAACAGTTACATATATGTTCTGTTTACATTAGTCTATACAGTGGAAACAAGTGTATGAAATCCACCACTGATGTCAGCTATTAAACCCTGGTGAGAGCTTCCATAGGACATTGTAGGACCTGTTTCTCTATTAGTAACTTGGCCTATTAGAATCATTTTGGAAAAAAAGCTGGGATCATACGGATCTGACGATAGATTTATAATAAAAAACCACATGAGCTTGAGGAAATTATTTAATTGATTCAGCCTGTTTTGAGAAAGGAAGTGGAATTTCTGAGCCAAGGTATTTAGTGATTGCATAAATAATCGAGCTGCAACTGTTAACCCAAACCCTCAATCAAGAAATAAAGTGTCAAAAAATGGGAGATATTTGCTACTACTGCTGAGCAAAGCCCTCTCCAATAATCCTCTACATTTGCCTTCTCATCTGTATACCATTCTGTTAGGTCAGTTCCAATCCAATTATACTCTGGTTTTTAGGTCTTTTAGGCTGATGCAAATTGATTTGAATGTGGAAGGTGATGCAACATTTGTCTATATGTTAGTGGTTTCATGTTATGAACTCACACGATTTTGTTTTTAAAATTTTGATTCACATTTGCATTATATGTGACCCCTCATATATCATATACTATGTCCTAATATGCTCATATATGGAATGGTTTCAGTGACATGTGCCTTAGAGATATGTGCAGAGACCTGAAAAGAAACCAGACAGATAATATGTGGTAATTAATAAATATAAATGACACAAAAAATATTCTTAAAAATCCCTATAGTTCTGGGTTTCTAAGGTATTTATGCTTAAAGAAAAAAGCAAAACAACTTGCCATTGAGATTTCAGATACCTGATTCAGAGTCCTATATGAATTACTCTATAAATATTCTCTTAAAAATTCATAGTAAAATGCTGATATACTCATTTTCAAAAATATGGAAATGGAATACCAGATATTTTGATTTGAAGAAAAGTGCATTAAAACATAAGCAGGGGGCTTCCCTGGTTCGTGCCCCGGTCCGGGAAGATCCCACATGCCACGAAGCAGCTGGGCCTGCGCATCCGGAGCCTGTGCTCCACAACAGGAGAGGCCACAACAGTGAGAGGCCCGCGTACTGCAAAAAAATAAAAAAAAAGAAAAAAAAAGAAAAACCCTGATTAACAGGAATATTTGAAACAGAAATTTTTATAATTGAATTGTGTGTTTAAGTTATTGAGTTAGATACTGTCAAATACTGAAAATATTTGACCAATACATTAAAAAAATGCACATAAGTGTGAATTTATTGAAAACAATAAGATTATTTAAAATATTATTACAAAATTCAAATTTTTACATTTATTTTTTCAATTATTTTGTAAATATAAAAATTAGATTTAATTGCTTTTTTCATAGTCTATATAAATATATGTTTAATATTTTATACCTTATAGAGCTTAGAGAAGAAGACTTCTCTGGTATGAACATCCACATATTATGGATGAGGAATTTGAAGTTCAGGTGAATTTAATGCCTTTCTCAAATAACACTACCAGGACAAGGACCCAGAGCTTTTGATTTTTATACCTTTGTTCTTTGAACAACATGTTATTGACTTTCATTATTAAGCTAAGCTTCTAACATAGTTATCTTCTTGTTTCATTTTCTTTTCTCTTAAATGAGAGGTATAGCAAATTTCTAAGTAATGAGAGGTTTTTATAATTAGAAGTTAATATTAATCTAATAATTAGATTTTTTAAATTGAAGTTTTATGTAATTAATGGTATTCAGTGATGTATTGGTTGAGATTTTTTTTTTTTTTTGGCTGCACAACGTGGCTTGGGGGATCTTAGTAGTTCCCAGACCAAGGATGGAACCCAGGCCCCCTGCAGAGGAAGTGCAGAGTCCTAACCACTGGACCACCAGGGGATTCCCTAAGATTTACTTTTAATGCAATTTTCCAAATAGTATTTTTGTTGAGAAGACAAATGCGTAACAACTAATTTTGTTTTTCTGCGAAGCTGGCTCTAAACATCTAAATATTGTACTCAGCAGATTATATGTGGCAGTACACTATGTGCATTCTAATAGAATTTGACAGTTTTAATATTGAATTACCTGCATATATTCCTACCAAAAATGGAGGTCAACGTTGTGTCCATTACAATATTTTTTTGTTGTTGATTTCCTGCTTTTAGAAGCATCGTTTTGAACTCCTGCTCCTACAGATTCTGTTCATTTGGAACAATTTCTAAGAAAATCAACAGAGGTTTTTCAGACTTCCTTTTTCCTCTCTTATGTTACCTGTAATTTCATGACTGTAGGAGTGAATCATCACTATAGTTAGAATTAATCTTACTTTCTCATGGCACAAATTCTTTTTGCATAGCAGTTTGAGGGAGACAATTGAAGAAGGAGGAGGGGTCATTTGAAATTGTGTTGCTTTTTTCATCAACTATGTATGCAAATGTAAAAAAAAAACATTGTTTCAAACCCATTTTAAACCCTAAGTATCAAAATTACATTGATTCAGTTCATTTTCATGCAGCTTTTCAATACTTAGTGCAGTGCACATTCTAAAGACAGACTAGCTAAGTAAGAACCTGGATTCCACCATTTGCTCACTGTTTGACCAAGTTGCTTAACCTCTCTTTGCCTAAGTTTCCACATCTGTAAAATGAAGATAATAATACCTGACATGGCAATGTTGAAACTATTAAATGTGTTAATATATTTAAGCTCCTGGGTACTTTATCTAGCACATAATAAGTACTCACTAACAATAAGCAATTTTTTGAAGCAATAATATGTAATTTAAAAGTAAATGAAGTATAAGTGTGCCAATTTGCAATACTTAGAAACTCTTGAAAATAACACCCTAAAGGAAGAATGAGGCATCCAACGATGTCTGTTTGATCTTATCTTTCTTTCATTAGCTATCTTCTGGGCCCTAGAATGTATGAATTTACCGCTCTTTGGAGTTTATTTTATAATAGCAAGAAAAACAAAATAAAAATAATAAACCAGGTGTTGTATTTTACAAGTTGGGCATTGAAAAAAAAAAGAAATGTATATAGTATAAGGAATCTGCAAATATATAAATACTAAGACAAAGAAATAAGCAATTAACAATAACAAAAAGAACCAATCTAATCCCACCTAATAATAGTAGTGTTTGAATGTTTGAATATGTTGTACTCTAACCTTAGAATTTTATAATTCTCTTGAGATATTTGTGAATCAAATATTGTATCATTATAATACTCTATACACATGGAAAAATTATGCTCTAATAATATTAGTCAAGCAAGCCCATAAAATTTCTATATAATTTGGGGGGAAATGTATATCATATTGCTTTTGACCATTAAAGAAGTAGTATTTAAGTAACTTTAAGGGCAAATTATTTTAATGTCTAGGTAACTGTACATTCAAGTGTATTGTGTTTATTCTAAATGAAAAGAAAGTGAAGGCAACTACAATAGACTGTCTCTTTACCAGCCTCCACTTAATAGACTCACTAGAATAACTACTGCACAATGCTCTTCTCCTTAAGGCACACAGACCAAAGCCCTTGACGTGTTGAGTGCTGACTTTTATTGCTTCTGTGAAAAAAAAATGTGTCCAATTGGGAACTGATGGATGAGGCAAGTAGTTTCATATACAACGACAATGACAGCAACAACGCTTTTCTATTGGCTGTGGCCAGAGTCAGAATGTGGGTAGGTCGGGATGTAATATCTAGTACTTGATATTCCTATGGCTCATGAAGAAAATTGAAATGAAAAATTGTACACAATGCATTGCAAAAGTAGTGCCAATGGCAGTTTTGTTTAAAAATATAGTAGTAAATAAGCCCTGTATTAAATGACTGTCAAATTGCCTTTCATATTTAGGTTCAAATAAGATATTACTGCTTATTTTATGCCATTTATTATTTCCCACTTTAAAAAAAGGATTTTGATCAGCCAAGTAAGACTGACTCTCAGTTATTTAATATAAGGATGCTTCTGTTGTATCTAAAACGTGCAGGAAAACTTCACATCTGGTTCTTACATAAATAATTAACAAGTATTTCCTTTTCTGAACAACAGTAGTGTATAAATCTGAGAATTAGAGAGTAGCCATACATTTCAGATGCCAGAATGGAACATAAATGAGGCCTACCTATCTCATTTTTAATGTATGCATGAATGCTGAATTTAGTTGATCTGCTGCTTTTAAATAGGGGACAAAATAATCAAAAAAACCTGAGATAGTCCATAACTTACTCTTTCATAAACAGTTTGGTTGGAGTTTCTAATTACTAGAATTTATCTTTTAAAATTGTGCCTTTTTTTTTTTTTTTTTTTTTTTTTTGTGGTACGCGGGCCTCTCACTGTTGTGGCCTCTCCCGTTGTGGAGCACAGGCTCCGGATGCGCAGGCTCAGCAGCCATGGCTCACGGGCCCAGCCGCTCCGCGTACCTTTCTTTTTATTTACACTTAGTTCCAGCTTATTCTTACTCTGATTAGCCCCTTCTTTTCCTTCTTTCTTCTCAGTAGATGGGTGTTATTTTTTAGTTATTCTTCTTCTGGTTAGACAAATATAGCAATTCTAGGTGTTAAAACCACCAATGATCATCTCCAGAGGTAAAGAAGTAAAAGAAGAAAAGGAAGTAACATATTTTGTCTACTTTTTAAAGTGCGAGATAACCACATATTTCGCTCACCCCAATACTCTGTCTCTGCAACATATATCTTGTCACATTTATTTGGCCAAAAAAGTCACCATAGTATCCCAGGCCCATCATTGCCCAGGGAAATGGGAATGGCATGATTGATTTAGACTAGTTTGAATTTACCCATTTATTAGAGATAGGGATATCTTTGGTGAACTGTGGATACCTAAGGAAATATACTGGCTGATGGCAAGAAAAAGGGCCTGGATGTTTTGTGTGTAGACACTAAATAATGTGTATTAAAATCGAGGACCCAACCTGTTATTTAAAATCTTAAATGATTTAATTGAATCCAAACTCAATTAACGTTGAAGTGATATAGATTCTACACAGGATAATTTTAGCTGAAGGAAAAGGAGTTTTCTGAAGAGATTATACAAGAAAACATTCACCAGTCCAAACAAGAGTCAGAATTGCAGAAGTTTAGAGAATGAGATAGGATGATATTTGACAGGGAGTTCTATTGGGAAAACAGATAATGCATATTCAAAAAAACTGCCCAGCAGGTAACATCAGGAAAGGATAGATCTTAGCACAGTTTTCAAGACTCCTGTGATTTAAGAGGACAAATCAGCATAAAATAGCAAATAGTTCCAGATAGACAAGGAATCTTGAGGTTGATATTAAAACTTGGAAGTAGGAAAAGGAGAACATGCTAGGAAGTTAAATGTTTGACTGTTGGTAATGAAAAAGGGATTAACTTTCCAATTTTACGGCAAAGACAAAGGTCAAGGAACATTCAGTATGGTGGATATGCTACTGAGATCTGCGTAAATTATCTGAGATATTTAAGTGATAGCCAATATGCAGATCATTGTTATCTCTGATAATGGACACAAAAAACTGCAGAACCTGGATTAGGAATGAAGCTAAAACTTGAGGTTATTATTTATATTACCATGACTGTGAGAGGAAATGACTTACAGAAAAGCAGATAGTACCTGAGCATCCGGGAGGTAGTACCTGAGATAATGAGAGAAATTAATAGGCATGGGCTGGAGAAGAAGTTTATTAAAATATTGCAAAGACTTTTGACATATAGTAGAGTTTATAAACAAATTTTAAATGACCACCATCTGTTTTTTACAATATTGGAAAGTATATTAATGTGTTATATATTATATGTGTGTCTTATAGACAGAATTTAACATCCATAAAAGATACTTGCATAGACTTTTGATGTACTCCAAATATATAATACATTAACAGCACATAATTCTCCCCCTTATAATACAGTATGATGTAACTGCAAAATTTTTTGATTCCTTCAGATAAATAATGTGGTTATAAATAGTTGAGTAAATGTATTAGTAAAATTAATGTACATTCTTAGACTATGATAACATGTGATTCACCTTGTTACTTAAGCAAAATTAAACATTTACACATGTTTTAGAAGCATAATTTATATTTTATTTTTAATACTTATTAATTAACTCAATATTCTATTTATAGACTCAAACTAAATTTTCTGGGCATTTTGCCCACAGGACTATTTGTATTTATCTCCATACAGTAAAAAGTGAAAGGCAGCTTGATACAAAAGAAAAGAATATGTAATACACATTTAAAATATATAAAATTACTATATTAGAAAATAATACAGTATAATACTTATAATATAAAAAGAATATATCTAGCTCTTTTAAAATAAACTATGAAAATATATATGTTTCTCTCTTTATATCAAGGACCAATACAGTTATGGGAATTGAGGTTTATATATGATTTTCTGACATTCAGAGAACATTGTAGGTTGGAGAGCTTCTTAGATGCCAGTTATCTTACACCACACACTGCCACTGCTCTGGCCACAGCTGACTGAAGCAGACACTATAGGGCAATCATCTACAGGATAAGCAATGGCCTAGGTGTGGTCATAGAGAAAAACTCTTCCTAACAACATTTTGCCATCCTAGCCCAGGGCTGGAATGCACTTTGATCCTTCTTATTGGGTGTATGAGGCAATCATAGAGAAGAAAACAGAGTTGAAAGAAGGGGACTCAAGCTGTCAGACGCACAAACAAGAAGCACTGAGCAGAGGCTCTGCCAAAGGAAAAGCCACACAGACCTAGAAGCAGTGATGTGGAGAGATATTTATGGTATTAGCAGGGACAATCACAGTTAGAAGCAGAGACAGAGGATTTCTGAGTCACTGTCACAACATAAGTACAGTCACTGGTGCCGGGAGCAATGTCTAATGCCTGCTGAGGAAATGGGAGGATGGCCAGCTTGTCCAGCTGGACTGCTAGAGATCCTTCTGCGTCCTGAACAACATTCCTGACTTCCTTCAAGTTTCAACATGAGGCAGCTGAAGTGATGACCTACTTTTCCTTAATCCTCATAAAAAATCCTTGACAACTGAGACAGCCTTTATTTCAATCTGATTCTTGCAGCCTAAAAGAGCCTACCTAACACAGTCAATATTTAATTATTCGCTTTCCACACACTTCCTCAAATGAAGGAATGAAATTTGAAACTAAGAAACTGTAAATTTGAAAACTGCAAAAATATAAATATCAAAATTCAAGACACGGAGGAACACATTTTTACCGATTTAAGAGCTAATCTTATTTCTAAGTTTAAATATTATATTTAAGTATACATTTCTTGTGATCAGAACAAAAAACAGACATCTGATGGGGTAGGAATGTCTATATGATTCTTATTATCTCATGAAAGAAACAATACATGTTATCCAAAGAAAGGCATCATTTTTGTTCATAGCAATTTTCAAGTCCAAAGTGACCTTAAACAAGCAGCATTAAATCACAAGCTATAAGTGATGTCTTTAACAAAAGTTTATAGTAAATCCAGTTCTTTTATATGACTCTTTCCTATGATCACCCATGATAAAAGACAAGGAAATAGTATTGAAACTGCAGAGTCTGTTTTCAGTTTGCTCTGTGTTTTGGTCTACAATCTTATTGTCCTTGAAAGGTACTTTGGAACTGTCTTTTCTTTCTACATACAAATATAGAACAAGGCTATTCCTCAAATTTCTATAGCCTCATTTCCTAGTTTTAACTATAACTTAACAAAGTTTGCCTAACATACGACTTAAATGCATTTATTCCTTTGCCTGAACTTGAGTTGTCTAGTACTTTTTCTCCAAGTCAAACATTACACGTTGCACATTTTTTAATGTATAGATTTAGTTCCTCAGAAAGGCATTTCCAAAAGAAATAATACTTCAAACTGTATGATTTAAGATGTCCAATATTTCAAAAATGAAACAGCACAGCTAAAACGATGATATAAAAATAAATCAACTAAAATATTAAGGACAATGCAAACATTCTGACAGCTCATACAAATTATCCATTACTAATGTCTATCTGGATTTCATCTCTGGAAGTTCACTGTATATTTCTAAAGTACTTTCTATTTAAATTTTAAAAATCTCTTTAATCACATGGCAAGCAAGGATATTTCTTTGGGTTGTAGTGCAGTCATAAATGGTGTCAAAGTCTAAAAAATTGTTTGTTACAATTAGAAGCAAAATACCACTCTTTCTTATTTTAGCTATATGTATCCAAACCCTTTTACTATCTAAATTTGGGTACGAATATCTGGTTTAGAATGCAAGCTTCATGAAGGCTCTGGGTTTGGGGTGAGATCTAATGGTGGGGGACTTGAGTATTATTATTTGTCTTTAGGCTGCTGTACATCTATCTGGGGAAATAATTCATGATGTGGTGTTCTAGAAAAATCAAATAAAATTCTGGATAGACCATCCTAAAGGTAGTCAACCTGAAAGAGATAGCAAAGAGGGAAGTCTAGATAAAACACAGGATAGTTTTTGGGACAGCTAAGAGGTAGGGAAAGGGAAGCAGAGCACAGAGTAGTCATTATTTTTTTAGGGTGGAGAGACTAAACAGAAATTTGAAAGCATATCCCTTTGTATAGCAGAAACTAACACAACATTGTAAAGCATTTATACTCCAATAAAGATGTGAAAAAAAAATATCCTTGACCTTGGCAGGAGGAGGGAGCAGTTAAAAGCACAGACTTACTGTAAACCACAGGGATGGGAGAGGAGTCCCTTGATTTTGAAACAAGAAGAGTAAGTAGCATTAGGCTCTCAAAACTCACTTAGAAACGTGGATTATTGCTAACTTCAGGGCTGATGGTGTCTAGTTATACCTTCACATCAGAATGTGCCTAGTTGGTTTGGTAAGCATCAGTCTTTCCATCTAGAGAATATAAATATAAGTTTCAGTAGTTGCTTATTTAATCCAACACTGGGCTGAGCAGCACACAGCTATATAACATGATATAGTTAAAGGTTTTAGAAATGTTCATTTTTTACAAAGTCTATGATGAAATAACTTTTTGATTGCCACCCTCCTCCAATATGAAGCTTCCATGCTCAGTTTAAAAAAATAAGATTACTGAAAGGATATGTAAGGAACAAAGTACATTAAACATATCCTATACACAAAATAGTTCCAATTAACAATTAGTATTTTTCCTTTAAAATTTCCTGTGAATCTTTTATCATAGTTGATTTTATTTTCTTCATGTATTTTGATTTTCCAACAGCTATTCTTTTTTCTAATTTCTCTTCCCTTTTTTCTTTTCTAGGAAACATTTGTTGCCAAATGAGTTTACTGTATGTATTACCTATTTATACAGGGGTTCTTCAGATAGCCTCAAGGTATCACCTAGCCAGGTTTCCAGACAAATGACTTCCCACCCACCCAAGCCCAAAGATACAAACATCCAATTAAAACAAACTGTAGCCACCACTTCCCTTATTCAGAAATATTTTCTCAGACGCTTATTCAGATTGTCTTCATGATCATTCCAACTGGTCTCACATTCATTGGTGCTGTATTGTCTCCCCTTCTGACCAGCCCTACCCTTTAGATCTTTGATTTTTTAGCTGATCTTTGTTACAAAGTGACCAAGTAAATTTGGACAAACACAACTACTAAGATTTTTTTGGTACTTATTTTGGCATCAGTGTTACAGGTAGTAAGAGGAATAAGTCTCCTCTGTCACAACTTTAATATCAAGTGCTGATGAAATCAAATCTCAGCAGAATGCCACTATAAATCCTCACACTGATTAAGGAAGGAAGACAAACCCCCTTTTCTATGGTCTCAGTGAAGCTTCAGCTCTGGGTGTTTTTTAGGCTCAGGTTCTCTGACCCCATCTAAAAACAAACCTCACAATATTTTAAAGGCAGCATTTAGCTAACTATACATTCAGCAGCAGACAATCAAAATTCCACAAATATATTGATTATCATGGGGCAATTTAATAAAAGACTGAAAATCAAAAGCTTACTAGATTTTCCAAGCTAGTTCATGAAAAGGTAGAGACTCTCCCTAGAATAGTTTAGTCAATCTACTTATTTTGTTTGCTTGTAATTTTATCAGTGAAATCACATTTCTAATATATTATGCCTCAGGTGTTGGTCAGAGCAAAAGATGTCTGAAGAGATCTCTGAAATGTGAACTTTTGAGTGACATTCTCAATGTATGCATTACTGATTTGGACAGCTGTCTCCCCCTAGAAGTATAGATCAAACACTCACACGTGCATTTTTAGCAGAAGTCTGTACTGAAATATTTTCTGATAAATTATGGATTATTTAGTAGTCTCCCAGATATTATGACAATCTCTCTCTAGAGTGCAGCTTCCTGAATATTCTTCTCAACATTGACATATACAGAAATTTGGCCCATGATATTCTGCTCAAGACTCCTGCCTGGCTGGAGGAGTAATAAGACAGAAAGAGAGCATGGACAAGGTAGCTGATGTTTGTAATATCTGATTATTCTCTCCTTCCCATCGCAGATCAGACAGTTGCACTTCTGTAAAAATTTCCTACTTCTCTCTTGCCCTGATTTGGCTAATGGTGAGGTACATGTTGAGATGGTCATATCACAAGACGATGAAGCATGGTCTCTGAGAAATATATGGTGAAGAACTACCCTTTTGTCCTCATTGGAAATATTGTGTGAGTGAAAACTGAAATGTTCATGTGTTGAACCACTGAGATTTCAAGGTTAATTTCTTTTTATAGCATAACTTGCCTATCCTGATTTACATAGAGATAGATTAAAATATGTAAAATCAGTAGGCCATGTTAATTTTCTTTTAATTAAATAAAATTTGGGGAGAAATGATGCACACGCATTTTTGAATTTCACTGTATATATCATCTATTGCACAATGAACTACCGTGTGATTTAGCATGCCATAAATTTACATATAAAAATTAAAACTTGATGTATTTTACTTGTCTGCCCTTAATCACTGTTAAAAAAAGAGCTAAGAAATTAATTGAAAAATATACACACACACAAAATAAAAGTATGGAAATTTGTAGTTTCATAATCATCACTAATGTGTTATTGTCAGACCTCTACAGAGATAAAAATTCTATGAAAAACCAAAAGAAAACCAAGAACTATCCTCTGGTGCATTGTTTTGTACTGCAGATCTTGAGAAAGAGCGTGAGTTTTCACCAGATGGATAAAATTTTTAATTTTTAAATTAATCCAACCCTTACTGACCCATGTTCAGTGGAGAAGTTATTTCTCCTTGGGGGTGCAGCAGATATTTATGTAGCACTGATTCTCCCTTTGAAGGGCACACTACTGAGACCTACTGGCACAAGAAATACCCATGCCTCCTCCAGTTTCACAAGCTGAAGTGCACAGGTTTCCCTGCTCCCTTTCCAGTAGAGTCAGGGCACGTACTCATGAACCAGTCTCCTTCCCTGGGACTTCTTTTCTTTAGTGAGGTGCATCCTGACAAAGTGGCACCAAGTGATCTCTGCTTCTTGCTTCCTCGTTCTCTAGAGCTGCCTCAGATCATTCCAGTCTCTCTAGTTTTTTATTGCTTCTCTAAGGTATTCAATTAATTCTTCTTTGGCATGTGTCATGAGCTGGTTATTTTTTGTTGCTTGAAATGTAAATATCAGATAAAGCTGGACTCATTTTCTTCTGTGTAAGAGGGAGCCCCTAACACTCACCTCCAGGCTGATGGACGAGCCGAGAGAAAACCAGAACATATCTGTATGGTACCTAATTTCCATTCAAACCACCGTCTTCTCCTCCGCATTTGTATTTTCTCTCTCTATAATGAAGTAATTTTACCAAACCATATTAATATGTGTCTCCAACAGGTGTTTGATAAAGATCTTATAATTTCATTTCATTCTCACTTTGAATTATGTTTGATAGGACCAGTGTTTGCATGGCCAGAGATAAATGGTTAAAACTGAGAAAACAAATTGCACAGTCTGTTTTATTTTTAAGCATATAATATGTGTTAAATACAAAATAATATATGTAGAATATACATGAATTACAATAAAATAGATAACATTATACTGCCCTTCAGTTTAAGAAAGAAAATATTATAAGTAAAAAATAACTATTGATTCAGAATTGAGCATAAAACATCTAAGGAGTACCAAGCTAAACTGATGCAGGGTCTATGCCCTCCAATTTGAAGCAAGGTGATACCTTAGTGTTGTTAAAGAAAAGTGGAGCGGGGTTAGACAGTATGAACATTCTATATTAGGCTGAGACTATTAATCATACCCTTCAGTTTGATTTCCCTTCCTGAAGGAAAAAAATTAGTAAGGACCAACATTGACTTAACTATGCTTAAAATTGCATATTCTTTTAATTAAAAGTGATGACCCTTAACCCCTACAGCCCCACCAAGTTAATGGGAACTAACATCGCAGCAGCAATAATGAGCTCTGAACTGGAAATTAAGAGTTTGGGATGTAGTCTCACTTGTGTATTTGATGCTATTAAGAATTGTAATTAAAACTTCACAAATGCACAAAAAGGTGAAATCTCAATTGTTAGCATCATTAGTGCCAAAAATGTTATCAATACAGAGAGACAGAGCCAGAGACAGAGGGAGTGGAGAGAGAACACTAGTCCTCAGTGGTCAGTGAGTTATTGCTTAAAAAAAAGCATGTTTAAACTTCGTAAGTTTTCACGATAAACTATAGGAATAAATTATAGAAAGTAAGATAATTAAACTTCTCTTTGCTGTTGGAATCTAAAGAAAAAAGAGTGAAGATGCACTGGAGTGGGGGATGGACAAGAATGGATGAGAAATACTAGTAAGCAAATACTCAATCTAACTTTCAATCATTCATGGTTTCCCCAGCTCCCAGTTTATTTTTTTCCTTCTTTTGCATTTAAAACAGACTAGTTTAAAGTATTGCAGTAAGACACAGTATAATTTGTATGTATTTATAACATAACTATTCATCAGTATTGTTATTTTACTGGTTGTCCTATTTTTAAAACAGGGAAAAACATGTCAGCATGAAAAAACAAAGTGATACACATTTGGTAGAATTTGTAGAAGTTTATATTACACCCAGGTTCTCCCTCTTTCATACTTTAAAATCACTTATATTAGAGGTGAGAACAATTCAAGAAAATGTGTTTTGATAATCTAAGGATATAAAGTTTAAAAAGAGAGAAAAACAGTTTTCTGTATATTAAGTAAAGGAGTAAATTATTTTTTAAATTAAAAGTTTTAGGATCAAATAGAGCATCATGATCTTTTTTTTAAAGTAACTTTGAAACCTCAGAAAATAAAATTGCAGTGTGTATAATTGGTATATATGCATAAACATAATTGGTAGATATGTCTTTATTGCAAAAGACAATTGCAGTCTTCTGCACCATCATCAATGTCTAAAGATAGCCTAATGTGTACTTGTTTCATTATATCCCTATTAACACAGGGAACATTGCATCCAAGTCCCTACCCCACTGTGGGTTATAATATTATATTATTAGGAAAAGAACAAAAATCTGAAGTCTTTCCTTTATTCTGACTTCTTATGCTGCAAACTCTGTTGAACTCTTTTCCACTCACTAATACACTTGTATCATATTAATATAAAAACCTATCTTTCAAGTCATTAGTATTCAGTAAAGCAATGTTTAAGACTTTACAAATCCCTGTATTTATAGGAATGCTATGTTTATGCAAAGTATATAATGCATGCTTTTAGTGGCAATTTAATCTAGATTTTATATATCAAGATTTAATAAATTAGTTCAAGCTATCTATAAAGAAATGAAAATATCAGAACCAATGGTGAGGTTTAAAACCATTTTTAAATTCACTTTCTGATAGCCTTCTCTCTTTCTGACTAAGTTCAAAAATTATTATTTTTTTTGCTTTTTATTTATTTATTTTAAAAAACATTTTATATTGGAGCATAGTTGAGTAACAGTGTTGTTAGTTAGGTGTGCAGCGAAGTGATTCAGTTATAGATACACATGTATCTATTCTTTTCCAAATTCTTTTCCCATTTAGGTTATTACAGAGTATTCAGCAGAGTTCCCTATGCTATACAGTAGGTCCTTATTGGTTATCTATTTTAAATATAGCAGTGTGTACATGTCCATCCCGAACTCCTGATCTATCCCTCCCCTGCACGCTTCCCCACTGGTAACCATGAGTTCATTCTCTGTGAGTCTGTTTCTGTTTTGTAAATAAATTCATTTGTATCATTTTTTTTTAGATTCTAGATAAGCGATGTCATATGATATTTGTCTTTCTCTGACCTACTTCACTCAGTATGATAATCTCTAGGTCCATCCATGTTGTTGCAAATGGCATTATTTCATTCTTTTTAATGGTTGAGGATACAGAGAAAAACATGGTTCAAAAGGATACATGCACCCTGATGTTCATTGCATCGCTGTTTACAATAGCCAAGACATGGAAGCAACCTAAATGTCCATCAACAGATGACTGGATAAAGAAATGTGGTACATATATACAATGAAATATTACTCAGCCATTTCAAATATTATTATAACAAACCCTTTTTGGTTTGTACTTAAAAAAATTTAACCTTTAAAAGCAACTTCTATTTCACCAACCATTCTGAAAAAAGCTAGTTTATTTTTTTCTCCAGTGTCCTGAAACAGGAACAATTTCATTGATACAACTTTTGATTTAAAATAACTCCATAATGACAATTTACTGACTCTCTGATATAAGAAAGATTACAGGATACCTCGGGTGTTGAAAAATTAATATGGTACAGAATCTGTGAATTTCATCAACTAAATTCTCAACTATTCTGGTTAACGTGCTTTTCTGAAGGCAATTTTACACTTGTGTAATAGTTATAATAAAAGAGCATGCACATATATTAATTTTATTTAGTATCATAGGGTTTACACACATAAATATATTCTTAATATTTTTAACATTTCTACAATGGATGAAATGAGTCAAAGATATCCATATAAAATCAAAATACCTAAAATAAATACTCTTCCAGAAAATATTTACTGGACACCAAATGTGTGCAAAAATCTGAGATACCTTCTTTGTTCAAGGATTTGTTAAGTCTCACTGTAGAATTACATTCTGGGGGCAAAAATGCAACCTCAAATGCTTACAGTGTCAGTCATGTATTCATGATTGCCAGGCACGTGAGCGTGGGGTGCAGGTCAAATTAGAATAGGTTCTTAGGCAAGTCATTGATTTTGGAACCAGAACACCTGAGGAGAACCGAGGCAAAAATAAAACACATTTTTGACAGCTCCTATTTTTAATATTATTCCAATATTAGAATATAGCTTTGAATCCTTTGGTATAGTGAGCATTTTTTTATTGACTGGTTTTCCCAGAACTAATTATATTTTCAGATTTGAGATACTGGCACTGAAGGACTGAATCCCAACACCAGAAAGGTATTTCATACATTAATTTTGTTTTAACTTGAAGCACTTTTTGTTAATCGCATTTTTTTCTTGTAATTTTCTGAGACAGTAGGAAAAGGATATTAAAATTTGAGGAATTAGCTAATTAGTGTTTTTCTCTGCCTTCCCTCTTAATTGATAATTTAGCCTACATTGATAATTTAGATAAATTGATGTTATCTTAATTGATAATTTAGATTTCAATATTAAATATCATATTTCTTCAGAATTTTGAGGGCAATATGGTCCATTCTTCTAATTTCTCAGGTGTCTGGTTAAGAAGCATTATTATTCCAGATTCTTTGTACATTATTCACCTCCTTCCCCCTACCCAAGACTTTTTTGGGTTTTTTCTTTATTTTCAGCGACCTGAAATTTCACAGTAATATACCCTAGCGAGTGACCACTTTTGTTTCTATTGCTAAACACTCAGTAGGGACTCTGAAACCTATTTCCTTTAGTTTGACGAATTTTTTGCTCCCCTCCCTTATATCTGTTCTTTGTGAAATTAATATCATTTAGATTTTATACTTCTTAAATTTTAATTCAAAATCATCTTCATTTCTCCATTCCCTTTCTTTGTCTTTGGGTTCTTCTCTCAGGAGTACTTCTTCAACTTCAACTTAGTTTGACATTTAACTCTCTGCATTGATTCTGTTCTGTACAAGTTCCTTTTTTAGGCTTATTTGTTTTCAGGTTCATTTTTTATGTTGGAGGGTTTCCTCAAATAATTGGTGACCATTGGTATGTTACTACATAGAAGTAAGACATCAGAAGTTGAAATAAAGCTCTTATGTCTTTACAGGGCTGTTGATTAGTGGTTTTTTTTTTTTTTTTGCGGTACGTGGGCCTCTCACTGTTGTGGCCTCTCCCGTTGCGGAGCACAGGCTCCGGACGCGCAGGCTCAGCGGCCATGGCTCACGGGCCCAGCCGCTCCGCAGCATGTGGGATCCTCCCGGACAGGAGCACGAACCTGCGTCCCCCGCATTGGCAGGCGGACTCTCAACCACTGCGCCACCAGGGAAGCCCCGATTAGTGGGTTTTTATAAATGATTGATGTGCAGGCACACTGATAATTTCTGTGAGGGATCTGCAGATGTTCGTATTTGTAGATCATCTTTTTGGGTGGTCATTTCTCCAGATAATAATCTAATTACCAGTCTGGAAGGTATAATCCTGGTGGTTGTTGTCCTGGGAACCTGGGGGAAGTAGGGGGACAATGGTCCTATCTCGAATTAATTGACTTTCAAAAAGGTGGCTTACCATGGCCCTCAACTGGGCCTGGTGCCCCAAATCTGTTTGTTTCGAGCTCTAAACCATAAGTCTCCGGTGCTAGACTGGGAAGGTAAGAACTTGTGGCCTGAGGTAAGATGTGTGCAAAGACATGTCTGGGCTCTTTTAAAGGCTTAGCACCAGTTATCCCTGTTGGCAGCGCTCTCCATTCACGCAAGTGTGATATGTCCTGTGTCTCCAGTTACTGAGACCTTATGAGGAGAGGTTCTAAAAAGGACATTATTTGCCTCTTGTTAACTTCTTTTACTCCAGGTTTAGGAATTTAGCTTTATGTTAAGTTAATTTCAATAGCCCATAGTGTATTGATTTATTAAAAAAAAATGTTTTTCTTTGTTTTCTTATTGGACTGAGCAAAGATAAACATTTGTGACCATTATGCCCTGTTTTCCATTCCCTGTTACATTTATTAATTTATACTACTTTGAGACAAGTTTTAAGGCATGTACACTTCTAACATTATCTCCATAATCACTGCTTGGTCTTGTGCTATGTGCTATATTTTTAAATCTCCTGCTTGCACAGGTCTCTAGAATTGACTTGTTTTTATTTTTAATATTTCAATGATCTCATTCCCTAGTTTAATAGGTCACACACATGAGTATTATTTTATTCTTTCAATAAATTTGATTTGCTATAGGCATGAAAAATGCAATATATATCTTTGAAAATGTTTCATATGATTAAATTCAAAACTCAGAACTAAATTCCTTAGAGATGATTTTAATAATTTCATTTTAGAGGTCTTAAAAATGTGTTCATTTAATTTTAACTCCTTCCCCAGGCCCTCTGGGAAGCCACACAAGATTTCATTGAATCCTTATTTAAAACTGGTAGAAGTGAACTGAATCTTTGAAAAAGACTCACCCCATTCTCAAGTTCCAACTGAAGTATCCACACCAAGTATGTCTAAACACACTGATGTTAACAGAGTCACTATGTTTGATGGAAGTCAAGTTCATAATTAAACAGCTCTAACTGCTGAAATATATTTTTTATTTATCAAGAAGTGGTATAAATCAAGTCTGGAGTCAGGGAAATCAATAAGATTTTTATTATTGCATTGTCTAGTAGAAGTTGATAGGGTCTGGAGCAGGGATTTGCAAACTATATGCCATGGGTCAAATCCTGTTGGTCCCCTGTTTTTGTAAATAAAGTTTTATTGGAAAATGCCCAAGCTTATATGTTTTGTTATATAAATCATAAGTGTTTTATGACATTATAATAATTATCATATTAAAATTAATTGCCAGGGAATGCTAACAGTAATTATTAAGTTTGTTTAGCTTTTGGATTGAAGAGTAGGATATGCTTAACTGAAAGTTGTTGCAGATAGATTGAGGGAGATAATTCAAACCCAGTGTGGCTGATTTTTAAAAGAATGGTTTGTGGTAAAAAAGAAAAGTGAGACAAGATGGTTTTAGCAGCTACTATAAAGGACATCTTGTGGGAATTCTTGGTGGTCCAGTGGTTAGTACTGTGTGCTTTCACCGCCAAGGGCGTGAGTTCAATCCTTGGTCAGGGAACTAAGATTCCCGCAAGCCATGCAGTGCAACCTATAAAACTTCTTATGGAAAGGGCGAACTAAGATGGTTAAAAGAAAATTTCGAATGTTTGCTGCATTATTGTAATCCCACTATCTAAATTCATCCTTTACATTATGCAGTACTGTAAGGATTGATACTTTCTTGTAAAATTCATGCATTTTTATGTTAAAGACTATCAGAACAGAAAATACGAGCAAACAGATATTGATTTTATTGCAATACTATTTCCAGCATTATGGGAGAAAGCACAGACCAAGTTGGATACTCAGCTCTGTGGGAGAGTTTAAGAGCTGGAGCGGGGCGACTGTAGACCATATGTGTTTGCTAACTGGCTTTACCCAAAGGAAAAGTAAATTCTTTCCTGTCTTCATGACAGGAGATAGTTTTATATCTTAGAGCATGGTACTCAAGGAAATTAGGCTTTTACTCTTCCCACAGATATTGGAAGATGGAAAGCTGTCTTCCCTGATAATTACATCCATGGATTCCGTTATGCGCAGAGAAAAAAAGAGTGGAGTTCACTAAAGATGATAAAAGTAGTAACATCCATCACTATTGGCAGATGAGTCAGACCATATGGAAAAACTGTATAGAATAATTAATGAGTCATTCTACTTGGGTGTAGACTCAAGTCCCAATACTTGTAGGATCTGTGACCCTTGGAAAGTGAAACAATTTATCTTTCTCACAGCTTCCTTTTCTGTGAAATGTGAATAATGGTGCCTAGATAATAGTCTCTTTTGAGAATTTATTTATAGGAAATTTATTTAGTGACTTCTATGTGTCCACATCATTCAAAAACTCATTTAATCTGTACAATCACCCGGAGAAGTAGTATACATATTATCCCTATTTTATAGGTAAGAAAATGGAGACCTGTAGAAGTTAAGTAACACATAAAAGACACATGGAGATTGAGTATGGCTCTATAGCTGTGCTGTCCAATATGTGGACACTAGCACGTGTGAGTATATAAATTTAAATTAATGAAAATTAAATAAAATTATTCAATTTATTAGTCAAACTATTCACATTCCAAGTACTCCATAGCACATGTGGCTAGTGACTGCCACAATTATAAACTTTCTGAGTTTTTCTTTTTCCTCTGAAAGTTTTAGTGGACAGCACTGCCAGAGCCAATAACCGTAGCAACATTCTATCTCTCCACAAGGAAAATAGTCAAGTGTCCAACACATAGCAACTGTTCATAAAGGTTTATCTCCTTCTGTTCTTCAGGGAAAAAGGAATCTTTTATCAATGAAATCCTTCAATAAAAAAATGTATGTACTTCCTCAGCCCCCAGAATTTTACTGAGAAAGAAAACTCAAGTTTCTCAAAATCATGTTTACAAAACTTTGCTGAGAAGGCAAAACTACAGTTTATTTACTGAGAATCAACAGCTAATAAGAAGCAGTGAATTTTAATCCAGTCCTCCTTACTCTGGCTGCTGGAATGAGATGAATTTGTGTTAAGTATTTCATTCAAAGGTACTATAATTTCATCGAGCAATATCTGCCAGACATTACTCTCTCTACTGTTATTACAACTTGTAGAAAATGAAATTCCTACTATCTGTCTCATCTTATTTAATTTTTGGATTTCAGGAAATTGTGTTTGTTCAGCTATTTGCTGTCGGTGCTAAATATAATTTTGCTTTAAAACTGAATACAGGATAGTTTTTTTTTTTTCAAGAATGAAATTCTGACCTATAAAAGCCAAATGAGGAATATTTTAGGTCAAATTCTACTGTATAGCTAAGGTCTATCTCTCTGGCTCAGCAGTTTCTTACCAAAGGCAATATATTCAAATATTCAGTACACTGAAATAATTTCTCCTTATACCTACATTTTTCATTCTTTTCAAATTTTTGACTGCCATTACCCTAATTTTGTAAATTGAAATAATTTCCTAAAATATCAATTATGAGATGAAATTTGGGCAGTCAATAAAACTATTAGTATATTAAATAATTTTAACATAACTGGACCTTTGGTTAAGCAAATAACTTTGATTTCTGTCTAATTGTGCTTCTAAGAAGTCACTTAATTTGCTTCTACAAGGGAGAATGAGAATATTATTATTAGCTCCTGCCTTTTTAAAAAAAATTAGACTGAGCAATAAAAGAAATTAGTTACAAATTTGAATATAAATTGGCATGCTTATACCAAGCCATAAAATCATACATTATACTAAGTAATAAAATCATACCATACATACTGAGGTAACATCAATTCCAACTTATTTAACATCAATTCCAAAATTGTTGAGTGGTTGCAAGGCATTAATGCAAAGTGTCGGTGAATTGGACTCTGGAAAGAAAATTCAGATGAAGCAAACTTTGTTGTAAGGTAAATATTAAAAAAAAAAAAAACTTTGTTATATCAGCAATTTTTAATTTCCATGACAACTTTAAAGAAATTACTAACAGGACATCTACATGTGTGATACACTGTGTAAAAATAATTTTTTTAATTGGAAGATATCACTCATCCTTTTTGAATTTAAATAAAAAAGTCAATTCTTGAATGGTGTTTTTACCTTTTGAGAGTTGTTTGAAAAGTACAACCACAACAAAAAAGACAAGGAGTTCTTTTCTTTACTTTGCCTTTGTGTTTCACTGTGTCAAACAGGCCAGATTAAAAAACTGAATTGCAGATGTGTTGAGCTTCTTATAATATTTCAAATACCTCTAAATGTCTTATCTTTATCAATTAATTATGGAAGTTAATTTAGTAATAACCTATTAAAACATAGGCACAAAGTCAAATTTGTTGCAAAACCAGAATATATTACTTTCCAAACCAAAAATAGAACTATGTTCCACAACTCTTAACTAACGCAGATCATTTAGATCAGATTTTACATTCAAGTATCAAGTTTTCTCTATATGAAGATATCTATCATCATCTTACATATTTTCTTTAAAATTTTTAATAAAAAGGGAAAACATGTACGCATTTCTAAGGAAACATTTAATTTCCTGCTTGAATAGCCTCAAATGGGAATGTCAAAGCAGTAGGGATGCTTTAGTCAATAGTTTTAATATCTTGAACTATATAAAGAAAATAGAGGAGCTTATTGGTAGAAGTTTTCTTTTCCTCAGTCTTAAATGACTGAAGGTATGAATTTTATTGCTGAAAAGGAATCTTTTAGGTTCCATAGGCCAATACTCTCCTTTTACAAATAAAAATGTTGAAGCCCTGATGCTTTTTTTTTTTTTAACGTCTTAATTGGAGTATAATTGCTTTACAATGGTGTGTTAGTTTCCACTTTGTAACAAAGTGAATCAGCTATACATATACATATATCCCCATATCCCCTCCCTCTTGCATCTCCCTCCCACCCTCCCTATCCCACCATTCTAGGTGGTCACAAAGCACTGAGCTGATCTCCCTGTGCTATGCAGCTGCTTCCCACTAGTTATCTATTCTATATTTGGTAGTATGTGTAAGTCCATGCCACTTTCTCACTTCATCCCAGCTTACCCGTCCCCCTCCCCATGTCCTCAAGTCCATTTTCTACATCTGTGTCTTTATTCCTGTCCTGCCCCTAGGTTCTTCAGAACCATTTTTTTCTTCTTCTTTTTTTTTTTTTTTTAGATTCCATATATATGTGTTAGCATACGGTATTTGTTTTTCTCTTTCTGACTTATTTCACTCTGTATGACAGACTCTGGGTCCATCCACCTCACTACAAATAACTCAATTTCGTTTCTTTTTATGACTGGGTAATATTCCATTGTATACATGTGCCACATCTTCTTTATCCATTCATCCATCGATGGACACTTAGGTTGCTTCCATGTCCTGGCTATTGTAAACAGTGCTGCAATGAACATTGTGGTACATGACTCTTTCTGAATTATGGTTTTCTCAGGGTATATATGCCCAATAGTGGGATTGCTGGGTCATATGGTAGTTCTATTTTTAGTTTTTTAAGGAACCTCCATGCTGTTCTCCATAGTGGCTGTATCAATTTACATTCCCACCAACAATGCAAGAGTGTTCCCTTTTCTCCACACCTCTCCAGCATTAACTGTTTGTAGACTTTTTGATGATGGCCATTCTGACCGGTGTGAGGTGATACCTCATTTTGGTTTTGATTTGCATTTCTCTAATGATTAGTGATGTTGAGCATCTTTTCATGTGATTGTTGGCAATCTGTATATCTTCTTCGGAGAAATGTCTATTTAGGTTTTCTGCCCATTTTTGGATTGGGTTGTTTGTTTTTTTGATATTGAGCTGCATGAGCTGCTTGTATATTTTGGAGATTAATCCTTTGTCATTTGCTTCATTTGCAAATATTTTCTCCCATTCTGAGGGTTGTCTTTCCATCTTGTCTGTGGTTTCCTTTGCTCCTGATGCTTAAAAATATAAATGCCTCTGATGTTTCAATCGTGCCTATTTGGAAGAGGGTACACATCTGCAGAAACATATATCCCCTAAAGTCTCATGTCCAGTAAAATAGAGTACCTGTTGAAATAATATGATAATCTGTCTATAGAATTAATTCTCTAAAAAAAGCTCTTAATATACATTTTTTGGGTGGGGATGGGGGTGGGGAGAAGGAACTATCTATAATTTCTGAAATGAATCTTGGCAACAACCATCCTTCGAATCCACAGTATCATTTGGGCAGAGTCTGGAAGATGGTCAACCAGATATTTCTTTTTCCTTAGTATAGCCATCCTAGCAAAACCTAGCATATTTTTCAGTTCAAAGGAATTGTGTGTCCTCTCAAGGTTCATATTCGTATGAAATTCTCAATTAGGATATAATTTTATTTTCTACTTTATCACACAACTTTAAAAAAAGGCTTGTGCAATTTCAGAGAGAGGATAACACTTGAATACACATTTATGCAGCAGTCATTCAAGTTGTTTAGATGTTCTTTTATTCATCTTTTGACAAATGTTTTGTAATTCCTTTGGTATGTTCAATAATTTCTAGGATCTTTGAAAACAAACAGGAAGACATATTATCTTGTGTTTAAGTATTTCACAGCGAAGAGTGGGAAGAGACACCAATTCTGCCCAGATATTAGATAAAAGATAAAATAAGTGTAGTTTTTATAGCTTTTAATATAAAGAATATGGACCATGGAAATTATGCAGTTTTTTAAGGGGACATTGAAAAAAGGCCCACTTATACTGAAAAAAATTGCCTAGAGTGGTCCCTCAGAATCATAGGACTATGAAAAGCATCAGTTATTAGGGAATACAGTACAAAGGAGAAATGGAGTATAAGGAAGCTTGATATGAGCCACACAAGAGATTGAGAAGATTTAAATCAGAGGAGGAAAAATGGCCAATAATAGCAGTCAGCTTACAGAGACCATTAATGATAGTTCCTTCATTTTTTTTTTTTTAGCCTTTTGGTTAACTAAAAGTAAACAGGAAAAGTTATAAATTCTCCCTGAATATAAATGCATAGATTATTATTAAAATAGTGTGTTTTTTTAAATATCATAAGCACATTATTTTAACCGGTAGCTTTACCAGAACAAAATGACTTGTTTCTCTTTAAAATAGCATCACTTTTTAAATAGAGAAATTCAAGTACACAAAGAATATATATTCACACAATATTGTTGGGTAATCTTCGTGTGTCTTTTCTCTAAAATCAATGGAAATTTTTCCCTAGATTTTTGAACCTCTCATAAATCAGTATATTGTGTTTAAAGGTATTTTATTTTTAATGCCATTCGAAAAAGTTTATTTGTACTCAGAAAAAAAAGATGAAACTAGATAAATTTAACAATTTGACTGTTGTATGCTAAACATACACACTCAAAATTTATGGCAAATTAATTTGAGCATAACATTTAAGTTTCAAACCGACTTACTATTTTGAATATAAGAGAATTATAAAATAGTTGTTTCTTATTTCTTATTTGTTAATAAGTTTATCTATGGGAATTTAGTATTTTACTCAGTTTACTTCCATTTTCATTTTTTTAAAGAACTTTGAAGTAAAATGCCTACAGTTAGTGCTTTTAACCATGTTTATTTTTCCAAGTAAAGAAGCAACAATGCATACTCAGGGTAATACTTACAAGGAATATAAAAGTAGAAGAACAATAAATATTCTGTAACATTTTACTACAGATGAAGAACATTTTTGTATCTAGCACTTTGGTATGTTTCTTTCCAGAGATAGATTCAAAAAGGGTAAGCCAACCATAATTTTTAACTATTTCTCCTTTACTTAAGAATATATTATGGATTTCTTCTGTGTCATTAAGTGTTCTTGGTAATCCTGTTTTAGTCAAACTGTTTTCAAAATATAGGGACTTGAAAACCTATACCAAAAAAAACAGAGATTATTTTAATGAACCTATGTACTCATTACCCAGCTTCAGCAGTTAGTCAAATACGTGACTAAGCTTGTTTCCTCTATATTTCTACCCACTCACCTGTCATAATTATTTTGAAGTTAGTTCTGAACCTCATATCATTAGATCTTTATTTTTGATGGCTGCTAACTAATATATTTCTTCAATTTACCACAATTCTTTTTTTTTTTTTTTTTTTTTTTTTTTGCATTACGTGGGCTTCTCACTGCTGTGGCCTCTCGCGCTGCGGAGCACAGGCTCTGGACGCGCAGGCCCAGTAGCCATGGCTCACGGGCCTAGCCGCTCCGCGGCACGTGGGATCCTCCCAGACCGGGGCACGAACCCGCGCCCCCCGCATCGGCAGGCGGACTCCCAACCACTGCGCCACCAGGGAAGCCCTACCACAATTCTTTTATCACTCTTTTTTCATTGGATATCTTAGGCAATGTCAATATCTATTTTATTTAAGTATTACTATTTTAAAATCCTCTTTGAATTTAATGATAGAAAGGCAAAAGTGTCTAGTGAAAAGTGCACATGTGTTGGAGTGAGACTAATATCAATTTGAATATTAAATGGAAGGACTGTGACACTAGAGAGTTTATCTCTCTAAGCCTCAGTTCCTCCTCTGTGAAATGGGAATTAAAATACTGTACTTGTCTAATAGAATTGTTGTAATAAATAAGACACATACATAGTTCCTGACACAAATTGGTGACCTTGTCTATTGAATAATTTTATCTTAGACTCTCTAACTATATTCGGGGAGGAAAACAGTGAATCTGGTAAGAAAACCTTTACTTCTCAGGCTTAAAAATATGAAATAAGTCTTGTAAATATACCTATGACTTTACAGTGTGAATAAACAGAAATAAAGTTATCTTTATTTAAAAACTTTAAAAATATTTTTGGTTTTCAAATTTAGCTTTAAAGATAAATAACTGCAAATTATACTTTATAGAGTATTGAATGTAGAATTGCTTTATATGCAAGTTCATGTATTATACTTGAAAGAATATTTTAGTAATTTATATTTTTATTTGATGCTGTTGGAGAATAAGGGCAGACTAGAACATATTGCTTTAGATTATTTTGAATTTCAGTCTATTACCAGAATTCTTAAATTCAGGGAAAATATTACTCTATAGCTATTTCAGTAAAAATGTTTTATGACATATGAAGTAGTCATTTGGAAGTTTTACAAATTGTAAAATACACTTTTATGTATGGAAACAGTCTCTAATATGATAGAATTGGTAATTTGGAGAGCTCTTTTTTATAAATGTAAACGTGCCAATGATTCTTTTCTGAACAGTAATAAAATGAAATTTTGGTAAATTGACTTGAAGCAACTCTTCTAAAGGAACAAAGAGTAATATCACTGAACTTAATTGCCAAATTATCTTTTTGTCCATTGAAGAATGTATTGTTATAATAGCTTTTAAGTAGTTTGAAATATTTATATTATAGAGAAAGTGACTAAAGTACATTTGGATTTGGTGGATATATCAAGTAGAGCCCATTGGCTATAGACTAGAATACTGGTTCAGCCCACACTAATAGCAAGCCTGTAAATAAATCATTTATACTATCTCACTGGCATTTATCTATAAAAGAACTGAGTCATTGAAATGCTCTTTTAAGTCCTTTCAACTACAAAAATTGAAAAGTTTTGCACATTACTTTTCCAGGCCCAAACCATTCTGTTACAGGTTTTCCACAAAATACATACCTTATAAAACTTCAATAGACCTGATTTTTAAGTCTCAAGAAAGATTGATAAAGGAGAATGACTCGGGTAACTATCGCATTGATAGTTAAGCTAAAAATCAGTGTATAATCCATGCTTATGTCTACCAAAATAACCCCCCAAATCTTCCCTTTCTTAATCTTTTGTTTCTTAGAAGGGGGTCCCTATAGACAAGCAGTGTTCCGTAGAGCATGTCAAACAATAGAAAAATAACAGCAAGACTGTCAGTTCAGTTTAAAAGCTGGACTTAGAAGCATAAGGGGAGTGTTGCTGATAGAATTACCAGACAGTAGGATTGGCCACTTAAGAAGTGTAACTCAAAGATAAATTATTTCATAGCAGTTTAAGTTCCTATAATGTGTCCAAGGGGACTGGTAACCATCAAACAGAAGAAATGTCAGAGGGCTATGATTAACTGGTCACATTTATGCAGGGTTTATCCTGTCCATGCTCAACTCAGTTATTTCTCCCAAAGGATCCAGGAAGGAATTTGATACCAGATAGTGAGTCTGTACATAGCTTCACAGTTCAAAACAAAACTGGGTCATAATTTTGATCGTGTTGATATTAGTGCTAAAAATTATACAAAGCTATTATTACTGTTTATGCTGTTTGTGTAAAGCATTTCTGTAAAGGTCTGGTTTATGACAGTTTAATCTTATGTAATATAATTATTCTTCTACAGGGTCAGCTGTACAGGCAGCTGAAATAAAAGTGCAAGGCATGTTAGAATCATAAAATAAATGATTCAAATACTCAGTCAGCAGTAATGAGCTCAGAAACTGTTATGTTATGAGGTTTACTTTGTGCTTAAAGACCAAATTTTCCTTTTCTTGATTTGGACAGTTATATCGTGTCACCTCTGAGCATCTCCAAGTGGGTAGACAAGCCAGATAGGTTGTTTACTACAAAAAGTTTTGGCAGAGCTAAAAATGAAAACACTTAGAATAATGTAGTATGCAATATTAGCTTATAATTTCTAAAAACATTATTAGAACTTTAAGCTTCTGATAATAATTTATTATATAGTTCTTTCAAATGTACTATAGTAAATGTGATGTTAGTGTATGATTTAATTCCTGGAAATACTATGTTAATGAATTGACTAATTTAAAAATACCAGATTCAAATTTTCCAAGCTGTTTTAGATTTGGTAGTACAGTAGAGTAGGAAAGGGATTGTCTGTTTTGAAATTCAGTAAAGGGGAGCCCACACTCCATAGAAATGCGAGTAAATGCACATTTACTAAGAATGATATACTTTACTATGTGAGCCGCAAAAGCAAAAACTAGAAACCATGCCCTAGGCTGTGATGGTGTGCCTTAAAACCTTATACAAACAAGCTACAAAACAACAAACGGAGGATATATATATTTTTTGGTTTACTATGTGTCTGGCCCCTCAATCCTTGCTGCAAGAACCAGATCCCCAAGAAAGATGTGTGGATGGATACACAAGGAGAAGGCATGCTATTTATATTGTTTATCTCAATGTGACTATAACCTCACACAATTATGTGTTCTCTTATAATGCTCGAGGTACAGACCAGCTTTTAGTTGCAGAGAATAAAATACGCTCTGCCTAGTTTTATGGTAAAGGGATGTAATACATATCATAAAATATATTTACTGTATTGTTGGGAGATCTGAAGAGGGAGATGCTAGCCTGGACTCCAGAAATGATTCCCAGTGTCAGTATCAACCAGGATGCCAAAGAAGCTATTACTCCTGCTAAGACCAAAAAAATTGCCAGTACTCAGGAACTTGCTTCTTCAGCATCTAGCTCTAGAATCCTGCCTTTTCTTTCTTGGCTGACCAGCATAATGGATATATTTATTTCACCCCATCTCTCTCCAAAATAAGCTCAGTTTTAATTCAAGTTTCTAGTGAAGGAATTGCTTTGCTAAAATTTAAATTAGATATAAGTTTCAAGGCCCTCTGAGAAATGAATTTTTAGTGTTGCAATTGCTGCACTATAGAAATGCAAACGAGAAGGAGTTTTCAATAAGATTGTCTTTAAATAAGACTGTCCGTATGTCCTCCGTAATAAAATAACCTGAATTAACTATAAGGTGGGAAGAGTCATTTGGCTCTATACACAAACCTAGACTACATCTTTATGTCAGTCCTCAAATTCCTATTGAGTTGATGTAGAAGATTAATACAGACTAATTCTTCCCCCTCTCCTCAGTGCCGGTACTCCTCCCCCACCCCGTGTTCCTCAAAACAGGAGCAGACGCCCCAGCTCGCAATGGCCCTGGTGTTTAAAAGGTGGTACGGTTTTCACACAACATGACTCTCAACTCACACCAATCACTCACCTTCCCCTACACCTGCCAACTGTCTAGTTCTAGACTAATTTTTTTTAATAACAATGGAAAAACTCATTTTTTCCCCCAAAGATAAAAGAAGCACGTCAAAGATAGCTGCCATTCACTTCCTCCATGATTTTTTTCATAAATTTATTTACTTATTTATTTATTTTTATTTTTGGCTGCACTGGGTCTTTGTTGCTGTGTGCGGTCTTTCTCTAATTGTGGCGAGAGGTGGCTACTCTTCGTTGCGGTGAGTGGGCTTCTCATTGTGGTGGCTTCTTGTTGCAGAGCAGGGGCTCTAGGCACGCGGGCTTCAGTAGTTGTGGCACGTGAGCTCAGAAGTTGTGGCTCGCAGGCTCAGTAGTTGTGGCACACGGGCTTAGTTGCTCCGTGGCATCTTCCCGGACCAGGGCTCGAACCCGTGTCCCCTGCATTGGCAGGCGGATTCTTAACCACTGTGCCACCAGGGAAGTCCCTATTGCATAGACTATTAAGCAAAGAGTGATCCAACTTAGAAAGGATTCAAGAACAAGAATGGAAAGATGTGTCACTGAGCCATAAGAAGAGCTACCAATCTGTTTATATTTTTTAATCACTCACTTATTTCACTAGGAATCCCATCCTCCTGGATAATGTCATTTGTCATTTACCTATAGAGGATAACTCATCTTCCAGGTGGATAGAATGAGGTGAATAAAAGAGAAAACCTTAAACCTTCCATAAAGATTAGAGTGCTTAACAAGCACAAGAGTCAGTAAAGGAAAAAGTAACATGGTGCTATTATGTTTTATTAAATAAATATTAGATAACTTTGAGAAATTATTAGCGTGTCAGATAAATTTCAAGTATAAAACATTGCTTTAGAGCCACATATATTTTATAAAATTAGGGTGGTTACATTGTTATTTGTTTATTGAATACCTGTTAAGCTTTATATAGCAGGCTCTACATACACATATAACACATGGAACAAACTAGCAGAAGAAGGGAGATTTTCAATTATTAAATATGAAAAAATTAAATGTAATAACATGGAAGTCATATAGAATCACAGAAAAGTGGCTGATCATTTCAGATTTTTTTTTTTTTTTTTTGCGGTGGTTGTCGCCTCTCCCATTGCGGAGCACAGGCTCCGGACGTGCAGGCTCAGTGGCCATGGCTCACGGGCCCAGCCACCCCGCGGCACGTGGGATCCTCCCCGACCGGGGCACGAACCCGTGTCCCCTGCATGGGCAGGCGGACTCTCAACCAGTGTTGCCACCAGGGAAGCCCTATTTTTATTTATTTATTTTTTTTTTAATTTTTTTTTATTTTTATTTTTTTTTGCGGTATGTGGGCCTCTCACTGTTGTGGCCTCTCCCGTTGCGGAGCACAGGCTCCGGACGCGCAGGCTCAACGGCCATGGCTCACGGGCCCAGCCGCTCCGCGGCATGTGGGATCTTCCCAGACCGGGGCACGAACCCGTGTCCCCTGCATCGGCAGGCGGACTCTCAACCACTGCGCCACCAGGGAAGCCCTTTATTTTTTAATGTTTGTATTTTATTTATTTTTTTATACAGCAGGTTCTTATTAGTCATCAATTTTATACACATCAGTGAATACATGTCAGTCCCAATCGCCCAATTCATCACACCACCACCCCCACACCCCCGCTGCTTTCCCCCCTTGGTGTCCATACATTTGTTCTCTACATCTGTATCTCAATTTCTGCCCTGCAAACTGGTTCACCTCTACCATTTTTCTAGGGCCCACATATATGCGTTAATATACGATATTTGTTTTTCTCTTTCTGACTTACTTTGCTCTGTATGACAGTCTCTAGATCCATCCACGTCTCTACAAATGACCCAATTTCATTCCTTTTTACGGCTGAGTAATATTCCATTGTATATATGTACCACATGTTCTTTATCCAGTTGTCTGTCGGTGGGCATTTAGGTTGCTTCCATGACCTTGCTGTTGTAAATAGTGCTGCAGTGAACATTGGAGTACATGTGTTTTTGAATTATGGTTTTCTCTGGGTATATACCCAGTAGTGGGATTGCTGGGTCATATGGTAGTTCTATTTTTAGTTTTTTAAGGAACATCCATACTGTTCTCCATAGTGGCTGTATTAATTTACATTCCCACCAACAGTGCAAGAGGGTTCCCTTTTCTCCACACCCTCTCCAGCATTTGTTGTTTGTAGATTTTCTGATGATGCCCATTCTAACTGGTGTGAGGTGATACCTCACTGTAGTTTTGATTTGCATTTCTCTAATAATTAGTGATGTTGAGCAGCTTTTCATGTGCTTATTGGCCATCTGTATGTCTTCTTTGGAGAAATGTCTATTTAGGTCTTCTGCCCATTTTTGGATTAGGTTGTTTGTTTTTTTTAATATTGAGCTGCACGAGCTGTTTATATATTTTGGAGATTAAGCCTTTGTCCATTGATTCGTTTGCAAATATTTTCTCCCATTCTGAGGGTTGTCTTTTTCTCTTCTTTATGGTTTCCTTTGCTGTTTCATTAGGTCCCATTTGTTTATTTTGGTTTTTATTTCCGTTACTCTAGGAGGTGAATCTAAAAAGATCTTGCTGTGATTTATGTCAAAGAGTGTTCTTCCTATGTTTTCCTCTAAGAGATTTATAGTGTCCGGTCTTACATTTAGGTCTTGAATCCATTTTGAATTTATTTTTGTTTATGCTGTTAGGGAGTGTTCTAATTTCATTCTTTTACATGTACCTGTCCAGTTTTCCCAGCACCACTTATTGAAGAGACTGTCTTTTCTCCACTGTATATCCTTGCCTCCTTTGTCATGGATTAGTTGACCATAGGTGCATGGGTTTATCTCTGGGCTTTCTATCTTGTTCCATTGACCTATTATTTCTGTTTTTGTGCCAGTATCATATTGTCTTAATTACTGTAGCTTTGTAGTATAATCTGAGTAAAGGGAGTCTTATACCTCCAGCTCCGTTTTTTCCCTCAAGACTGCTTTGGCGAGTCGGGGTCTTTTGTGTCTCCATACAAATTTTAGGATTTTTTGTTCTAGTTCCGTAAAAAAAAAAGGCATTGGTAATTTGATAGGGATTGCATTGAATCTGTAAATTGCTTTGGGTAGTATAGTCATTTTCATAATATTGATTCTTCCAATCCAAGAACATGGTATATCTGTCCATCTGTTGGTATCATCTTTAATTTCGTTCATCAGTGTCTTATAGTTTTCTGCATACAGGCCTCTTGTCTCCCTAGGTAGATTTATTCCTAGGTATTTATTCTTTTTGTTGTAATGGTAAATGGGAGTGTTTCCTTAATTTCTCTTTCAGATTTTTCATCATTAGTGTATAGGAATGCAAGAGATCTCTGTGCATTCATTTTGTATCCTGCAACTTTACCAAATTCATTGATTAGCTCTAGTAGTTTTCTGGTGGCATCTTTAGGATTTTCTATGTATAGTATCATGTCATCTGCAAACAGTGACAGTTTTACTTCTTCTTTTCCAGTTTGTATTCCTTTTATTTCTTTTTCTTCTCTGATTGCCGTGGCTAGAACTTCCAAAACTATGTTGAATAATACTGGTGAGAGTGGACTTCCTTGTCTTGTTCCTGATCTTAGAGGAAATGCTTTCAGTTTTTCACCATTGAGAATGATGTTTGCTGTGGGTTTGTCGTATATGGCCTTTATTATGTTGAAGTAGGTTCCCTCTCTGCCCACTTTCTGGAGAATTTTTATCATAAATGGGTGTTGAATTTTGTCAAAAGCTTTTTCTGCATCTATTGAGATGATTATATGGTTTTTATTCTTCAATTTATTAATATGGTGTATCACGTTGATTGATTTGCATATATTGAAGAATCCTTGCATCTCTGGGATAAATCCCATTTGATCATGGTGTATGATCCTTTTAATGTGTTGTTGGATTCTGTTTGCTAGTATTTTATTGAGGATTTTTGCATTTATATTCATCAGTGATATTGGTCTGTAATTTTCTTTTTTTTTTTTGTAGTATCATTGTCTGGTTTTGGTATCAGGGTGATGGTGACCTCAGAGAATGAGTTTGGGAGCGTTCCTTCCTCTGCAATTTTTTGGAAGTCTTTGAGAAGGATGGATGTTAGCTCTTCTCTAATTGTTTGATAGAATTCACCTGTGAAGCCACCGGGTCCTGGACTTTTGTTTGTTGGAAGATTTTTAATCACAGTTTCAATTTCAGTGCTTGTGATTGGTCTGTTCATATTTTCTATTTCTTCCTGGTTCAGTCTTGGAAGGTTATACCTTTCTAAGAATTTGTCCATTTCTTCCAGGTTGTCCATTTTATTGGCATAGAGTTGCTTGTACTAGTCTCTTAAGATGCTTTGTATTTCTGCAGTGTCTGTTGTAACTTCTCCTTTTTCATTTCTAATTTTATTGATTTGAGTCTTCTCCCTCTTTTTCTTCATGAGTCTGGCTAATGGTTTATCAATTTTGTTTATCTTCTCAAACAACCACCTTTTAGTTTTATTGATCTTTGCTGTTGTTTTCTTTGTTTCTATTTCATTTATTTCTGCTCTGATCTTGATGATTTCTTTCTTTCTACTAACTTTGGGTTTTGTTTGTTCTTCTTTCTCTAGTTCCTTTAGGTGTAAGATAAGATCTTTTATTTGAGATTTTTCTTGTTTCTTGAGGTAGGCTTGTATAGCTGTAAACTTCCCTCTTAGAACTGCTTTTGCTGCATCCCATAGGTTTTGGATCATCGTGTTTTCATTGTCATTTTTCTCTAGGTATTTTTTTGTTTCCTCTTTGTTTTCTTCAGTGATCTCTTGGTTATTTAGTAACGTATGGTTTAGCCTCCTTGTGTTTGTGTTCTTTACTTTTTTTCATGTAATTCATTTCTAATCTCATAGCGTTGTGGTCAGAAAAGATGCTTGATATGATTTCAGTTTTCTTAAATTTACTGAGGCTTGAGTTGTGACCCAAGTTGTGCTCTATCCTGGGGAACATTCTGTGCACACTTGAGAAGAAAGTGTAATCTGCTATTTTGGGATAGAATGTCCTATAAATATCAATTAAATCTATCTGGTCTATTGTGTCATTTAAAGCTTCTGTTTCCTTATTTATTTTCATTTTGGATGATCTGTCCATTGGTGTAAGTGAGGTGTTAAAGTCCCCCACTATTATTGTGTTACCGTCGATTTCCTCTCTTATAGCTGTTAGCAGTTGTCTTATGTATTGTGGTGCTCTTATTTTGGGTGCATATATATTTATAATTCTTATATCTTCTTCTTCTTGGATTGATCCCTTGATCATTATGTAGTGTCCTTCTTTTTCTGTTGTAACATTCTTTATTTTAAAGTCTATTTTATCTGATATGAGTATTGCTACTCCAGTTTTCTTTTGATTTCCATTTGCATGGAATATCTTTTTCCATCCCCTCACTTTCAGTCTGTTTGTGTCCTTAGGTCTGAAGTGGGTCTCTTGTATACACCATATAGATAGGTCTTGTTTTTGTATCCATTCAGCAAGCCTGTGTCTTTTGGTTGGAGCATTTAATCCATTCATGTTTAAGGTAATTATCGATATGTATGTTCCTATGACCATTTACTTAACTGTTCTGGGTTTGCTTTTGTAGGTCCTTTTCCTCTCTTGTGTTTCCCACTTAGAGAAGTTCCTTTAGCATTTGTTGTAGAGCTGGTTTGATGGTGCTGAATTCTCTTAAGCTTTTGCTTATCTGTAAAGCTTTTGATTTCTCCATGGAATCTGAATGAGATCCTTGCCAGGTAGAGTAATCTTTCTTGTAGTTTCGTCCCTTTCATCACTTTAAGTATATCATGCCACTCCCTTCTGGCTTGTTGAGTTTCTGCTGAGAAATCAGCTGTTAACCCTATGGGACTTCCCTTGTATGTTATTTGTCGTTTTTCCCTACCTGCTTTCAATAATTTGTCTGTATCTTTAATTTTTGCCAGTTTGATTACTATGTGTCTTGGCGTGTTTCTCCTTGAGTTTATCCTGTATGGGACTCTCTGCGCTTCCTGGACTTGGGTGGCTATTTCCTTTCCCATGTTAGGGAAGTTTTCAACTATAATCTCTTCAGATATTTTCTTGGGTCCTTTGTCTCTTTCCTCCTTCTGGGACCCCTATAATGCGAATGTTGTTGCGTTTAATGTTGTCCCAGAGGTCCCTTAGGCTCTCTTCATTTCTTTTCATTCTTTTTTCTTTATTCTGTTCCACAGCAGTGAATTCCACCATTCTGTCTTCCAGGTCACTTATCCGTTCTTCTGCCTCAGTTATTCTGTTATCTATTCCTTCTACTGTAGTTTTCATTTCAGTTATTGTATTGTTCATCTCCGTTTGTTTGTTCTTTAATTCTTCTAGGTCATTGTTAATCATTTCTTGCATCTTCACGATCTTTGCCTCCATTCTTTTTCTGAGGTCCTGGATCATCTTCACTGTCATTATTCTGAATTCTTTTTCTGGAAGGTTGCCTATCTCCAGTTCATTTAGTTGTTTTTCTGGGGTTTTATTTTGTTCCTTCATCTGGTACATAGCCTTCTGCCTTTTCATCTTGTCTGTCTTTTTGTGAATGTGGTTTTTGTTCCACAGGCTGTAGGATTGTAGTTCTTCTGGCTTCTGCTGTCTGCCTTCTGGTGGTTGAGGCTATGTACGAGGCTTGTGCAAGTTTCCTGATGGGAGGGACTGGTGGTGGGTAGAGCTCAGTAAAACTTTAGTTCACTTGACTGCTGATGGGTAGGGCTGGGTTCCCTCCTTGTTGGTTGTTTGGCCTGAGTCAACCCAACACTGGAACCTACCTGGACTCCTTGTTGGGGCTAATGGCAGACTCTCGGAAGGCTCATGCCAAGGAGTACTTCACAGAACTTCTGCTGCCAGTGTCCTTGTCCCCACGGTGAGCCACATCCACCGCCCACCTCTGCAGGAGACCCTGCAACACTAGCAGGTAGGTCTGGTTCAGTCTCCCCTGGGGTCACTTTTCCTCCCCCTGGGTGCCATTGCACACACTACTTTGTGTGTGCCCTCCAAGAGTGGAGTCTCTGTTTCCCCCAGTCCTGTCAAAGTCCTTCAATCAAATCACGCGAGCCTTCAAAGTCTGATTCGCTAGGAATTCCTCCTCCCATTGTTGGACCCCCAGGTTGGAAACCTGACATGGGGCTCAGAACCTTCACTCCAGTGGGTGGACTTTTGTGTTATAAGTGTTCTCCAGTCTGTGAGTCACCCACCTAGCTGTTATGGGATTTGATTTTACTGTGATTGTGCCCCTCCTACCATCTCATTGTGGCTTCTCCTTTGTCTTTGGATGTGGGGTATCTTTTTTGGTGAATTCCAGTGTCTTCCTGTCGATGATTGTCCCGCAGCTAGTTGTGATTCTGGTCTTTTCTCAAGAGGGAGTGAGAGCACATCCTTCTACTCTGCCATCTTGGTTCCTAATCCCAATCATTTCAGATTTAAAATACACTTAAAATTTTCCTAATATATGCCTGCTATGTAATGGGTGCTTAGTAGATATTTGCTAAATAAATCAATGGAAAATAGAAAATATGAAACTCCTAGAATTCATTTATATATATTATAATGTAACATATGAAAGCATATACAACATAACAAAATAAGTATTAAATCATCATTACATACATATTTGTGACATAAGTCTACACTGCAAGATGTAGAGAATTCAGTTGTGTGGCTTTCACAGGTGGAAGTGCAAACAGGGTGATACTATAATAGAGAGGGGATAAATAAATTTCTAGATCCCGGATAACTAGTGTTGATATTAAACTACTTGGGGGTTTCTGTAATGCATGAAAATTAAAGAATATTTGAGTTGCATTGGTAAAGTATTCTAGGTTTGTCCACTCTTCATACATTTCAGTGTTTTTAATCTGAAGGAGCCTCTTGGAAATTTGCCACATCTGCACAACTGAAAATGGTTAGAATTTCTGTTAGTTAGCCTATTCCATTGTCTCTCTAAGCCTCTATTCACATTTAAAAGGTTTCACCAAAATGTCCATGAAACTGTAGTTTCTTTTTTTTTTTTTCTTTTTTCTTTCTATTTTTCTTCAGGATTCCCATCTGTCCCATGGAGCTCTCTGTTACATCCTTAGGTAATCTGGGAACCAACCTATTTTCCAAAACAAAGGCTAAGACTCATTCACTATTATTATGCAGAACTCTGATGTGTAATTTAAGCCTTTTCTTGTGAATCCCCCTAGGTATTTTCTCACCGTCCTCACTGAGGTGACTTGTTTTGTGTCCAATTCATTGAAATTCCCCAGACCCAGATGGTTTGATAGCCTGATATTTTAGAATTTTGCCCTTACTTACTTTCATCCATCAAGTATAGCTAGTATATTTTTCTCCCATCTCTTTTACAGGAATCATGAGTGTTAAACTGTGACAGTAACTGCTTAGTGTGTAGAATACCTTAGAGAAATATTATTTTGACAATTCTTGTTAATAATGTGAAGTTTAATAAATTTCAATGTTGGAGAAAAAAAAGACTCCATAAATTGTTTGTTCCTTTGTGTATCTTCCATTAATTAGAGGAGTCATTGGATTTCACAGTAGAAATCTGAAAGCATATGCCCTTAAATCAAAGGCATGACTACTTAACACCAACATGTATTTGTTTACAGTGTAGGTTATGGGCTATATGTGTAAATAGTAGGGGGTACTACTTCAGTAGCATATTAATTCAGTACTAATAGTAGTACTGAATTTCATACCATGATTTCTTTCCTTCAAAATTATGCCATAATTTTCTTCTCTCAACCTCAAAAATTCTCTATCATCAATCTCAGGGTTTTCTTTATCAAAATAAGGATAAAAAGTTCTTTTTATTTATGAAATCAATCCTTTCCCAGTATTTTTCTTTTATGACATTAAGTCCATTATTAATATTTAATTTTATGGAATCTATGATTAATTTCTAATATAATTGGTTATAATTATATAATTTTTATTAATTGTAAATCCTAGTGAACTATTAGCAACTCAGTGAATAATAGCATTTAATAAAGGTATATTTGTAAAGACATTTACATAAAAATTTCATTTCATATCATAAAATTGAAGCATATTACCTTAAAGAAAACCTTATCTTGTGAGAACATGTAGTATCATAATTTAGTGATAAGGTTTTGGATTTTGCTGTAACTGAGCAACTGACAACTGTGTTTAATCTTGGCCCCTCCTGTTTTGTTGTTTTTCTTTTTTGTTCGCTCTGTGACTTCAAACTCATTTTCTCATTTCTTTATCATCTCTAAAGTGGCTGTCATAAAATCCATATCCCAGTTTGCTGTCAGGATTAAATTCAATATTATAAGTGAGTACTTTAAACATGTATTGTATACATAAATTGCTCAATAATTGTTAGATACTGTAAACATTTCATTATCAAGGTCCCCTAGGTTCACTATTTACTGTTAGTGTCATAGGGAGTGCCGTCTCCAGTGATTATAACTTAACATATTTTGTAGGACAGAGATGACAGCTCGCGTGTATCACTTTCCAGGTGCAGTGTTTCTATTGGCTCATCCTGCCTGGGCACTTGCTTTCCAGGTGTGATTGCACTTTTATATCTTATCACTGGACGGGTACAGTAGCTCATAGCACAGGGCATAGCATCCTAGGTAAAATATTTGTAAACAAGTCACAACACAAAATCAAGAATTTTTGTTATTTCTGTCTGGACCTGGAAGTTAAAGTGGTGAATGGTGTGCTTCAAAACTGGATATGAGTCCACCCTCATTGGAATCAGTGTGGATCCATTTATTCAGATCCCATTCTTCCCTTGTCTAACTGAACTGTACTGGGATGTCCAATCCTTGCTTCAAGGCTTTTCTCCCTAAAAAGCACAAATGCCATAATTTTCTTTGCACCTGCACAAAGTACGTTGAGTACTGGTTCTTTATCAGTTGTCTTCTGTGGATTCTTTGTTTGCCTCCAGCTTGCTTTACAGATTTCTGGCTAGCCGCCTTACTTTTTAAACACATTTACCTCTTCTTCCAACGTAATAGCTCTTGGTGAAAATGTTCTCTACCTGTAAATCATGTTCTCTTGGCTGCAATCAGTTTTCCTGGTTCTGTGTACTGAGGCTCCTAGAGAGGCAGTTTTTAGCAAAAATGGTAAAGTTGTGAAGTGAAAAAAGGAGTCTTCCATCTCAGGGCACCATGGCATTTAATATATAATCTGAATAAATACCTGTGTACCTCTACTCCTAAATCAGCTTAATCAATTTGTTACTATCTAATCACTTTACAACCAAAATTGCAAGGTTAGTCATACATTAATCTAATCCCCATTCACCAGGTTTGGAAACCAACTATCTCTCTGACTTTTCTACTGTTGTTATTATGACCACAGCTGTTCTTCATCAGCAAGATTTAAATATCTGAGACTGCTTTAGAATTTCTAATAGCTTTGAACCAGTATCTTTTAATTTCACAAACCCGGTGAGGCTTTCTTTTTGATATTCATACCTTAATTTCCATTGACAGAGAAGCACATTAGCACAGGCCCTTGCTATCTTGCACCTTTGCCCTTCGTGAGTGTTACAGCTTTCTGATTAGCTTTTGTATCAACAATCTTTCTTGTATTGTGGCATCAAATTATTTTTTCTGAAGTATTACTTGAATTGTGGTTTTAGCATCAGTTTTTTAAACTTTTTATTTTTAACATCTTTACTGGAGTATAATTGCTTTACAATGGTGTGTTTCTGCTGTATAACAAAGTAAATCAACTATACATATACATATATCCCCATATCTCCTCCCTCTTGCATCTCCCTCCCACCCTCCCTATCCCACCCCTCTAGGTGGTCACAAAGCACTGAGCTGGTCTCCCTGTGCTATGTGGCTGCTTCCCACTAGCTATCTATTTTACATTTGGTAGTATATATAAGTCCATGCCACTCTCTCACTTCGTTCAAGCTTACCCTTCGCCCTCTCTGTGTCCTCAAGTCCATTCTCTACGTCTGAGTCTTTATTCCTGTCCTGCCCCTAGGTTCTTCAGAGCCTTTTTTTTTTTTTTTTTTTAGATTCCATATATATGTGTTAGTATATGGTATTTCTTTTTCTCTTTCTGGCTTACTTCACTCTGTATGACAGACTCTGTGTCCATCTACCTCACTACAGATAACTCAATTTCATTTCTTTTTATGGCTGAGTAATATTCCATTGTATATATGTGCCACATCTTTATCCATTCATCTGTCGATGAACACTTAGGTTGCTTCCATGTCCTGGCTATCGTAAATAGAGCTGTAATGAACATTGTGGTACGTGACTCTTTTTTTTTTTTTTTTTTTTTTTTGCGGTATGCGGGGCTCTCTCTCACTGTTGTGGCCTCTCCCGTTGCGGAGCACAGGCCCCAGACGCGCAGGCTCAGCGGCCATGGCTCACGGGCCCAGCCGCTCCGCGGCATGTGGGATCCTCCCGGACCGGGGCACGAACCCGCGTCCTCTGCATTGGCAGGCGGACTCTCAACCACTGCGCCACCAGGGAAGGCCCCATGACTCTTTTTGAATTATGGTTTCCTCATGGTATATGCCCAGAAGTGGGATTGCTGGGTCCTATGGTAGTTCTATTTTTAGTTTTGTAAGGAACCTCCATACTGTTGTCCATAGTGGCTGTATCAATTTACTTTCCCACCGACGGTGCAAGAGGGTTCCCTTTTCTCCACACCCTCTCCAGCATTTATTGTTTGTAGATTTTTTATTATGGCCATTCTGACTGGTGTGAGGTGATACCTCCTTGTAGTTTTGATTTGCATTTCTCTAATGATTAGTGATGTTGAGCATTCTTTCATGTGTTTGTTGGCAATCTGTGTATCTTCTTTGGAGAAATGTCTATTTAGGTCTTCTGCCCATTTTTGGATTGGGTTGTTTGTTTTTTTGTTATTGAGTTGCATGAGCTACTTTTAAATTTTGGGGGTTAATCCTTTGTCAGTTGCTTCATTTGCAAATATTTTCTCCCATTCTGAAGGTTGTCTTATTGTCTTGTTTATGGTTTCCTTTGCTGTGCAACAGTTTTAAGTTTCATTAGGTCCCACTTGTTTATTTTTGTTTTTATTTCCATTTCTCTAGGAGATGGGTCAAAAAGGATCTTGCTGTGATTTATGTCATAGAGTGTTCTGCCTATGTTTTCCTCTAAGAGTTTTATAGTCTCTGGACTTACATTTCGGTCTTTAATCCACTTTGAGTTTATTTTTGTATACGTTGTTATGGAGTGTTCTAATTTCATTCTCTTACATGTAGCTGTCCTGCTTTCCCAGCACCACTTATTGAAGAGGCTGTCTTTTCTCCATTGTGTGTTCTTGCCTCCTTTATCAAAGATAAGGTGACCATAGGTGCATGGGTTTATCTCTGGGCTTTCTATCCTGTTCCATTGATCTGTATTTCTGTTTTTGTGCCAGTACCATACTGTCTTGATTACTGTAGCTTAGTAGTATAGTCTGAAGTCCAGGAGCCTGATTCCTACAGCTCTGTTTTTCTTTCTCAAGATTACGTGGGCTATTTGGGGTCTTTTGTGTTTCCATACAGATTGTGAATTTTTTTGTTCTAGTTCTGTGAAAAATGCCATTGGTACTTTGAGAGGGATTGCATTGAATCTGTAGATTGCCTGGGTAGTATAGTCATTTTCACAATGTTGATTCTTCCAGTCCAAGAACATGGTATATCTCTCCATCTGTTTGTATCATCTTATTTACCATTGCAACAAAAAGAATAAAATACCTAGGAATAAACCTACCTAAGGAGACAAAAGACCTGTATGCAGAAAACTAGCATCAATTTCTAAATGTAGTATTAGAATGCTTAGATGTTCAATACTTCAAGAAGCTCTTTGAAAAATCATGTTTTTCGAAAGGTAAAATTTAACAAACCACCCATTGATTTGTTTTGTCCTTCTGTAATGTTTACCTTCTGCTCCAAATAATTTTTAATTAAATATCCCACTTACCTTGAATATGCTCTATTTTCAACTTAAAATTATGCCATTAATGGCTGTCTATATGTCTCAAGTATAGTGTTTGCTATCATCAACATGAATATCATAGATGTTTATGACACATAGATTTTGGCAAAATTTATTAAATTAAATGAATAAATCAATTAGCATGCTGAGATTTACTCCAAATATTTTGCCATTTTAACACTAGAGAAGGGGAAATTTTTCAAAGTAGTATGTATATTTTAGAGCTGTATTCATAAGAAAATATTGTCTTATGTGCAGACTTAAATACACAGCTAACACCATTCATTAAATATTATGAGATGGTGAATATAATAATTGTAGCCCAAAAGACAAATACTATGTAAATATAAATAAAAAAAATAGTTGTTACTTACAGATTGTGGAACTATCACATTTTAGTATACTACTTAAAAATATATAGTTACTCTTGGTCAGTTTTTAAGAGCAAAAATATTCCAGAAGGGTTTTCAGAGCAGCTTTTCTCTTTATGGTTTCAATATACATTTAGAGATAAGAATAAATTACATTTCACTAAAAGGTGTGCTTTTTACCATTGTCAGCTTGAGGTAAATGTCTACAAACATACAACATCTTGTGGTTGACAGCAAGTTTTTATTTCTCTCGTCTGTACTTTTACAGCAGAAATGAAACCAGCTAAAGAGGCACATCAACCTCTGGACAAAAAACACCTGCTTTAACCTTTCTCCTTCTACTGAAAAATTTATTTTGAAACAAATGATGAATCCTAGATTTCTGAGATAGGGTAAGATCTTAAGTAGGTTCTATTAAAGACAAAAATATGCCAAATGTTACTCACACCAGCAGTAAAAGGACAGACCACTTTTTAAATTCCAGTCTCAGCCTAGGAAGTTAATATCTAAAAAACAGATGAAAATTACAGTTTTCCAGGCACCAAATGGAGGGCTCTTAATTTTCCACATTGATAATTTTGCTTATTGCTGGGTGGATGGGAATTTGACTGAAACATGATTTGCTTGCAGATAGAAATGTTGGGAGATGTAGCTCAAGAATAAATTCTCATAGTCTGAAAAGGAACTGGATATTAATATTTTTCAAATATCTACATTATGTCAAATATGACATGTACTTTCACATATTCTGTCTTCTGTTACCATAAAAAAACAATGAACTAAAACACAAAATTAGCATTTACCTGCCTTTTCATACATATTGTTTATTCAGTAGTTACTATGAACCAGCAATTCACAGATATTGTTTATTAAGTAATTACTGTGAACCATGCATTTTATATACTTTATCTTAATAGTCAAAACTACCCTTCAAAGTTTGCATCAAAACATCCACTTTGCTATGAAATGAACAGAGGGTCCATTAGATTAATTAACTCACTTCATTTAATATGGCAGGTAAATGCTGTCAGGAATGAAAACTTTCATCTTCTGCTTCCGAAGCATGTTTCTTATTCAATATTTAGCTACTTTTCAAAGAAGACTATTGTATTGGAAAAATAGACAAAACAAAATAAAAACTTCCGTCGGTTAATTATTTTAGCTGAGTGCTATGAACTAAAGTATGGAAAATCGATGACACTATTGAAGAAATAGTAATTAAGAATCAAAAATAAATGGGTTTCTCAATGCCAACAATATACTCTAAGCCACTGTCATTAATTGCGTGAACATCTAAAATACTAGTATACTCCTATACACTCTTTCTCTACTTTACTTTACAGACTTTTTATTGTAATTGTTAAATTTGTAATTTTAATATCTTTTTAAAAATATTTAAGCCGTATTCCAGTAGTCATGTCCTACTCACCATAGCAGCATCTGCAATTAGCATGTGCTAGTTGATAAATAAATATTTGTTCAGTTTATTATTAGTTAATAAATATAATATTGACCAAATAAATATCTCAGTAGAAAAGTCTGTTGCCATGTCATTATAAAGTGATTTTTCTTCTAATATTTTTTGCTCCTCGACCTCTTTGTATTTTATGTCTCAGGGATTTTCCGTATCAGAATAATTAGTCTAGGATACCTTGAACCAGAACCTGAGAAAAAGTCATGTGTATAAGTGGCTTACTTGGAAATGTGATCCTAAGAAGCAGGCAGAAAGTGGTTCTTGGGGACAGAGTGTCAAAGGATACAGCATACAAGGGCGCTTTGTCCAACTGGCTACTGCTTCAGGTGCCTGGAGCTCAATCACACAGAATCTTTGAGATGCCTTAAGAAATGTGCCAGGGTACTGTTCACCTGGGGAAGGAAAGAGTGGAGCATTTTTTCATCAACTTTTTTCTTCACTTCCGTCTTTCCCTCAACTAGGACAACACATTGCACATGAAGTTGCCCTCACTTCCAAGTTCCCCAAGTGCAAGTGCCAAGTAGGTTTAGCGAGGTGGCCACATTTTTGTGTTAGTTTAGCCTGGGAGAAAAACTGAGGAGAGGTGTTGTCAATTTGCACCTGTAAAGAGCTGGCTGATGTATGCACCAAACTGACTCATCAGGAGTAATACATAGGATAGAGAAAATTTGAAGTGATGCCCTTGAGAAGGGAGACCCCACCCTTGTATCACTTCCATCCACTTAGTCATTAAATTCTTCATTCATCACAAGGTCCCAGTCAAGGTGGTGGCTTTCCAAATCTCTAAAAAGACCAAATGGGACAAGCTAAAGACCTCTGCTGGCTGTAGCTTATTCTGAGGCCTTGACTGAGAGCAATCATCTCAGTATTTACTGGTCATTAAGCCTCCCTTTCCTCAGCCTGCTCTTTAGGTGGTCCAGGTTGCTTGCCTTATTGGGTGACCCAGACCTTCACCCCCAAAATTAAAAAAAGTTTTAATTGAAGATTAGCTGATTTACAATATTGTGTTAGTTTCAGGTATACAGCAAAGTGATTCAGCTATACATATATATTTTTTTCAGATTATTTTCCATTATAGGTTATTACAAGGTATTGAATATAGTTTCCTGTGCTTATCAGTTTTATGTATAGTAGTTTATGTCTGTTAATCCCATACTCCTAATTTATCCTACCCTTCCCTCCCTTTCCCCTTGGTAACCATAAATTTGTTTTCTATATCTGTGAGTCTGTTTCTGTTTTGTATATAGATTCATTTGTATTATTTTTCAGATTCCACAAATAAACAATATCATATAACATTCATCTTTCTCTGACTCACTTGACTTAGTACTATATTCTCTAGGTCAATTCCTGCTGCTGCAAATAGCAATATTTCATTCTTTTTTATGGCTGAGTAATATTCCTTTATATATATATATGTATGCGTGTGTATATATATACATATATATATATATGTATATATATACACATCTTCTTAAACCAATTGTGAGTTGATGGACACTTACACTCAGGTTGCTTCCATGTCTTGGCTATTGTAAATAGTGCTGCTGTGAACATTTGGGTGCATGGTTCTTTTTCAGTTAGTTTTTTTCTGGATGTATACCCAGGAGTGGAAGTGCTGGATCATATGGTAGTTCTATTTTTAGTTTTTTAAGGAACTTCTATACTGTTTTAACATACATTCCCACCAACAGTGTACAAGTCATCCCCAAAATGTCTTAAACCTTAGTTTCCCTATCTGTGTCAGGTCTGAGGGGTTGCAATTTCTGTTCACAATTACCATTTGTCACGGAAATATCAAAATGCTCCAGTGAATGTCCTTCATTTCAGGCATGCCACAAATAAATAAATGCTCTTATTGTATAGAAACAACTCTAGAATGCCATTGAAATCAGGATTACTTTTTCCATCATTGTAGTAACTCTTATGTTTACCTACTAGTCTACAGGCGGAAGACCAAAGTGGTGAGGCAGTGGTTGCTTCTTCCAGTTCAGTGAAACCTTTACTATTTCTCCATAGAAGTGTTCCTTCCTCAAAGAACAGAACTTTTGATATGAGCTCCTAAGGCTGTGAAGATGGGGTGCATATATTCTGCAAATGGGTCTCAGGGAGTGATCTGGAGATGTGCTAATCCTACTTACAACTTTTGTCTCCTGAATCTGGCCCTATATGTCAATTTGATTTGGCATATCTATTACATTCGGAGAACAGTGCTCAAGGGACACACGGTGGCACAGGTGCCATCATAACATGGTGGCAGCATATTTATAGCTAGCATCAACAACATATTGCTTAGCCCCTTCTGTGAACCAGGTTTGACATTTTCTTCCTGATTATGCGGTTAAAGGTAATTTCCACATAATCCATAGGTCTGAAAGAGAAGTATTTGTCCAACAGGAATATTTGTCAAGGAATCAGTGCCAAATGTTCATGTAATTTATTTGTGCTTTTTGGAACTGATTGTGACCGATCCTCTTTTTGACATTTCCATCATACAGTGGATAACTGCTGCACCTGGATAACGTATGAGTCAGTGGGTTTTATGTTAATCAGCTCATGATAGGAAGGTTTGATTGCACAGTCACTTGGTGTCCACAGGCCAGTGTTATTCTCTTCTAAAGACTGGTATTATGCCAGGGACTTCATTTTCAAACTGAGAACAATTCTCTGCTCCAGAAGGCATGGACATGCTTTTATAACTTAAGGATCTACATAGCACTTCTCCTACTGAGGCCACAGTAGGCCACACCACACAGCACATTCATCCATCACAGATACCTCTGACATCACTAGATCACAGAGAAGAATGCCTGTATCCTGGAGCTGCTGCAGAGCTCTCACTTGCTCTGTACCCTAGAAAAGTAGAGTAAATGTATGATTTGTTTTATAACATGACTGATTCTGTTTTTTAAATAGTAATACATTAATAGAGAGAAGATGTAATGGGGACTAACACCTCAGCATCTTTTAAGTCTTTGATGTTTCTCATTATTGCAATACCTGCTACGGTACCATACTGCTTCTGATTAGCGATATTGACTAGGGAGCAGAAATTATCCACTAGAAAGTTCCCTTCGTAATGGCTTTTAGTCCACAGGTCAGGAGACCAATAAGAGAGAGTGGGCAACTACTGAGCATATCAACCCTAGTTACACACTAAGGGGGGAAACTGTACTTGAATTGATCTCCAAACACCGTTCACAGTGTGAGATGTACGTGAAATAGAACACTATTTTGTATCTATCTTTCGTAATTCCTCTCTCTAATTGGGGACAATAATATTTTCTAGATTTCCTCTTATTAATGTCTATTCAGATATCATATCCAGTAGTACTCAAATTTTCTGGGTACTTTCTTTTGCCTAATGCACATTAACCTGGTAAATGGCTCCAGCTTTTTTTAAGGAGAGGATCAGAAAAATGTATACACACACATGGCAGAATTGCTTGGTCCTTCTCAAAAAGTTCCAATACCTGCTCATGCCACTGGCTGATATCAGGCTCTATCTTGAAAGCTATTATTATATTTATTATATACTAATAAAAATATTTTATACAAGTCAAGCAACATCCTCATCATTGTCCATCTTTTTCACCACTTGGAGCTACATTATTTGTTAGTTGTAACTGGTACATTGAGGAATTCTCAATTCACTGCAACCATGAATGCACTTTTTTATATAAAGTATAGACTCATTTAAAATATTTTCTTAGCATATAATTTTTAATGGATTATATTATTTTTGATTGACCATGGCATTTCCTACTGTATACTATAGGTACCTACAGAGACTTTCTTAGATAAGAAAAAAATCATAATTATCCAGCATTGAAAACAAACCATTGTATATTTCTACGTTTAACTCTCTCCCTATTGGCCAATAGTCTGAACCTACTATAAGTAGGCACATGGATTTTATTATTTATCTCATGTTCATCATAGTTTTACCCGTACAGTAAATTATAACATTAAATCATCCAATTTACTTTTAATGCAATTACCTATTTAAGTTTATTTCCTGTTACTTTAAAATATCCTCTTTTTTGAAAATCCATGCTTCAAGGAGCTGAAAGTTCATGTATAGTCTGTACCTTGGTTTCTCTGGATATCATTAGGCTAAGTGGAATAACATCTACTTATGGTTGTCAGGAGTGGTTTATGCCTTTAGCAAGTACAAGTATTATAAACATCCTGTAGTCTTTTTTAAAATCACACACCATGAATCTTGTTTTAAAATTATCTACATTCGCAAAAAATGTTTATAAAAAATGATTTCAAATTTTACATCTCCAAATGCATGCCCTCAATTACATAACACACTTTACTTCAAATCAGTCTTTTAAAAAATTAAATACTCTAGTTTCTTGTTCTTCTGGGCCATGTACCCTAGTCACACAAAAATGAGTAATTCAAAATGTATAGAACAGTGTACCTCTATTTTTCTCCACCAGATATGGAAAATTGCTTCTGACACTGAAAATAGCATTATGATATGTTTTTGCTGGAGATCATGTATAACTGTTTCACTGTATATCCTCTGGTGAACTGCGGTTAGATTTTAAAACCAATTATTCTTATTGGTTTTGAAATTCCAAATGGGTAATTTATAATTAAATTTCTAAAAATATACTTGTCTGTATTGTTTAATATCTTTTGAAAGTATTTAATATAAAATATTAATATTAAATTAATTATTTAATTAAATATTAAATGAACTATTTAATAGGAATGTTGAAGATATTCCATATGAAAGTTGACAGCTGCCAGCAGTTTGTAGCTGTATATGATTAACTGACTTGTCATTCTGAGACAATAGGAACAAAGTTGACTCTAGGAAACATTTATTATAATGGATAATGCTTTTTGTAATCCCACTTATTTCATCAGATAAAAAAATTTCTTTACTTTTAAGTTTTTGTTTAATGTGTTAAATAAACACAGTTTTAGATTTAAATGTCCTTAGTTAGTGGAAATTGGAATTGTGATTGCATTTTTCCCAAAAATTAATTTGATCCTTGTTTTTAAAAACATTATCAGTGAAACTATAGTTGGTAACTTATCAATAACTTTTTATCTTTGTGTAAAACGATGGTTATTTTTTGACTTAGATAACAGTGTTATAAAAAGTGTGACTTCTTTTGATATCATTGATAAAACAATTTGACTGGTAAATATTAAGCTGTCAATATGATCTACATATAGAGAGAGGGAGATTAACATAAATTTGTAATTTAGCATAGGGTCTGTTTGTATGTTATTCAGATAATATCATATATGAGAGCATATCAATTATTCAACACATCTAAAGATTTAGATAGTGGAAAATATTCAAGCACAAGTCAGCTAAAAATCATAGTTTAAAAAAAATCAGCTCTGAAATTTTGTATGAAGCGTAACTGATGATTTACTAAAATTATTTGGTGTGATATATCTGACGATTTGAGACTCATTTATACAATGTAACTGAGAAGACCCAAATGCAATTAGCTGTTGCCTTAAAAATACTTTATAAAAATATTACCAGTACTTTTAAAATTTAATTGCACCTAAGTCTGATCACATAACACTTTGGACATATTCTAGATATATTTAAATTATGACCATGTCATCATCTTCACCATGGCCATCACATACTCTTGCTATAAATAAAAGGATAAATTACAGGATAAGATGTGGTGTACTGCTCTATGCTCTTCTATATGTGTTCCAATGTGTCTCTTTGGGGCATACATAAAAGTATTCTATGACACATAGTATGCATATCTATATACTTATATACATGTACATCTATATACAGATATCTGTGTTAGCAGTTACAGTTTTTATGTTGATCATTTGCAGATTAATATATAACATAACCAGAGTAGACAGTTTTGATACATATTCAAGTATTTTAATCAATTTCAGCCTTAAATGTCTAATATGTGTTACTCTTATTTTTTGAGAATTTAAAATATATGTTCTTATTATTTTAAGGGTTTTTTAACAAATATCTTGCAATCTTATTTACATTTTTATATATGCTTAACTGAATTGAAGGTACTTTTCTCTTTAACTGACTTTTCTCTATTGATGTAATATCTTTAACTGAGATGACTGGTAACTCAGAATACATTCTAATGAAGGTTGTTCTCAAATCTATCTTCCTATTTAAATGTGCAAATATGTCAGCTTACAGCAAGAACAGTAGCCAGAGCACCATCTTTTCAACTGATTTCCAAATCCCAATTCCCACAAGACAACATAAAAAGAACAGATGAGAGCCGTTTACAGTGGGTTGAATTACAAGAGATGAAGCTTGAGTTTATCGAAGCTGAACCTTTTATAACGGGCAGTATACAAGCCTACCCTCTGCTTAGAGGAAGACACTATCTCTATCTTGCAGCACTATTTGCTATAAAAATATCCTTGAATAGAACCTCTGGAACAAATGGCAATCAGTCTCTCCTTAGCAAAATGCACGAGACCAGTGGAGAATTGTCTTACAATTCTTTATAAAGTTAATTTGCAGTGTAGTTCTTCAAAAGCTCAGTTCTAAAATTTAGTGGATTACAAGTGACAAGGCAAAAACGAATACCAGCCGAAGTACTTTTAAATATTCAAAATTATTTAAAAGTTTTGTGATTCACTTATTCTGTTCACATATAAAATTATCTATACTTTTCAGGCAATTTCTGCTTCTATTAAACTGGTAAGATTGTGCATCTTGTTTGAGAACAATTTTGTATGTATACCGAAACAAATTCCAAGTATACATTTGTCCCATCATGCGTTTAGTAAGAATACTGTTTTTAGAAAAATAACGTGGTCTTCTAAAACTCATATTTGCCTTATCAACCTCAAAGCAAATAATTGTATTTTCCATGTTGGACTTTTAACTGTATTTACAATGGCACTCGTAATATTATGAGATTGTATTTACAATAGAGTGAACTTTTGAAAGCTTTATTTTCACTCCATGAATTAGATGAGAAAAATGAAATCCTCATCAGGAAAAAAAACAACTCTGATTTTCCATTTGAATATTCTGATGACATTGATGTAAACCTTGTATAATTTAACTCTTTGAAGTGTTCTTCTGGTAACACAGCTAGCACATTAACATCTATTTTTTTAATACCTGCACACACACACACACACACACACACACACACATAAACAAACAAACAAATAAATCTTTTAATTGTGAATTGAAAATAAATTGAGCTCATTTGATCTACATGAAAAACCATGCTTCACATGGTGATATATAAGTGCACTTTCTTTAAGTTCACATGTTAAATTATTGTGCTCTGCACAGCCTTTTTACTATAAGTGGTAAATTGTGAGGTAAATGTTGAAGCAACTTCAGCAGATATCTGTTTTTCTTGTGGTGTGTGATATTCTGATATCTGTATGGTGTAGGCTACATGGCATCAACTTTCAGAAATAGAAATTCGAATGGCAGTTTTTTATTAAACATGCTACCCCTTTCATTTCTTTTTCAGGTTACTGCTGTGCTGTCAAAAATATTTTATTACAAAATTTAAAAGTTTACTATAAAAATAGATATAGATTAACACCATATAATAAATGGTTAAATCACCATATAACAAGACATTGAGACTTCCCCCTGTATACTCAACAACTGAACTACTCAGCTTCTATTTCCCACACACATTTTATATACAGCAAATCTATACTTTATCCTGTTTCCCAACTAACCATTTACTGTGGCCTGATAACTTCATGCAACTCACAGACTGCAGCGTGGGTCCATGCATAACGGGCTGATACATCAAGTGGTGGGTAGAGGCAGCTATGTTTAAAACCTGCTCCCACTAACATTATAGACCAGAATGAGTTAATGATTTTTAACTGAACTCATCTAAGAAGCTTTCTCTTAGTAGTTAGCATCATGAAAACTGTCTTTAAAAGGGAGGTTCTCAAATCCAGGTGGATTATATTAATGCAACTTAATAATAATTGACAGTAGCCACAGACTATTAATATTCATTATTATACATATGGTTAGTTAGTGGTTTTTCACTTACATTATCTTAATTTGTATTATTATCATACTTTATATGGGCATTTTCCTTTGTGTATTTCATCTTGTTTCTAATTTTCATAGAATATATTTCATATGCTTCCTGAATTCCAAACATCTGTGAATCACCACCATTATCACTTAAATTTTAGTGCTTTGCTCACTCATCAGTCCTAGAGAAATATTAATCTAAATGAACTACAGTTTCCCAATAAAGTGAAAATAGCAAGTTCAAGAGTCATCGGAAATACTAGAGTATAAAAATGTGATCTGGGTGAGAGAAGAAATGATGATTTAGAGGAGATAGTCTATAGCAACAGGTGATTAAGAAATCAGTAAATTATCTGTTTTCTGAACATTATTCATGTCTAATCAAAGTCTAATTTCCTTTTTTTTAAACTTACTAAATATCTCACGAGAGGCATTTCAGATGAAGAGATAGATTTGCTTTTAAATTTCAGTTCTAACATTGATTAGCTTTTCACCTACAAATATTAGTTTATTTATAAAATAAGATTACTGATGCCTGCTACATAAAATTGCTTAGAGAGTAAATGAGATGAAGTATGTAACCCATTTAATTTAGTACTTGACTTGGCTTTTATTAAACTATAAATAGGTATATATATATATATATTATTTTAATCACCATTTTCAATAACTGGATATATTAATTAACTCTTATGTACACTACACTCTTTCTAGATTATGGGAATAAAAATCCACACTATTTTCTGTTCCTTTTTTTTATTGCTACTGTCATTGAACTAATCGATTTTTCATATTTTGCCTGGATTTTTGCTATAACCTCCAGCTTGATTTTTCTGCCTTGTTCTCTTTACTGAGTCAGACTTCATTTTCTTGGCAGCTACCTCCCAAATCACCCAGGTAAGATAGTTTAACTCATGTCATTAATTACAATGATTCTTTATTACTTTTTAGGAGTAAGTTAAACACCCAGAAAATATCCTCTGTGTGACTTTAGCAGCCACTTCCATAGTTATTTATTCATTCTGGCATTGATTTAAAATTTAATGAGGACTCTGTATGTGCCAGATTGTGTTTTGCAGATTAAGCAAGGAGGAATGATTTCGGCATGGTATCTACTTTAGAAAAGTTAGTAAGAAGATCCCCTCATTAAGTTATATAATAGAAGCACGATGATGAGGCTGTGGGGCTATCAGGAAAGAGTAACTCACTCTGTGTAGAGAAGGTGGTATTTAATACCATTCCTGAGAAAGAGATTGTAGTTGCCAGAAGATACAGTATGTGAAAAACTCAGGAAAATGAAAACATACACCTATTCAAGGACAGCGTGATTGGAAATAGCTGGAGATAAGATTATAAAAGTTGGTTGGGGACACATATGATGGCAGGTACTTCTGACAATTTTATTATGTTAGAGAAAAGAAGAATGTGAACAAAATATTAGACATAGGGCCTCCCTGGTGGCGCAGTGGTTGAGAGTCCGCCTGCCGATGCAGGGGATACGGGTTCGTGCCCCGGTCTGGGAGGATCCCATATGCCGCGGAGCGGCTGGGCCCGTGAGCCATGGCCGCTGAGCCTGCGCGTCCGGAGCCTGTGCTCCGCAACGGGAGAGACCACAACAGTGAGAGGCCCGCGTACCGCAAAAAAAAAAAAAAAAAAAAAAAAAATATTAGACATAAATGATGAGCATTAAGAAAATTGTCGTATTAAAAGGAAGGAGTGAAAAAGTAAGCAACATGTGAGTGACTGCCTGTTTCAGGTAAATACTCTAAATTACTAACCGCAGCAATCAAGGAGACCTGAATTTCTAAACCTGTGAAAAATCATATCTCATTGGAAAAGTTAGAGAAAGGTTTGCAAGTGACGTTTACATCAGTGAAAAGAGTGAGACTTCGCAACAAGGACCTCAAATACCCTACAGGCCATAAAATATCGAGATAGAATTAAATACAAATCTTGCAGGAATGATAGAAGGGTATACAACATTTTAATGTGCTTGTGAATGTATTACTTTTTAGACATTGAGTCAAAATCATGTAAGAAGTTATGTTTAAAGGACACTCAAATAACAAGTCTTCAATTAATCTCATGGCTGGATGCTTAAGACAAGTTGAAAACATCCAAACTATTAACTTCATTTTTTTCTTTTTGTAATTATAGTATTTTAAATCATATAAAGCCAAAATAACAGAATAAAATCTTTCTGCCCCACTCTCCTACATAGCCATATCTTGATCTTGCATAAAAAGAAAATCAGCAGTCCTGTAAGAGTTTCTGAATTTGGGGCATTACATATTGCTCTGAGAATCTAACAAAAGTAACTTTTTCCATCTTGTATCTTCACCACATATAAGACGTTTCTGCCTAAGCCCATAGAAAGTTTATATAGTATACCAACTTAATAAGTAACTTTAAATTTCTTGAAGCCCTACCATAGTTCTCTTTGAGTTCATAAAATAAATGTTAAGAATACTATTTTTAGAGATATTTAGAGATTTAATTATCTTTTACAAATGAGTAAATTGGAGAAAATTTTTTTTAAATTATCAATCAATATGTGACTTAGCCCTGTGTTAATTAAGCAGCCTAACCAGCTACCTCTTAGGTTGTCAATTATATTCGCTGAATAACAAGTGTAATAAAATTCATGGAAAATTTCAAACCATAAGCAACTGCCCACCATTCATTGACTAAAGAATCTACTCCAAGGATTATCCTGGCTTTTCCTACTGAGTCTTTCAGGCACTTCCATAAGCACTTCAGTAAGAAAATGAATAATGAAGATAAGGGAGCTCCAATTCAAATCACTTGGCAGTAATTGATGGCAAATAACAAAAATAAAATGTGGAGATCATTTATGTATTTCATTTATATATATGATTCCTGTTTAATTGAGAGTTGGCTCAAAGTCCTGTGATTGATTATAATTTGATTATTTATATTTCATACTCAGACTCTAAAAATAATTTTATTTTACAGTCTATTAGTCAGTGGATTACAGAATCAGTATGTTCTGTAATTTAGGGACATTCAACTGTTGTTTTCTACTCTCACCTAGTATTGGCAATGAGGTTTCCACTCACTAAAGCAATGACTCTCACCCCGGGGCGATTTTGATTCCCCCAACCCTGCCCAGGGTACATCTGGCAATGCCTGAAAATATTTGAGACATTTTTGATTTTCACCACCTGGGGAGGGTTGCTACTGGCCTTTAGAGAGTTGAAGCTAAGGATGATGTGGAACCAATTATAAAGCATAAGACAGCCCTCCACAACCAAGAGTTAGGCTCAAAAGTCTTTAATGCCAACTTTGATAAACCTTGAAGTAGAGAGAATGCAACAGAAGTACTAATGCAATGATTTCTCCTCTTCCCATCCTCTTCTTGACTGACATCCAATAACTAGAGAATAGGGGTGATTCTATCTTCCAAACCTCTTGGGCATGCTGTATCTTTAAAAACTTGACAGATATTATTAGGCCTGTAGTTATCAGTCATACAGTAGTGGCTAATTGGCTGCATGCCCAAATAATACTAATGCTGAATCTAGAACACTGGATTAACATGTGATTTGCCTTACTAAGATAATATATTTGAGAAAATATTAATTATTATGAATGCCTGAAATAAGCTCTATTACCCAGTTTATCTCTAAAACTTCCATCTCATCATTTAAAAGTATATAATTTTATTGCTATTTCCAAATGATTCTTTCTACAGTTTTACACCCAGAAAGGAAATCTGTAACTCCCAGCTCTGTCTTTTGTTTGGGAAAAATAAATAAATAAATAAATTGATCTGGCTATGTGATTCATCCCACAGAGATTTTGAGAAGTAATTTCCTTTCTTTTTCTGTCTTTTTCATTTCTTTTCTTCTTTAATTGTCTATTGATGAAATATCAAAGGCAGTTTTAAAAAGTGTTTACTCTCAAGAAGGAGCAGTTGAGCATTTGCATACTAGAAGTCAGGGAACAGAAAAGCTCTGCTTGATCAGCACGTTAGTACACTCGTCAATAATTTAGCTGCAGCCTAAAGGCTATAGATGGATATTTGTTATGAACTGCTGACTTAAAAAAGAAATGCATTCTATTCTGAAATGCTTGCAAGACTTCAGCTTTCAAGTCAGGAAATGCTGCAGACAGCTGGAAGCAGCTATAACAGTCTCCATACTCCCGTCCCTTCCCCCTCCATACTAGGAAGCACCACATACTTCCACACTTGAGGGGAGCTTTTCTTTGACCTTTAGTTTTAAGATTTTAGTTTTTTCATTTCTCAAACAAAACAAAAGAAAACAAAACAAACCCCCCAAAATTTCCCATGTGCTTATGGGTCCTAAAGACAAGAGAATGCAATCATGGTGAGGTGACCTAGGCTATACCCATGTTTAATTTCAAAGTTCTAAATGCTGAATGACAGTTATATGGAAAAGTTACATTTGAGGCATTTTTAGAGAAACCATTATGTTCTATAGCAGAATTTAAAGAGTAAATCTACATCATTTTTTTTGTCTCCAAGATTATTTATACAAATGCTAAATATGTTGAAAATTATGCACACATACCACAGTTTTTTTAAATTCAATATCAGACAATACTGATACATATCAAAAAGATATTCTTCCAAAGTTTATGAAGGCCAACATTCTTTCCCTCAGATTCGTCTGACTAGAAGAGGCTACAGTATTTGAGGTACAGCACAGCTTGCATGTAGGGGCTGTGAGCTGCAAAGTCCTCATATCTTGACCCTTAACATATTAAATGACTTGGGTTTAGTTTTAAGAAAACATAAATAAGTTAAAATATGTGAAATTAAGCACCATCAATCTTAAATCTCATCTAATAAATGGTAAGGAATGCAACATAAACAATTGAACTAATTATTTTTGAATGGGACCAATTTACTGCCATACTACAGTGTGGTGGACTAGAATGTGTCATTTGTTATCAACCATTTCCAAAGAACAGTTTTCTTTATATGTCAGTCTCTAGTATTCCATCCACTTGGGGATCTTTGTTCTTTAATGGCATAAAAATAAGACTTCAGAATCTGCCCCAACTTGATTAATATAATTTTGGACACGCAGGACAAATTATCTTAAAATTGACTTTTATTAATTCACTTTCATTGGGGCTTTCATATCTGGAAAAATGTTCCAGATAGCAAACACTTATGTGCCAATAACTGGAAAGATATAAACAACATTGTACATTAGTAAACTTTTATTCTTCTTTATAAATTAATGTCTCATCAAAAATATCAATAAAATTTTCAGAAATTAATTGGATTCTGAAAATACACTGGCATTCTTACTATTTGGATGGTCCCTAGAAAACTGACAACTTCAAAACAGGAGAGACTAATACTTAAATATATTGGCTTTTGAACTTTGTTCACGTTTGTACACTTGTTGGGTAGACAATGGCTCTAATAACAAGGAACAGAGATGTCTGGAGAGTGGCTCTGCATCTTTGGTAAGAAAGAGTTCTAAACAACAATTACAGGAAAATCTGGTGACACTCAGAAGAAACTATATTACAAGGCTAAATTCATTGAAAAGGATAACTGAACATTTGTTATTATCAAGAACCTGAGAAGCCCAACTTCCAGGACACTTGTATGAAGAATTAGTTTGATCTTGATTTTTTTCATTTCAAATTTCTAAAGGTTTTGATGCTTGAGAAGGAGAGAATGTGAAAGCTGGCTAATTTTCTATCAACGTGGCCAGAATGATGGCTATTCTTAGTTTTTTTCTGCTGCTATAACAATGCAATAGACCAGGTGGCTCATGAACAACTGAAATTTATTTCTCACAGTTCTGAAGACTGGGGAATCCAAGATCAAGGCACTAGCAGATTCAGCATCTGGTGAGAGCCAGTTTTCTGGTTTACAGACTGTTGTCCTCATATGGAGGAAGCAGCAAAAGAGCTTTCTGGAATCTCTTGCAGTGGTACAAATCCCATTCATCAGGGCTCCATCTCCTGGACTAATCATCTCCCAAAGGCCCCACCTCCAAATACCATCACATTGGGAATTAGGTTTCAACATACACATTTTGGAGGAGCAAACACTTTAAGTCTATAGTAATAGAGAATAATTTTTCTTTAAAATCTTGTTCATTATCTTTGTAATGTTTACTTCAGTTTCCTTCAGCATGACCAACATAAATGATTTTAGTGTGCTTTGTACTTTAGCTATCAGTCTTAAACTCTATTTTGTCTGCTTTAATTTAGCATTCATTTTCTACAAAAAGTCAATTTGATATTATGAAACAATATGTAACAATAAATTAAAAATTACAGCAACGAAGACAATCAGTTATGGTTACTTAGTAGTTCACTTATCAAGTATGATTTAGCTGTTTTATTTTATAATGCTATATGATTTACATTTAGTGTTCATACTGTTTTTTCATGAAGGATCAGTTTAATGTAATTTCACTGCCTCAGTTGGAACTGAGGCTTACAGAGGTGACCTTTCCAGTGTCACAGTCTTAACTATTTAGTATTCAGATTGATGTTAGTCTCACTCTAATGCATGTGCACTTTTCACTAGACACTTCTGCCTTTCCATCTTTAAATTCAAAAAGGATTTTTTTAAAGTTTCCATTTTTTAGACAGGCAACTTAAATAAGAATTCTGAACTTTCTTATTATAAGCCAAAATATATAGAAATATTAATTCTTTACTAAGAACATTTTGAATTGTAAAATATGAAATGTTGTTCTACATAGACTAGTAGCAACGAAATAAGTCTCAGTTGAATAATTACAACCTATTAGATCATATTATCAAGAGAAAAATTTATATAATGCACAAAAAAATGAAGCACTTTCAGAATCTGTGTTCTTACAAGTGTTTACATATTTATTCATGGCTTTCTCAATGAAATATTTATGTGGAAGATCTTTTGACCACAATGCTAATAATTTATTTCATTATTTGTACTTAAAAGGAAAATCTACTTAAAATTTTTCTAACTTGTATAGAGTGATCCCTAGGAGACATTAAGTATTATTAATTTATAAGATCTGATGTTCTTGACAAACAAAATAAAACAAAAACAAATTCATAGGTACAGAAAACAGATTAGCAGTTACCAGAGGGCTAGGGGGTTGGGGTGTGGGCAAAGTGGGTGAAGGGGGTCAACTATGTGGTGATGGATGGTAACTAGACTTGTGGTGGTGGATGGTAACTAGACTTGTGGTGGTGGATGGTAACTAGACTTGTGGTGGTGGATGGTAACTAGACTTGTGGTGGTGGATGGTAACTAGACTTGTGGTGGTGGATGGTAACTAGACTTGTGGTGGTGGATGGTAACTAGACTTGTGGTGGTGGATGGTAACTAGACTTGTGGTGGTGGATGGTAACTAGACTTGTGGTGGTGGATGGTAACTAGACTTGTGGTGGTGGATGGTAACTAGACTTGTGGTGGTGGATGGTAACTAGACTTGTGGTGGTGGATGGTAACTAGACTTGTGGTGGTGGATGGTAACTAGACTTGTGGTGGTGGATGGTAACTAGACTTGTGGTGGTGGATGGTAACTAGACTTGTGGTGGTGGATGGTAACTAGACTTGTGGTGGTGGATGGTAACTAGACTTGTGGTGGTGGATGGTAACTAGACTTGTGGTGGTGGATGGTAACTAGACTTGTGGTGGTGGATGGTAACTAGACTTGTGGTGGTGGATGGTAACTAGACTTGTGGTGGTGGATGGTAACTAGACTTGTGGTGGTGGATGGTAACTAGACTTGTGGTGGTGGATGGTAACTAGACTTGTGGTGGTGGATGGTAACTAGACTTGTGGTGGTGGATGGTAACTAGACTTGTGGTGGTGGATGGTAACTAGACTTGTGGTGGTGGATGGTAACTAGACTTGTGGTGGTGGATGGTAACTAGACTTGTGGTGGTGGATGGTAACTAGACTTGTGGTGGTGGATGGTAACTAGACTTGTGGTGGTGGATGGTAACTAGACTTGTGGTGGTGGATGGTAACTAGACTTGTGGTGGTGGATGGTAACTAGACTTGTGGTGGTGGATGGTAACTAGACTTGTGGTGGTGGATGGTAACTAGACTTGTGGTGGTGGATGGTAACTAGACTTGTGGTGGTGGATGGTAACTAGACTTGTGGTGGTGGATGGTAACTAGACTTGTGGTGGTGGATGGTAACTAGACTTGTGGTGGTGGATGGTAACTAGACTTGTGGTGGTGGATGGTAACTAGACTTGTGGTGGTGGATGGTAACTAGACTTGTGGTGGTGGATGGTAACTAGACTTGTGGTGGTGGATGGTAACTAGACTTGTGGTGGTGGATGGTAACTAGACTTGTGGTGGTGGATGGTAACTAGACTTGTGGTGGTGGATGGTAACTAGACTTGTGGTGGTGGATGGTAACTAGACTTGTGGTGGTGGATGGTAACTAGACTTGTGGTGGTGGATGGTAACTAGACTTGTGGTGGTGGATGGTAACTAGACTTGTGGTGGTGGATGGTAACTAGACTTGTGGTGGTGGATGGTAACTAGACTTGTGGTGGTGGATGGTAACTAGACTTGTGGTGGTGGATGGTAACTAGACTTGTGGTGGTGGATGGTAACTAGACTTGTGGTGGTGGATGGTAACTAGACTTGTGGTGGTGGATGGTAACTAGACTTGTGGTGGTGGATGGTAACTAGACTTGTGGTGGTGGATGGTAACTAGACTTGTGGTGGTGGATGGTAACTAGACTTGTGGTGGTGGATGGTAACTAGACTTGTGGTGGTGATTACTCTGTAGTGTATACAGACGTTGAACTATTATGCTGTACACCTGAAACTGTTTTAAATTTTAAAAGATCAGACATTCTTAAAATTTTAAGATCATGGCAGAAGATAATCTAGGAAAACATAAAAACTAAATCCATGCAACATAATCTAGAATTCTCTGGTGGTAAGATGCTGAGACAATGCTGTATAATTCACAGTCATTGTTCTCATCATCTACATCAGTTCTGAAAGCATGATATGAATTCAATATAGCCATCTTTATTACTTGTTTTATAACACTTATATTGCTTTACTTTGTTTCAAAACAATTAGATTTGTGTATGTGGTACTCATTAGACAATGAGTTTGAAATGGTCCCTCAGAGATTTAGATCTTGGAAGAGGTTCAGAGCATGCTGCCCCCAAAATATGACACCTTGGCATATTGAATATTTAAGCTGAAGGAATTTGAGGAAAAAAGCAAGTTCAAGGATGACTCTCTGACCTTCTCCCACTCTACTCTCAGGAAGAAGGTCATAAGACCATCATGTGAGAGGTGCTTTATACCCAGAGGACAAGAACTTTCTTATCTCCAAGACCAAAGGGATACCAACAGGAATCTGAATGAACAGGCCTTGCTAAATTTCTCCCAGTTTACTACACTTAGCTCATACCCCTTCTCGTCCTATTGCATTTTCCCACTACTTGCCACTCTTCATCAAACCTAGCCTAAAACCCATCAGGTTTAACTACTTAGGAGGTCCTCATTTCCTCATGAAGTTTCCTGTGTCACATAGCACTTATTTTAAATAAATCTGTGTGCTTTTCACTTGTTAATATGTCTTTTCTTACAGGGTGCCCAAGGGTAAACTTAGAAGTGTAGAAGGAAAAGATATTTTTCCTCCCTTACAACTTCCAGGAGCAGTTGAATTCAGAAAAGTGGGAAGGCACAAAAGGAGGAAAAACAGTTGTATTTTTTTCTCCATCAAAATGAAAGGGAAATTTTTGTCCTCAGCTTCATTTAACTCTAGATAAGTGACAGGGGAAGCTTCATGCTTCATTCACCCTTTCAGATCCTTGGAATGTTAATATTCTTAGGAGTAAATTAAGTGGCTTATCTTAAGTGCTGGTTTTGTGAACAGAGGAGGGTATCTCAAAAATTCTTCTCTCCTATCTTTGAAATATTGCAGGCACTGTGAGTGCACATCTGGATTTCAGATTTCTGGTTCCTTTGAAATGACTTCCAGAATTAGGATTCTCTTGGCTACTCATTTAGATTTAGTCATTGTTCCAGCAGGAGGACGCACATTGCCTGAGCCACCATGTCAACCTGCCTGAGCGAGCATCAGTAGCCCTCCACCAACCTAATAAGCCACATCCGTGCTTGTGTCTAAGGATCTTGACAGTTGTAGACATTTGATACCTAAAATTGTGAAAACCGGTTGGGTTTTCCATTTCTTTGCAAATTACTTCATGACTTCTTCCAGACAAGAAAAATATTTCAAATATACTTCCATAATCACATGCAATGCAAAGTAATTAGTTTTAGATGAAAGTTAATTATGGATGCTCTGAAAAAACAGGTTTGTGGATTTATCAGATCAACTTCCAATTGTAGTTTTGTAAATGTATAACCTAATACCAGAGTCACAGGAAGAACCTGTACATAAAAATCTAAATATGTAACTCAGTTATAGACTATCAACCTCCATAGCGTATGGCTCGTTACAAGCAATTTAATTATTGTTACAAAACGCTGCCTTATGTGTATACTTGTATCAGATATAAAATTATACTTAGCAAATCCTTGCAAGTTTTTAGCCAAGATTCTTCCATAGTTGGTTTTGAATCATTAAGTATGATCTTTTATTTTCTTGTCTGTAAAATAAAAATTTAAAGTTATAACTAATTGCTCAATATTTAAGCATTATGCATTACATTTTCTGTATCTTAATTTGTTTGATTTTTAGTTGACAATGTGTTGAGACACATCAACTTTTAGTTTCTTTCTACAATTTGTAACTAAAGACCTAAAATGCTATTGTTGCTTTTACTTTTCTTTAAACATTAGGAATCCTGATGGATCTGTTTCCAAGAAAGTTGATATACAGAAATTAATGATTCCATTTAATAAAGTAAAATACATAAGATAGTAGAGTACTTCTTCCCAAATTGTTTTGTTGTTACTCCTGTTGTTATTGTTGTTTTGGTTTGATTATTTTTCCCCCAAGTAAACCGACCTACCTCTACTATGAAGTTTCCTGGAATATCTCAACAGATATTGGGACTATATGAATGTGTATGACATACACAAAAGTCCATGAGTGTGTGAATCTGCATCTGTGGCTTTGCCAAGAAGCCCTTAGGGAAAGAATTTAGTATGTATAGGACTCAGTTTTTACAGACATACAGGCCTGGGTCTGTGTCCTGACTTTTCCTGCAAATCAGAGAAAGTTTAATTATCCAGATTCTTGATTGGTTAACTACTCTGATAGAGTAATTATCTCCGGCAGTGGTAGACCTGTTAAATTGTAAAAGAAAGAGCAAGTCCTCAGCACAGTGCCCCGGACACTCAGTAAACTTGAATTATGTTCCTAACATCTGGATTTCAGATTTCTGGTTCCTTTGAAATGACCTCCAGAATTAGGATTCTCTTGGCTACTCATTTAGATTTAGTCATTGTTCCAGCTCCGTTAATTTATTTGTTTTTCTTGATTTCTCATATATTGTGCAATATAACAATGATTTAGAATTCTGAATTCTGGGCATAAATTAATGCTTCTTTGACAATCACTAATAGTTAAGAAATGCTTTGGATCAAAAGTCACCTTTCACAATAATTGATGTGTTTTCATTTATCACTGAACATGTTTAAATTATAATTAAGTTTCTTGTCTACCATGAAATGTCCTTGGTTGTAATATCATTTTGTATGTCAGTGGAACATTAAAAATGATAATTACTACAAATTTTGCTTATATTATTTGTTAATTTTATAACAATATAACAACTTTTGACTCTAATAGCAAAAAGATTTCAACTTTCTCTTAAATCTATTTAACTGTTATAAAACATGAAATAATTACGTATTGTTAACATCATCAGTCTGATTAGTTTATAATAAACTGGTACATTTGATGAACTAAGATAATTAAAAGTGATCACAGCTGAGTATTCTGTTATCTCTTATCTTTTTCATGTTCAATTAAGCTTTAAATATTAAACTTTCGTCTAAGTGGTATTAGTTATATTGGAAAACATGAGTTTCTATTCTAATGTTGGAATATGTATGAACATGTAGAATGTGTATGAAATGTACAAAGATTCAGGAATTTTAAAAAGCCCATGCAATTCATTATCGATAGAAAATGGTGTCTTGTTTCACCTGAGGTTGGGTGAGGTACAATTTAATCAGCAGCTGACTTCTGTAACCACTCTAAGTTTACTTTAAAAATATGTAAATAAAATGAGGAAGAAAGATATCTATCTATCTATCTATCTATATGTATATATATATATATAGAGAGAGAGAGAGGGAGAGAGAGAGAAAGAAATAAACTTTATTTCCACATATTAATCTTGCTATAGTTTGATATATATTTACTATTTCCCGGGTAGTTTTTCTAGTTCTCTTTTTTTCATTCAGATATTTTCAAACATTGTGCATCTAAATGTGACATGCAACATTTATTTACTTATTTATTTTTATTGAAGTGTAGTTAGTTTACAATGTTGTTATTTTCAAGTGCACAGCAAAGTGATACAGATACATATATGTTCTTTTTCAGATTCTTTTCCATTATAGGTTATTACAAGATATTGAGTATAGTTCCCTGCACTACGCAGTAGGTCCTTGTTGCTTACCTGTTTCATGTATAGTAGCACGTATATGTTAATCCCAAACTCTTTTTTTTAAAATTAATTAATTTTATTTATCTTTGGCTTCGTTGGGTCTTCGTTGCTGTGCGCGGGCTTTCTCTAGTTGTGGCGAGTGGGGACTATTCATTGCAGTGCGCGGGCTTCTCATTGTGGTGGCTTCTCATTGCGGAGGCTTCTCATTGCGGAGCATGGGCTCTAGGCGCACGGGCTTCGGTAGATGTGCCATGCAGGCTCGGTAGTTGTGGCTCGCAGGCTCTAGAGCGCAGGCTCAGTAGTTGCGGCACCTGGGATTAGTTGCTCCGTGGCATGTGGGATCTTCCCGGATGAGGGCTCAAACCTGTGTCCCCTGTGTTGGCAGGCAGGTTCTTAACCACTGCGCCACCAGGGAAGCCCCCAAGTTCTTAATGTATCACCCCCTCAACCCACTATCCCTTTTAGTAATCACAAATTTGTTTTCTATGTCTGTGAGTCTATTCCTATTTTGTGAGTCTATTCCTGTTTTGTAAATAAGTTAATTTGTATCATTGTTTTATATTCCACAAGTCTATCCACAGATGAATGGGTAACGATGTGGTATATATATATATATATATATATATATATATATATATATATATATATATATACATACATACATACATACAATGGAATATTAATCAGCCATAAAAAATAATGAAATAATGCCATTTGCAGCATTGCCATAGATGGACCTAGAGATTATCGTCTAAGTGAAGTAAGTCAGACAAAAACAAATATCATACGATATCACTTACATATGAAACATTTATTTTCATACTAATGAAATAACATTTCTTTTCCAAATAGAGGAAATATTAGGAACCAATTATTCAATAATAATGATAATGGTAATAATAATAGCCTCAAAAGGAAAAAAAAGTATGACCCTGATATATTGTTTTCTAAACTTCATCTATTTTCTTTGCTATTATAATTTAACTATCTTTCCATTTTATGTATGTTTAGAAGTGAAAGCTGTTGAAAAATAAGGAGATATAGATGTAGGTACCGATATAGATATACATGATAAAGGAGAGAAAAGATGAAACCTTAAAAGTGAAATATATGTTTAGCAAGAAGAAAATAATTAACATTCAGCTTCTTTAAACTTATTTAAGGCAATACAGTAGGAGAATTTTATTTCACTGTTAGTTGTGCCCATTGATATACATTTTAGGTTGCAAACGATACTTTTAAATGTAGGCTTTCAAGCACTTTCACCTATGCAGTGCTATTTAAAATATATTAAACAGCTGTTAGTTATATTCTAATTTGTTTGCCAGACTCAAAATTATTTGGTGCTCATAATTAAAGCAAAATATGCAGAGATCAACATAAAGGCAAATCAGAATGTGCTATGTAGACGAATAAAGGAAACTTACTTAAAGGTCCTGCTCTAGGAACTTGATAATACCCACAACTGAAGGAGCCGAGGAATTACTGGCTGGTAGAGCCCTCAGTGGGCTGATAATATTCTTAAGTATCTTCAGATGTCATACACCATGAAACTTTCATAGCATTTTGAGGCTCTGCTGGGAAAATTATTATATGTTTTTCAAAAGTTAACAAGCTCTACTTTATTGCCCTCAGCTGTGCAAAGCTTTTGTCCCCTGTTCCTTCCTTCACGTCTCCAATATCATATATACACATAAAATGCCTTTGATGTTATGGTCCTGGAATTTACAGAAGCCTACCAAGAGAGAGTTCAGTGGAAAAACCTCTGTATTAGGGATTTGGGACATTCTGTGTGTGTGTGTGTGTGTGTGTGTGTGTGTGTGTGTGTGTGTGTGTGTGTGTGTGTGTGTGTGTGTATAATTTCTGAAAAGAATACATTTTCCAAAGAAAAATGAGGCAGCATCAGAATATGGAGTGAGATGAGGTATTGGATTTGAGGGTGTGTTTTTGGAAGACTTTCAGACAGGGTGCTTGGGAAATACTTTTTCAGAATGAGATTTTTGAACAGAGACTTAAAAACGCATAGGAAAAAGCAATAAGAAAATTGGAGGAAGAATATTCTAGTCAAATAAATAGTATGTTCAAGAACTTAGAGGTAGACATTTGCATAATGTACTCAAGAAACTGATTGGGCATGGGTGACCATGTTAGACAAATTAGTTGAAGAGGTAGGCAGGGGCCAGAACATATACGTTTTTGTAGTCAGTGTAGTCAATGGTAAGGTATGGTTTTATTCTAGTTGTAAAGAAAGTTGTTGTAGGATTCTGCTTAGTTGAATGTATAATATGATTTATATAAGCAGAGACCACACTGGATGCTAGGATAAAATCCATTCTCATGGTCTAGGAACCAAAGATAATGGTGGCTCAGATTTCCATGCAAAGGAAGAAGAGGTAAGAGGAAGAGGCAAAGATGAGGCCAGTTTGGAGTGTAGTTTGGCCATCAAAAGAACAAATGAGGTTGAAAATACAAATGAAGTCTAAAGAAAGAAGACAACACTATTTTTAGTCCTAAACAACTAGATGAATGGAGGTGCTGCTTATGTGTATGAAGATACTGAGGAGGAACAGGATCAACAGTTTACGGTTGATACATCTATTTTACATCAAAATGGAGAAATATAGATGTAGTTCCGTATAAACTGGATATGTGATACAGACACACACAGGTGGGCTCCAGAGATATGTATAGAGAAAAATAACATTTAAACTTAAAGAACTAATGAGATCACCTCTTAAGTGAATATAGATAGTGAGTGGACACAGACTGATGCCTGGGAACTCAAATATTTAAGGATAAGGAGGGGAAGAAGAAGCAAAGAGATGGAAAATGGACACTCAGTGAGCAATCAAGCAGATTGGAGTTTCCTGAAACATTAGTTTACCCACTAGGAGAAGTGACTGTAGGAATTTGAGGTAGTTTATGTCAAATTGTCCCTATATTTCATGGAGATAAGAAAAGTCATCAGGTAGAAATGTGGAGATGGGGAGGGCAGTCGTTTTACAAGGAGAGGTGGAGATGTAGCCAACTTTTTCAGAGAATGGAAGATAAAGTTGAAAAAGGCATGTAATATATTGGATGGTTAGTTTTTAGGGCCTATTTGAGATTTAAGTTTACAAAGTGGGATATGCATTTTTTCAGTATCAAAAGTGAATATATTTAACCATACTCAACTTACAACAAAGTAAATGGGTGAGCGGAATAATAATTCATGCTACAGCATGTTTAGTCAACTGGCAACAGAAAAAGTCAGTTGTAGGAAGGCAGAGAACTTTGTCTTATAAGAATTAGAACCAAGCGGTTCTGTAATCATCTGGTATCCACTCAGTGTTTTACCTCAGGTTAAAATGTACATGATGGGAACTCCAGGGATCTTCCAGATTCTTTGTTTACTGTCACGGTCAACTGTGGCCACAGTGTAACACTTGTCCTGAGTTACACTCTGTACTAAACAGTCATCTGCATAAGTTCCTTTGTGTGCGCTTCATAATCGTTCAAATCTTTGATCCTGAGCAATACTTAGAGCCACTTGATACTTCTGCCATTACACAAGCAATTATCCAAGGGATACACTTGGCACACAGACAGTCCATCATTGACTGCACTAAGTTTAGTTTGGCTTTAATGGAAATGTTGATAAAGTTGGTATGAACCAGGATGTGGTAGAGTGGCCCCAGCTGTGTGTTATAATGGAAGAATAAGCAGGAAAAGTGACGGGAGCCAGGCACAAAGGCTGTGTGTACTTCTTTAAGCCTCGTGCAATGCTGGGGTACATGTAAGCAGAGTAGATAGAGGTTTTTCTAAGGGAGTGGCAAAAAAAAAAAAAGGAGAGGTCTACAAAAGTGTTATACTAGAATTGGCTAGATTATGCTGCAGAAGCATACAATTCCAAAATCACAGACTTAACACAAAATTATGTACTTTTCAGTTATGGTACAACATATGAATCATCATTTAGCTGCTCAAGATAACAGGGCTTCATCCATCATCCTCTGACTATACCATCTGGGGATACAGCCTTTCTGTCACCACAGCAAGGAAGAAGAGCTGCTAGGGAATCCCACACTGGCCTGAAATGTTTCAACAGGGAAATGATTCATGTCACTTCTATTTACAACCCACTGACCAGAACAATTAATTTGTCCAGACCACACTCAAAAGACCACTGGGAAGTGCAGTAGTTGATGTTCTAACAAAGAGAGCAAAACCAGGTATTGGTGAGCACAAATAACCACAAGAGAGGGTCTCATAAGGAAAGAATTAAGGACAGGATGACAATCATGGACAATGAAAAAATGGCATGTTCAATATGTTGGTATTTTTCAAAGGAATTGAATAATGATTGTAGCAGTGAACTAGCCAATTGACATGAAATAGAACATATATGGAACATTTAAATTCCATTCATTGGAGTTGGGGCAATTATGGCAACAACAGGCTAGGAATTGACTTTTTTCAAAAAATTTCTCTCTCATTTACTAGCTTTATGGCCTTAGCCAGACTATTTAACAATTTTACATGGGTTCATCTATCCATAAATTGATGAAAATTCAGGGAACTTCTCTCGTATGGCTGTTGTGATGATCAGATGTGATAACAAACACAAAAAAGTGTATGTTTTATTATGTAACACATAGTCAAAGTAAAATTCCATATTATTAATAGAGAGGATATGGTAAAAACCTTAAATGCACATGAATAAGCTTTTTCTAAAAACAAAGGAAGCTGGAAACCTAAAGAAACTGGCTTAGAATATCCCTTTAAAAATAATGAATTTATTTTGAGATGAAGTCAATAAAAATTTGAGGAATGACTGTTCTGTGGTTGGATATCTACAGTGCACTTTGAATATAGAATATTTTAATTTGCTGCTATCAGCGTTCCTTAAAGCATAGCTTAAATCACTTTTAAATTACATTCTTTAAACACTTTTTTTGTACCTAGTGCAAATGTTTAGAAATGTGTGTCTTTTTCATTTATCCCACCAGCTGACTTGGAATTGGAATAGTCTGTGATATAACATGGAACATTTTATCACTTAGAAGGAAAAAAGGAAAGGACATCATTTGTGCAAGTGACTGTTTTCTGATCTATTTATCAGAGAGTTTATTACTCTTTAGCCATTGAGTTTATTGTTCTATGTAAACAAATATGTGCATGCTTGTGTGTGTATGTGTTGGTCTGTGTGCATGTGTACGTATGCTGACAAGAGCATACATGCTTGTATTTTCCTAAAATGTGTGGCAGTGTCTTCTTCCAGTTAGTTCTATTTTGTTTGAACCTTTCCCAAACACACAGCATTCTGTAGATAGCAAAGGAATCTACACAAAGGTCTCAAACTAAATCAGATAAAGACATTAAAGGACAACATCAAATCTATTTCACAACTATATTATTTCATTATATCATATTGGAAAAATATATATGGAGAGTCAGATTCAGAAAATAAAGCATGAGAAAAAATAAGAATGCTATTTAGAGATCAGCATTTTTGATTACTTATTTTTGAGATATGTTTAGTCTGGTATTCTCCTATGCTTTACATGAACATTCTGGCCTTACTTTCTTATTCAACTCCGAGTTTTCTCCATAAATTATACCCAGGCACTGAAACTCTCTCTCTGGAGCTAAACTGTTTACATGCCAGTAATTAAACAAGTTTTATAATCTAAATTCTACTGTTAATTTTTTGATACACATACAAAAGTATATCATTCCTCAAATCAAGGAACTAAAAATATGCTTTAAGATGGTTTAAAAGAGGGTTAAATATATCAGCCTTTATATAATTGAATGAATAATGAAGACAAAACCAGTCAAATTGATTTTTTATAAAATCTAACATTCATTCTGGGCAGACATGGTCTGTGAAGGACTTTTTCTGGAAAAAAGATTTGAGGTGATATCTGAAAAATTAGCAGAGTTGAATGAGTGAAAATGACATAAAATATGAGTTAATATTCAAATTATTCTTTCTTTTACTTTCAATCCTGCTTTCCACTCCTGGCTCTTTATCGTTTTAAGAGATGTCTTGCTCGCTGTTTCCTTCCCATGCACCGCCCTACACCTGCTTTTTTCTTTTCCAGTCACAGCCCTCTTTTTTCTTCATCTCCTGGTTTAATACTGAGCAATAACCATGTTCCCTTTGGTAAATACTTATCAGGATGATGGCACTCTAAATGCTGCCGGGCACAAGCGAACAGGTGTGTAGGTTCTTAGTGGAAACATTTGTGGGCCAAAGTAAATTGTTAACTAGAATTCTTCAAAGGCTCAGTTAGAGAACTTATATTCTAAAAGATAATTCTCCTTATCTTTATTTTATCACTCAGATACAACTTTGGTAGTTCTTTTTTTAGATTGCAGTTGCTTCCTAACTCCTCATTTAACTAGCTCTTCTTGAAACCTGAAATAAAGTATTCCTCTATATTTTATATTGAACTGTTGTAAAAAAAAAAAAAGTATCTGAAACTTGAACGTAGACAAAAAGTCGGGCCAATGTCTTTCAGTGTTTGTGGGAGTTGAGATCTCCCTAGGATTATCCAGATTCCAGGGGAATATTTTTAGTTCTGTTCCCTACTTACTGTTGATTAAAGATCTCAGACTTAGAGAACCCACAGGTTCACTTGTGGATTTTTGTCCAGTAGAGATGCAAATAATTTGGGTCCACTGGAGCAAATAACCCTAGAGGTAGCAGTTTATGGACCTATTGGACATTAAGCGGCTATTTTTTTTAATCTAACACACCAATTTTGCCATTTTATAAGAATTTTAGCTTCTCACATGCTCTTTGAACCAGAAATTAATATGTTAAAATATTTGATATGTGTTCAATTTATATGTATATGTTACAGTTATAATTTGATCTTCTTGACAATTCTGTGAATTATATTTTAACACATTTCAACATCTGTGTCTTCTCTACATTGATTTTTCAGGATCCTTGGTTCCTTTTTTTGTACTCCGTAATTCTAAAACTATTCTAATAGTTTGTATTACAAAGGTCGCAATGCTTCTTCGTATAGATTTAACTTAGGATGTGAGGAGATACCTGGGGGGACAGTGGATGCTGTCCCATAACCCTTAATCCAGCAGGTGGGGCTTCAGTTATAAAGCACATCTATTGTTTCTGAAAGTTTTCAGTTGATCAGAAGAGTGGAGATGAGACAAAAACCCAAGGATTCTTCATGTAAGAAACTTCGTATTTCTGACAGTGCAAACCTCCTGGGGATATTGAGTATGTTCAGAGGCTTCATAGCGATTCACCGACTCTTCTTCTGAACCTGGGGGGTTGATCTCCTTTCCCTCTATTGCCAGCAGTCTTTCTCCTCCCCAGGCCCAAGCACGTACAAAAATATAATAATATCCCATACTTTCCACCTTCCTTGCCTATGCGTACGGCAAGCATACGATCTTTTCTGTGGTTTTCTGACTTATCCATCACAGCTGATTATTTGGGAAAGAGCCAGGAAGGGAGAAAAAAAATGAATATAAAGTAAAAAAAGAATCTCATAAAAAAAACTGTTTTGGTTTCACCTAATTCTACACATACAGGCCCTGCCGCTTCTTTGTTCCTGTCCGTGTCCCTTCAGTTCTCTTTCTTCCCAGGGATCATGGTCACAGTTCATCCGGACGGGTAACCTTGCACCTCTTCCCTGGGACTCTTTCCCCTCTCTGGTGGGTGTCATGATGCAGTGCTCAGATCTCTTTTCAGGACTGAAGAACTTGTTGCTTCAGCTACTGAGAATGTTGTCATAAAACTACCTTTAATTTTCAGTTCTTTTCTGAAATGCCTCAGCTACAAAGGAGATCCCTATCAAGTCCACTTTCCTGGAGTGGCCCGCATCCAGTGGTTGACAGTGGGGAGTTGTAGAGGCCAAGCCATCTAGATCAAACTCATGACAGTTCTGAAGGGTCCTTCCGTTTCCAGACTACCCTGAGAGGTCAGCCATAGTCATGGTTGGGATTGTTTCACAGATCAACTCCCTCAGCCCAGGCTCTTCCTCTTCCGTGCCTTCACAGGTGTTGATTCCAGGGGTAAATCCTAGTAAACCTTCTGCAGGCATGCTTCCTAGTAATCTTTACGTCTGAGCTTCTAGCAGAACCCAGCCTGGGACTGCAACCCAGAGACAGTATGTCTAAACAGTTGTGTAGGTAATCACGATTGGTGTTTCTAAATACAAAGAACTAAATTAAGACTCATTTGCATTTCAAAAAGCTATCCAAATTCCCCTCCTTTTAATGATGGCTCAACTGGGCATTTTACCACAGAAATTGCATGAGAATTCTGAGGAAAGGACAAAAATATTCAGAGAAGGAAGTGTAGGTGAGAAGAAAGCTGCGGGTAAAGCCCAGTGTTGCCAGGAGATAATAGAGTAACGGGAATTTAATTTTCTTCTTATTTATCTCTCCTCATTGCAGTCCATGGTATTTCAGCAGTTGCCCCTCACATCAGTGTTAAAAAAAAGTTGAAATAGATTTTCCATCATTAAGATGGAACTTTGGACATGGGGTATAGAGGAGAAAGATTCTCAAGCAGTAGGAGAAGAACCATTAGAAGCAAGAAAATAAACAGAATTCCTCTGGTCATCATCCTGAGGGAAGCAGCGAAGGAGATTTGTCCATTTGAGACGTATCAGTTGGAAAGATAGGAGTAGTCTAGACTTATATATACAAGAACGGCAGTATTGTGTTATCTATCCATAGATAAAGTGACAAGCTTAGAGAGCAGCATTCTGTGTGTGTATCTATTAAAAAGAAATGAGTGTTCACATGAAATAACCTCTGAACTTTGTTAGGTTACATACGTTTTGAGTTCGGACTACTACTAAATAGATTCACCAAATCAGACAGCATTCACTGGCTTGAAGGTCTGGGAAAAGGTAACAATGTGCAGATACCCCTCTTTGTGATGGAGTAGTTGTTTTTCACAGATGTTACTTCACCCCCCTTTTTATTCATCACCACTCACCATATGATTAGTTTCAGCATGTAGTGGGCTCATTAGTTGCAATTTGATTTGTGCTAGCCTGTCATACTGGGATTTTCCATTTTGAGATTAAATCATTCCCCTATTCAAGAGACTCCAAAGGCTTAGAATAAAATCAAAACGTCTAACTGTGGCTGCAGGCCAATTCTACTGGCCTCTGCATATCTCTCCAAACCTAGATCCTGTAATTTTCCTCTTTACTATTTTCTTCAATCACATCAGCCTTCTTATTCCCCAAAAGTCCCAGCCTTCTTTTTTTTCTACATTTGCCTCTTTCTGCAACCTTTTTTCTACATCTGCCCTTGTCTCGGCCCATGAAGCCTTTCTCCTATATTCACACATTATATATAACTCTATTCATAACTCTGGTATCACCCAACAGAGTTTCTCTAACCATAATGTAAGTTAGACCTCATCTCCGATTCAACTGATTCTCTCAACCCCCTTACTTTCTTAAAATGTATTTTATAGCACTTATCATGACCTGAAATGCTTATTGATGGGGTGAGGCCCACACACATTATGAAGGATAATCTATTTTACTTAAAATCTAGTAATTTAAAAATTAATCACATCTAAAAGAACACCTTACCAGCAAGATCTAGACAAATGTTTGAGCAAACAACTGGGCACCATGGCCTATCCCATTTAACATGTAAAATTAACTATCATAATGAGTATTTTTTTATGTACTTAATTTTAATTCCAATTTATTAATTTATTATTAAACAATCATCTCATCCTATGTGGTCTATTTTCAAGTCAGAGTTTCAGATAATACAGTTAGCATCAACATTTAGGTCCACGTTGGAGATTTAAAACTATAAATACTATCCCATATCCAAGTGTCTGTTTATCATATTGATTGATTGTGAACTTTAATAGTAAGTGAACAGGAACCAGAAATTAAATCCATACTTAGACTTAACCTCAGTATATTATGTCAAGAATCCTTCTCATTATCAATAACATTATTTATGACTTGACTATGTTTTCCACTTCACAGTAGAGAACATTTAGTTCGATGTTTTATAGCTCTTAACTGACCTGAATGTAGGCAAGTGAAACAAAATTGTTTGTATAATATATGGATGTGAGATATATATCTTAATATTGAACATTTTCACAGTGATCTTACCTGGACTTCCTTTGAGGTATAATATGGAGCTTCTTTTTATAAAAGTTGACCAAGAAAGTACAATTATGATATTAAAGAGTAGATTTTCTAAGAATTATTCTAATTTTACTGTTGAGAATAAATAGCTTAGCTTCCTTTTATGTGCTCATACCTCAACAAATACATATTGTTTTCTAATTATTTGCTTAATACTATCACCTCATTTACTGTAAGTTAAAAGATATTGTGAAAACAAGCTTTCTAATACTTGTTTTTTATATGAAATGAGCCTCTCACTATATATTCACTCAATGATATTTTATTTTTTAATTTTTATTACATAAAATGAGTGTGTATGTTCATATGCCCTTATTTTCAGTCACAATTACTACATTATGAACTGAAAGTAGAATGTTTTATATCGTTTATAACATAACTATCTTCATCTCCTGACCTTAGTGATCCTCTAGAAAGTACATTCATATTTTTAAATGTTACCATGTGCAAATAAAATTCTAGTGCAAGGTTTCTAGTTCACCTTATCCCTATACTCAGGTATATTACTAGATATACATCTGATGAACTTCAAAATGACTTATTCCATAAAATAGTATTTTCTGGAAACTCAACATGTGCCACTTTTCTATGAACTGAGTATACAGCAGCGAATAAATAGAAAAAAAGAACAAAACGCTTTCTTGTCCTTATTGAGCTTTCAATCTATGGAGAGGATGCAGAGAGTGAAAAAAGAAATACACACATATAAGATAGAGATAAGTAATATAGAGAAAAATCACCAGAATTAGGGTGTAAGGAGACCTGGGGAATGGGTTGCCTCAATGGAGCAACTGACATTTGAGCAAATATATGAAGGAGTTGAGGAAGTGACCTACTTAGCAACCCAGGGGAAAACATTCCAGGTAGAAAAGCAAGTGCAAATAGCAAGGAGGCTAGTATGATTGGAAGTTAGTGTGACTGTAATACATGATGGGGAAATAAATAGGAGAGGAGAGCTGAGAGTTAAGAGAGAGATCATGTAAGTCCTGGGAAGCCACCATAGATAGTTAAGCCTTTACCCTAAGAAGGGGAAGCAAGCAGGGTACGTGGAACAAGGAAGTAGCATCTCCGCTCAGCTGATGTGAGAGTAGTCTTATAAAGAGGGAAAAGGACACATTAGGAGAGTATTATAATATGACAGATGAGAGATTAAAGAAATGAAGTTGGTGAAATGTGGTTAGATTCTAAAAGAAGAGGTAGTTTGTGGTTTGGTAATAGACTGTGAATGAAAAGACAGAAATGCTCCAAGTTTTGGGGCTAAGAACGTAGAAAAAGAACATGCTTACCCATTTACTGAGATGGGTAATATTGATATAGGTGCTGATTTGGTTGAAGGGAGGGAGGAGAAGCTGACTTTTGGATCTGCTAAGACATTTAGTTGTTTATTAGACATCCTAATGGGGATTTTGAGTAGGCAAATTGTATATGTGCCTATAAATAAAAAGATGAAATGTTTCAAGCTCAGATATTAATAGTCCATGTTAAGTTTAGGAATAAGTTTAGTAATCATTTGGATAATATGTGAATTATGTAAATAACCTATAATTACATGAGAATCTTGCATTTTTGGTATAATTATTAACTAGTGATTTCAAAGTCAAAATGGTTAGTTACTTCAAATTTTGGTTAAATTAAAAAATTTGGTGATTCAGTATTGCACTGAGAATTAAGGTAATTTGATATTCTATGCTTGCAAATTTCATAGATAATATTACTTCTTATTTATCGTTTAAGGAAATATAATACTAATCTTGAGTTTACGAACTTTGGAGGAACAAGCAACACTGAATGTTTTAATTTTTTCAATACTATTAGAATGATAAATACACTTGGGTAATAGCATTACTTGGTGATTATACATGAAAATGTAAGCATTTCTTAAGTTCAAATTAAGGACTAATAAAATGAGGTTTAAGTTTTGGATATAGACTTAAATGAAAATAGATAATATATTGAAATATATGTCATATATATAATATGTAATGCATATAACCATACATTGAAGTTCATAGTAGAGATTGAGGGTATATAAGATCATTTTGGTTAAGTATGCTTTAAAATTGATACAGTTATTAAAAGCTTGTATTTTTTGTCCATTTATATCATGTACATTCTGATGTCAACTTTTGAACATTCTCTTTATCTAAAATTACATATTTAATCAGTCAAAATAAGTATATTTTGCAAATATAAATACAGATTTTTGAGATGAAAAACAACCAACAAGAGAAAAAAACACAATTAAATAAGAAATAATATAGATAGTATGTGAGTGCACCAAAAAAGTACTTATATGTCACTACGAAGTATCCTCAGAAAGGAAAACCAAACCGAAAGGTAAAGAGTTCATGGCTATCGTTTGTCAAGAAAAAATAGTGGCAAAAATATACAATTGCTTTTCCAATTAAGGATATATAATGTTAGGAAATGAATATTTTTTCTTTCGTACAAGTCAAAATATAAACACTTGTATAAAAATTTGGCTTGTGTGAAAGTGGAAAATGAAACTGAGTGAGGACACTGATTTGCTCCGTGATGTGTTAGGTAACCTGAGTGAAATGGTTATAATGAAAACAGTTATTCAAACTTATCGTGCTATGAAAATGCTTCATAATCACTTTATGAAATATCCAGGTTAAAAAAGAAACTGTAATTTAAAACTCTTCAATTTAATGCTATGAATGAAAAGACCAAATGAATTTATCTGATGTAAAAATGTAAATTACTGTAAGAAGTAGGATTACAGTTCTCAAGATTGCTCAACATCTCCTGAATCTGAGGCTGTGATTTGAAAAAAAAAAAAAAAAAAGGAAACATACTAACAGGCTTTCCTACAATCCTACAAGTAAATTAATAATATCAAGTATCACCTTATTTCCTAATGAATGTCAACAGAATAAAATGAATTCACACAGTAAATAAACACATTTAAGTCCTTTAAGATGTTTTATTCTCATAAATAAACATTCAAATATTGTAGGGTCTTCTCTCTCATCATCATACCATTGCTAAGGTAAAGCACAACCTTGGCTTTACTCTCCAAAATGAATTTTCATGTAAAGAAGTGATGAGTACTTTGCACTTTAACACCCTGTCTGACCTAGTGAATAGCAATTCTTGTTGACCTTTATATAGTTACCTGGCAACTTCAAAGTAGGAATGGGGTGGAGTTGAATTACAGTTGGTTCTTTTCAGTTAAGATTCTCTGTGGATTCCATAAGCAAAGCCACATAGAAGTGTACACCTTAATAGTATATGAGTAATCTGGTAAAATATAATAATAATAAGCCATTCTTTTAAGTTCATAATAATGCATGTTCTACATAAGTGTAAAAAGGAAGTCCAGTCTCCACCACACGTTTCTTGCTCTGCCTCATGTAAAACACACCTCAAAGTCATTATCAAGCTTAACAACTTGTATTCTTCTAGATATTTTTCCATATAATTGTATATAGATGTATACAGATATGTGTATGCATGTATACCTACACATACTTTTTATTTATAGTTTTTTATTTATATTTTACTATATTGTTTAACAACATGCTATTTTAGCCAAAGATGTATCATAGATACTTATGACAATCCATACAGACTTTTATTCTTTAACAAGTTCAGAGTAACTGCATATTATGCATGTCCTGTGATTCATATTATCATTCTTCTAGTAGTGGGATACTTAGGTTGGCTCCAATTGTTTACTAGCACAAATAGCACTGTAATAAGCATAGTGGATTTTATTTTTTGGTTTGTTTCCTTGGGATGTGTGTGTGTGTGTGTGTGCATGTGTGTGTCTACAGAAATAGACCTCAAGAAAACAAATCCTGGTTCTGCCAATTATAAACTATATGACATCAGGCAAGTCCTATCCTGTCATTGCCACGATTTACCCATCTGTGAAGTGGGGATAATACTATCTCCCTCATAAGGTATTATTGTGAGGATTAAATGAGATAATACAATTATAGTATAGTTTCTGACCTATAGTGATCAGAGATAGATGTCTTTTGTGAATGTACTTTTTTTCAGGCTTTGAATAAAGCTGAGAATTTTTTCATGTTAATTATGCATTTGGATTTATTTTTCTATTCAGTTCATTTTTTCTGTTGAGTTTTTCTTTATCTTGATGATTTGCTAGTGGACTTTAATGATATTGTCTAATTGTTATGTCATTTGTTTGCTATTATCAACATTAAAAAGCATGGGCAACAAAGCAAGGCTAACTAGGGAGATGCCTTGTGTGGCACATCCAGATAATGAGGACATGTTGACTTAAGTAAATTAAGTTATTGAACAATGAACTCAAAGTTTGTGTTTATTCTTTGTCTTGAGTATTTTTCTGTAAGCTAAAATAGGAAAGCAAAATATATCTTACAAAAGAATGCTGCCAAAATCAAATTGTGCTTTTATTGTCTTTGATACAATTAGTATCTACCTGGCTCAATAAGGGCTCTAGAGTCTAACCTACAAGAAAGGAGCAATTCAGTCATTTCTGAATTGGTGCTGTGGCGCCCAAAAAGACTTTTATGTTTAGGAAGGTGACAAATGATTCAGTGTGTTGTGTCCTGTAACTCACCCATCCAATCCCCTTCCATAACAGGAGAAGTGGCACTCCATTGGCTGAAATAATTATCTTGTAATATAACCTTATCTTAAACAAAAGATCATCAATGTTCTATTCCTCTATATAAACTTAATTCTACTTATAACCTATCTACATTTTAGGAAAAACAGATATTTGGGATTTTAGATTGCTGACTTTAAATTTTATATTGCCAGGTTTTTGACAGATATGAGTGTTTTCTAATCATTCCAAACCTTTTCCCTTGAATTAAATCATATTGATTTACAGCCTTAGAGAGAAAAATTCACTATTACTATTAAAGAGCTGAAAGCTTGATACATATAATTTAGGAATTGCTGCCCCTCTCATAACTGTTAGATTTTATTTAGAAGTTAACAGAAAGGAAACATTAGTTAAACTAATGATTAACAGGGTATAATATTTTAAACTAGAATTTTTAAACCACTCTAAATATTTACCATGTCTTAGCTAATGTTATAATTGTATCATATTACTTATGCTAAATGTTAGCCTTCAAAGAATTATCACTGTTGCAAAACATTCCTAAATTTTTCAAACTCATGGTATCATTTTTTGAAATCTCCAATTTTAATAAAAGGAATTGTTTTCAGGTCCTACTTCTAATCTCAAATCCTGTTCTAACCATCTGATAAATGAATTACACATAACATTTATAAAAAACTAACATCCATATTTATCATTCTTTTTAAATGCAGAGCAATACTATCTTATTGAATGAATGATTACTTTTAGGTTTTTTTTTTAATTTCATTTTTTCTTGTAACCCACAGAGTGGAATTCATTATTTTGGGAATTTGAATGTCAAACTTAAAAAGAAGTCCTACCAGGAATACTTGAATACTGCAGTAAAGAAAGCGCAATTAAATTTTGGTTCATTTCACTAGGAGCAGATAAAAAACAGCAACAGAAACAACAACAAAAAACAAAAATAATATTTGTTAATGTAACTGTGCACTCATAACCTGCCAATCAGTGTGTTGAGGGATTTACTTGTATTCACTCCTGTAATCCTCACAACTCTGAGATATTTCCCATTTTATAAATAAGAAATAGAGGTAGGAAGAAAAGTTTAGTGATCTACTAAGGTTACACAGTAGTAAAGGCAGAATCTAGATGCAACTCATGTCAACTCCACAGGCTTAAAAACTACACTACAGTGTGTTAATCTGAATGAGAATTGTAACTCACCATGTTTACATGCAAAATCTGTTGATACAGAATTGCACCTTATAGTACCAAATGGGAAGAAATTATACTCTAATTTCTATTTTAGGCTGGTCTCATACACTAAATTAAAATGATCCATTTCTGATTGCTATTTCTTTCTTTTTTTAACTCATCAGAGCAACCTTAATGGGCATTTACACTCATGATTGTGCACGAGATGCATTATGTGTGAAGTAAAAAAAAACTTAACTGTTGGTAACATTTTAAATGCCTCACATTTATTTATTTCCTCTTCTATTCATAATTAATAAATTCTTATTAAGCATAGTTTGGAAAATATAGGAAATTAAATAAAGCAAAAATACTTGCAATTTTACTATGCAGACATAGTTATTTTTATAATTTCAGTTTATAATTTTCCAGGTATACTTTAGAAATAATTTTAAAATGATAATCATAATGGATATTTTGGTTTGTGAGCAGCTTTTTCACTTGCTATTATAGCATCTTTTAAATGGCATGAATATGCTTATACAACAAATTTTAATGAATGCAGAGCTAAGTATTTCTTAAAACATTTTGGATGTTTTGGGAACAATATGTGCCTTACTGCCCCTATCAAAACCCTGTTGATGAAGTAACTAATTTCATCACATCTGTGTTTGTGAAAAACTGGTGCTCATTTTTCTTGTACCTGTGTTGACAAGGATTTTGAAGTAGCTTTAATAACACACAAACACACACTCTCTATCTTCATGTCAGAGAGAAAATATGTAAGATGCAAACATGCAATTTAGATAAAGAATACCTGGATTTTCAAAATGAAATTAACTTTTTATTAGAGAATTCTCATTTCCACACAAAATTCAGGGATGAGTCCTTATAATAGTGACAGGTGGTAATAATTTTTGAGAAAAGATAGGGATATTTCCTGTGACTTGTATTTTGTGAAGAAACTTATAGAAGTCACAATGCAGATTAACACTTGAGAGATTATTATTTATTAAGATTTATTATTCTTTCTTTATATACAAAAAATCAACAGCTCTAAAGGTTTTAAATAATGAGATTCAATTGTCTAGGATGTAGAAAATATTTCTCATATATTATCATTGATGACAAGGTTACAAATAGAGAAAACTTTAAAGCACATCTGGCTTTCTTGTCAGAATATGAGTAAACCAGCATTTCTAACAGTTTTTTATTAATACAGGGTTTGTGGTTTTATCTTGATTCAGAAAGGATTATTTTTTAAATGCAAACCAATTATAAGCCTTAATTTAATAATCATGGTGTTAAACATGTACCATTTTTCTCCATGAAAATTGTACACTATTTTAAGCTAGTTTTAAGTAGTTTTAAGCTAAATAAGCCCAAGAGGATTCTCGTTTCTAATTACCACTCATATTCCACTGGCACTCCATGTATAGAGAAATAATCGTGGATTCATATATAATTGTATACTTTATGGTCTCAATGATATTTTCTTAAACTTTGTTTTTATGATGAAGAATTTTAAATAGACCAACTTGTACATATTTCTTGTATATCATCTGGTCAGTGGTCCTAAAAAACTAAACCAAACAAAAACACTACTATGATCTTGGCAGTAAACATGTTCTGGAAAATTTCAGGTGTACTTAATTTGGTTCTCCATTGTCCATTTGTACATTGGTTATTTCATGACGTCTTGAACAAACTGACTGTTTCTCTGTAATACTAGAGCCTGTGCAACATTCTAATAACATCACTTTATCACTTTAAGGACTCCATTCTTCAAGAATGTCTTAGTTCCATCCACAGGCCCTTGCTTAGTTCACTTCATTCTCTGTTTATGCACCAGCATCTTCGTGCACCCTGCTTCGTTAATTGGAAAAGTATATGGACCTGACTTAAATCTGCATCATATTTGCACTCCAGATTTTTATCGGATAATATAACCCTAAACTCTGTGCTAATTCTTTATTTAAAGTTTTATTGCAAGGATCAGTCATCTTGAAGAGTCTCCTGAAGCATGTACAGTGGCACCATTACTCTCAGTTATGTACATAATGACCTGTGATCATCTGGAACTAAGACAGTAGTGTAACTGCCCTGTTTTGGCTGCTGTTAGAGTCGCTTTGATGAAATTTGGTTATGCCATTGGCCTTTAATGAGAGACATTATAGGAAACATTCATATAAAAATCTTACTCTATTTATATTATGTTAGCAAAGACATATGTCCACAAGATTACATGATGTTCTCTTTTATGAGGATTGATAAGTCATATTTTTCTGATATCTCTTTGTAAAGTTTCTCTTGAGGAACTGGTTTGGTTGTATTTCATGAAAATTTTTGTTTCTGTTTCCTATTTTGTTTCTTAGATGCTACTTCACCAAATGTGCAACTACTTCCAAAGACTTTTCAGGATGCCATTTAAAATATTTCATGTGATTAACGTCATGAGAGTCATTATTTACTTTAGGTTGAATATTTTTTGAATATTGTTTTGGTCACTACATTGAGAGGCATTGAAAAAATTCCACTGGTTTTTCTTAATGCCTTATGACTTTTCAACCACTGTGATTCAAAATTCAAAATTCAAAAAAAATGTTTTTTGAATTTGAAAAAAGGTAAGCTAAGGCATATTAAAAATTTTCGAGAGTTGATTTGAGCAAATATCAGTTCAAATCAGGCAGCCCCAAACTGGAAGTATTTAGGGACGCTCCACAGATAGGAGCTCTGGGAGAGACTTTTACAGAGAAAAGGGGGAAACAAATTAAGAAAATTATTGAGTAGCTATAGCTTAAGCCTCATTGGCTGTTTGTGACTGGTTATCATTAGGTTTCAGTTTCTTAACCTTGAGGCATTTACAGGCTTACATTTTGGTTTCCTTATGTAGGCTGTCACGGCATTAGAGGTTCCTCAGTTTAATGGCTTCTTTGTCTAATTAATTTAACAGTATTAATACTAAGCAAATCTGGGAGAATTGTTCTCACACAGCATAGAAATCACAGGAGAGAAAATGGTGAACATCATTAAGTAGTTTGTAGCTTAGAAAGAAATTTAAAATTTGAAATTTATTTGACAGTTTGAAGAATTCAAAGTTATAGAAGTAAAGTGAGGATAGAATTTATACAGTAGATTGATTTTGTGCAGTGAAGATCGAATCTCCATCAGTAATAAAAGATCAATTTTCAGGATAATTAGAAGTCAACCTGATTTTCTGGAACTTTATCTTCAGAAAAATGGAATAATATGGTGTTATTTCCTTGTTAGACATTAGGATAATTTGACCATAGAGACACTTTTTTAGTGTTTTCACGAAGTATGCGCATGGTATCTTTTGGAAGACTTGAGTTACTCATTCTATATAGTGTTATTAAGTGTTTTCATAATGGGAGACTATTTTTTTAAGTTTTTAAATAATTTCCTTGAAAATTTTAATAATAACATAATCATCACTATTTTGGTATACTTCTCTGCCACATCTATTTTATGATCATTAAAATTAGTAACATGTTTTATTTTTTTAATGTCTGAACTTAATTATTAAATGTTAATCAAGATAGTTTTCTATCTCTTGATTATATATCCTGCTGGTAGGGAAGAAAGTCTTTTACTTCAGTGATTCATTATTAACAGAGGTAGACTTGATTTTATACCACTTCACAGTTTACATTGAACTTTATTAGTAAGGTTTGCATTTAGTCTTTTTGACACTTATCATAAGTTGGTGATTGTTTTATGAAACCTATTTAGCCATACATTTATGCAATAATTTAACATTGAGTGATTAGACATTTGCTGATGTGAACATAGCCAGAAAAAGACATTAAAATTTGATTTGGCACTGTATTTGTTTTCCTTAATAAGAAAAGAGCTATTACAAACCTTTTTTTAAAAGCTCCTTTGCAGAAGGTTTTATTTTGAAATCTAAGATTGAAAACATGGTTAGAGATTAAGACATATTTTGAGTGCCCTTTGCTAATAAAACCCACAATAAAACAGGTGAGGCTTGTTTGACTTTTATTTTGTAAATCTTTTATCTTTTTCTTATTCCTATTTTGTTTGTTTGCTATTTTCTAGCCTATAATTCACCTCTTCTATCTCATAATAAGAACTCATAATAATGGAATGTTACAAAAAGGATAACTGTACTAAGTAAATCTTAAGTAATTTGAGATGTTACACAGACTTTGACCAACATGCTCAGCGTCCAGAGACTGTTATGTTAACACAATAAAAGGCACTGTCTTCATTTCACAAGTATTGTATTCAATGGGCCTGAGGCAGAAGGAAAATGAAAGTTCTTAATTTGATCCTGGGTCATATGTGCTTAATTTTACAAATTAAAATGTAAGGAATGAAGTGGTTGAGGAACGTTTCTATCATAGACTCAGAAGCAAGACAGAAGTTAGAAATTAGAACTAATAATCCTTTAGAACATGCATAGTATATATAATGGTAATACAATTCTTGCAATATGTATAGGGTTTGGATAAGGCTGGATGCGGATTTAGAATTCTCATAGAGGTATATCCCTGAAATAAGTAGAGGGAAGTCTGGATAGTAATTAAAAACATTCATTCAGTAAATTCAATAAATAATAACTACTGAACTGTGTATTGAGAACTCTTTTAGATATTTGTATCAAAGATTCTAGAGGGCATGACTCAATTCGGATTCCATTCTTACTTACTATGATTTCAAAAAGAGAATGGCCCCAGTGTCTCAAGACTGTTCTTCACCAAGAGCTATTAAAAGAGCCTTAGCATATGTGGACAATTTCTCAAACAAGGAGCTTAGCCTGCTTCACGTCATTATTGTAAGAAAAAAATATTCAGTTTCACCACATTCAGCCTATTATGTGCCTTTTTGTTTATATTTTATTCAGAGCACTCCTGTTTCTTCAAATATTCCTTTTAATTCATGTTGTTCTCCAATAAAAGGGTAGAATTTTATGTATCAAATATTATAAGTTAATATATAGGAGTGAATTACATTAATATATTATTTGTCAGGGCTATAGAAGAAGAAAAAGATGATGCAAGCACTGATAGAGTGAGAGAAGAAAAAGGGATCATTTAGAAGCATGACCAAGGCAGACTTGAATTTGAACACTGGTCTTTTAATTTCTGGGCTAAGTTACTCCTAATTAAGTTACATCTTAACTTTTGTGAGCTTCAATTGTATCATTTAAAAGAGGAATTAATGCTTGTTAGTGATTAATGTATTTTAACATCTTGATACTGTATAGACTCAAAAATTAAAAGTGTTTAAAAAATTTTTGATTCTTATGGGAATGCCATTAAAAATTAAAATAATGAAGACAATTTTGGAGCAAAAGAAAGAGGAAAGTGAGTATTTCCAGAAGTTTGGGTTAGAAGAGAGGTTGAAAGAGGACAAAGTATAAAAAAGCAACAGGGGAGACTCTACTACAGGTTCACTTCTTTTGACATGTCTTACACTGTTTGTAATACGAAAACAAAATTGTATTCATCCTACAAGTAATGTATAGTCTTCTCTTTTAATATTTGCAATACTATGCTGTGTGCTTGGTCTCCCAGTGCCTCTCACCAGACTCTTGCGAGGCTATTATCATTGCTAAAATGTGATCCCATATCATCTGAATTCTCTACTTTTTCCTTTCATTCTCCTGCAAGTGATAAAAATCCTAAAAGGAGAGCAGAGTAAGACAGGTTTCCATCCTATTTTGAAATATTTGCACTGTTAACCTGCTGGCTTTGTGCTTTAAGTCTTCCTCTGAATCCATCCACAGCTGTGACTGACTTTAACCTGAAACCTTCTGCAGAACACAGAGGTTTTCCTGATCAAGTCCAGTGCAGATTTTGTTCCTGGGCAATGGGAAGGTGGCTGCTTTTAGTGCTATGTAGATACTGATTTCAGATTGACCATAAGTATTTGTTCTTTTAGATGTTTAGTCAGATAACTCCGTTAATAAACAATGGAACCTTTGAAACATTTATTTTTCCTTGATTTCTGTTTTATTTTTCCAAATTGACATTCATCTCTTTGATGTGGTATTTTTAAGTTTGGGTCCTATAAACATGTCTTTCTTTTTTCTTTTCATAATGTTTACCTTCTCTCATTTTGTCTGTGTCTTTATTAGTTCCCAGGTGATATTCTGAAGATTGCATTGTGTTTATTACTTTAAAGCTTGTATGTCTTATCATCTAAACAAACGTGATTTTTTTGAAGTTGATTTGCAATTTGGTTCTTGCTCTAACTCTTTTTCCAGATATTCTTTTATCTTTGTACTGGACTTCACAGGTGCTTGCTTATCTTCCTCTTAAGGATGATAGAATTAAATACATTAACTCAGTGATTTCTATATATTACAGTTAGAACAAACAGATGTTCTTCTGTCAACATACCCTCCCAATAATGTTATTAACCCAGAATTGGGTAATATTCTACTTATTTAATATTTCATTTTCTCTTTTCTGTTCTATAAAACTAATAGATCTCAAAAGAAAGTCAAATGTTTTCATAGAGCATTCAAATATTTTAATAATTTAATAAATTCTCACAATATTTCCCTTTAATTTACATGACTACACTTTGATAATTGGTAAATTTTAAGTGATAAACATATCTATAGTACAAAAATGGCTGTATTCTTAGAACTAGAATACTTTTTCCAAGGTTGCATAGGAAGTCTTAAAGAACTTTAATGTTTTCATGGCTCTGTACATCACAATTTCCTTCTAACTAAAAGTATATTGGCAATGAAGCAAACACGAGAAAAAGAGGATAAATCATGAAATCAAGGCTGCTTTGTAATTATTATTCAGGACCTCAATTTGTAAGGAGTAGGGGTTGTTATTTAAAATATATATTGTCTATTTTTGTGTTTGGTGTTAAGGAGTGTTCTAATTTCATTCTTTTATATGTGGCTGTCTAGTTTTCCCAGAACCACTTATTGAAGAGGCTGTCTTTTCTCCATTGTATGTTCTTGCCTCCTTTGTCATAGATTAGGTGACCATAGGTGCGTGGGTATATCTCTGGGCTTTCTATCCTGTTCCATTGATCTATATTTCTGTTTTTGTGCCAGTACCATACTGTCTTGATTATTGTAGCTTTGTAGTATAGTCTGAAGTCATGGAGCCTCATTACTCCAGCTCCGTTTTTCTTTCTCAAGATGGTTTTGGCCATTCGGGGTCTTTTGTGTTTCCATACAAATTGTAAAAAATTTTTATTCTAATTCTGTGAAAAATGCTGTTGGTAATTTGATAGGGATTGCATTGAATCTGTAGATTGCTTTGGGCAGTACAGTCATTTTCACAATATTGATTCTTCCAATCCAAGAACAGGGTATGTCTCTCCATATGTTTGTGTCATCTTTGATTTCTTTCACTAGAACACTCTCTAACACCATACACAAAAATAAACTCAAAATGGATTAAAGACCAAAATGTAAGGCCGGGCACTATAAAACTCTTAGAGGAAAACATAGGCAGAACACACTTTGACGTTAATTGCAGCAAGATCTTTTTTGACCCACCTCCTAGAGTAATGGAAATAAAAACAAAATAAACAAATGGGACCTAATGAAACTTAAAAGCTTTTGCACAGCAAAGGAAACCATAAACAAAAATGAAAAGACAACCCTCAGAATGGGAGAAAATATTTACAAATGAAGCAACTGACATGGGATTAATCTCCAAAATATACAAACAGCTCACACAGCTCAATATCAAAATAAACAAACAACCCAATGAAAAAAATGGGTGGAAGACCTAAATAGACATTTCTCCAGTGAAGGCATACAGATGTCCAAAAAACACATGAAAAGATGCTCAACATCACTAATTATTAGAGGAATGCAAATCAAAAGTACAATGAGGTATCACCTTGCACCAGAAAGAATGGCCCTCATCAAAATATCTACATACACTAAATGCTGGAGAGGATGTGGAGAAAAGGCAACCCTCCTACACCATTGGTGGGAATGTAAACTGGTACAGCCACTATAGAAAACAGTATGGAGGTTTCTCAAAAAACTAAAAATAGAACTAGCATATGACCCAGCAATCCCACTCCTGGGCATACACCTGGAGAAAACCATAATTTGAAAAAGGTACATGCACCCCAATGTTAATTGCAGCAATATTTACAATAGCCAGGACATGGAAGCAACCTAAATGTCCATCAACAGAGGAATGGATAAAGAAGTTGTGGTACATATATACAATGGAATATTACTCAGCCATACAAGGAACAAAATAATTCCATTTGCAGAGACATGGATAGAACTAGAGATTGTCATACAGAGTGAAGTAAGTCAGAAAGAAAAAAACAAATATTGTATAATATTGCTTATATGTGGAACCTAGAAAAGTGGTACAGATGAACTTATTTGCAAAGCAGAAATAGAGACACAGACGTAGAGAACAAACATATGGATACCAAGGGGATGGGGGGGTGGGATGAACTGGGAGATTGGGATTGACATATATACACTACTATGTATAAAATAGATAACTAATGAGAACCTATTGTATAGCACAGGGAACTCTACTCAATGCTCTGTGGTGACCTAAATAAGAAGGAAATCTAAAAAAGAGGGGATATATGTATATCTATAACGGATTCACTTTGCTGTACAGCAGAAACTAACACAACATTGTAAAGCAACTATACTCCAATAAAAATTAATTTTAAAAATACTGTCTATGGGAGACATAATTACCCCCTCCACACTCTCTTCATTGTGAAGGATTTGAAAAGTTTGAATCAGGAAATGCAGAAAGAAATGTTTATCCAGAAATGATCCTGAAATATGAAGTTTCAAAATGAATTAGCAACTTCATGATCCTGAGTGAAGAATAGAATGAGTGTAACCTTAGCAGATCATGAGACATTTGTTAGAACGGACTGAACATATGTCTATTAATCAATATTTAGAAGTTTCCTCTTGTATGTCAAGCACTGGGGTTGGCTATTAGGAGTGAATGGATGAATAATGCTATTGTTTATGTTCAACAACATTATTGAAGATATTCAATAATGTTCAATAACATTATTGAACATAAACCATAATGTTATTGAACATAAACTATATATTTTAATATATTTATATATTATAAATATGACTTTCAGAATGTCCTGCTTTAAGTCTAATCAATTATTTACTAATGGAAACAGTGGGCTCCTCCTACTTTGTACCTCTTTATACCTTGCAATGAAAAATGTGAATATACACTCAATAAATTATCATTTATCTTTTAGGCTGTATATATAAATTTTGGTTGTGCTCTTTCAGATGAAAATGACACATCTTTTTTCAGGCGTTATATGTGTCTATTGCAGTGTGGTTTAGAGTTCTTATACTTTTATAAAGAGTTAAAATGATAAATATAATGTCAATAAAAATAGAATCCAAGGCAATAGTTTAAAATCACATTGGATTTAAAAAAATCTCTAATGAAGCACAAAACCTTACCTCTGGAAGTTGATGTGTAAATAATTAGCTCAGAATGTCTCAGAATGTCTTACACTTCTAAGGATAAATATGTATCTTCTATTTTATTTTTATAATAATATCCTACAAATATAATTATACGGTTTTAATAGTGAGAGTAATAAAAATGTGTTTTTTAATAGACTATTAATAGACTATTTAATAGACTATTTGAGCAGTTTCAAGTTTACAGAAAAGTTGGGCAGAAATAACAGAGGGTTCTCATATCCTTCCTTCTCTTTCTCCACGTCATTTCCACTATTATTTACATCTTGCATTAGTGTGGTACATTTATGGGAATTGATGAGCCAATATTAATACATGACTTTAATTAAAGTTCAGAATTGATATCAGGATTTACTCTTGGTGTTGTAATGTTTTGGTTTGGCCAATTCATTACACCATGCATCTACCATTACAGTATAATACTGTTCTAAAAAATGTCCTATTCTCCACTGACTCACCCCTTCCCCTTCATCTGAACCACTGGTGATCACCGGTTTTTTACTGTCTTTATAGCCTTGCCTTTTCCAGAATGTCATATAGTTGGAATCACACTGTATGTAGCCTTTTCAGACTGCCTTCTTTCACTTAGCAATATGCACTTGAAGTTCCTTCATGACTTTTTGTGACTTGATAATTCATTTCTCTTTATTGCTGAATAACATTTGATAGGACTCAGAGCAGGCCACCCCCAAATATGTCAAAGTAGCATATTGATTATCTTAAGTTAAAATTACTTGGGAAATGGCTTATGCAAGTAGGACACTCTGACCCTGCTCTCTGTGCCTCTGAAAGCAGGAAATAAATCTCACATGTGAAAAGTACCCTCCCTGTGCCAGGAGGTAGAGACCTCGTTATGGCCAAAGAGAAGGAATTCAAGGCCTAAAAGACTGTAGAAATAAACTGTTAAGTTTCTTCACTAATTTTTACCCAAGCCTAAGTTTCTTTGTCTTGTCAGATATTCACAAATTTATTGTTTCTTCGTCTAAAAGGTATATAAACAGACTGCTTTTTGTCACATCTTAGGTTCCAGGTCTATGGGCTCTCCGTATGTACAAAATTAAATTTGTTTGTTTGTTTTCTCTTCTTAATTTGCCTTGTGCCCATTTAATTATTAGAGCAGCCAAAAGAACCAAGAGAAGTAGGGGGAAATCCTCCCACACATTTTCCATTGTATGCATGTACCACAGTGTGTTTATCCCCTTATTTAAGGAAATCTTGGTTACTTCTAATTTTTGTGAAGTCAGCAATGGAGAGAGTTGGTCCCTCTTGCTTTATACCTCTTACAACAAAAAATACAAATAAATGCTCAATATATCATTGTTTATATTTTAAGTTCTCTATCTGTTGTTTTGGTTATGCTGTTTCAGATGGAAGAAACATTTATCTTTTTTCAGAAGCTGTGTGTGTATTGTGGATAAAGCTCCTATAAACATTTAGGTGCAGGTTCATGTGTGGACATAAATTGTCACCTCACTTGAGCAAAGGAGTATTATTTCTGGATTGTAGAGTAAACCTGTTTAGCTTTCTATGAAACTGCCAAACTGTCTTCCAAAGTAGCTGGACCATCCTGCCTTCCCATCTGCAATGAATGAGAGTACCTTTGTTCCACATCCTCACCAGGATTTAGGGTCATTGTTTTAGATTTCAGCCATTCTAATAGGTTTATAGTAGTATCTCAATGTTGTTTCAGTTTGAAAATCCCTAATAATATATGATGGTAAACATTTTTTCGCATGCTTATTGCAATCTGTATATCTTCTTTGCTGAAATGTTTGTTCTGAACTTTGCCCATTTTAATGTTTTTCTTATTGTTCAGTTTTAAGAGTTACTTGCATATTTTGCATAACAGTATTTATCAAATATGTGTTTTGCAAAGATTTTCTCCCTGTGACTTCTCTTTTCATTCTCATAACAGTGTCCTGCAGAGCAGTTTTTTTTTTAATTTTAATGAAGTCCGAAGTATCAATTTTTTCTTTCATAGACTGAGCTTTTTAGGTTTTGTCTCTCTAAAAAATTATCACCAAAAGCAAGCTCACTGAGATTTGCTTCTATGTTATCTTCTAGAAGTTCTACAGTTTTGCATTTTTTTATGTCTGTGATTCATTTTGAGTTCATTTTCATGAAAGCTGTAAGGTCTGTATCTAAAGTCATTGTTTTACATTTGGATGTCTGGGTGTTCCAATACCATTTGTTGAAAAGATTATTCTTTCATTATAAAATTTCTTTTACTCATCTATCAAAAATCAATTGACTATATGTGTGTGGATCTGTTTCTGGCTTTATTATCTTTCATTTATCTGTGTGTTCATTCTCACCAATTCCACACTGTCTTAATTATTGTAGCCTAATATTAAATCTTGAAGTTAGGTAGTGTCCAATCTCTGCTTTTTTTCTCTTTAGCATTTTGGTAGCTATTTGGGATCTTTTTATTTTCTCTATATTGTAGAACCAATTGATAATTCACAAGATAACCTACTGGAATTTTAATTGAGATTGCATCAGATCTATAGATCAGGTATGGAATAACTGATCTTTGAATCTTTCCATGCATGAATCTGTAATAGCTGTGCATTTATTTAGATCATCTTTGATTTTTTCATCAGAGTTTTCCATTTTCCTCCTATAGACCTTGCACATAATTTATTAAATTTATACCTAGGCCTTTCTTCCTCCCTCCCTCCCTCCCCCTTTCTTTCTCTTTCTTTCTTTCCTTCCTTCCTTCCTTCTTTCTCCCTCTTCCTTCCTTCCTTCCTTCCTTCCTTCCTTTCCTTCATTTCTACTAATGTAAACGATGTTGCGTTTTTTAAATTTTAAATTCCTACTGTTCATTGCTTTTCTTTATACAGGGCTATTAGCTCTTGTATATTATCTTTATAACCTGAAACATTGAAATAATTACTTACTAGTTCCAGGAGGATTTTGTGTGTTTTTTGTTTTCTATTATTTGGGGTTTTCTAAATAGAAAATCATATAGTCTGTGAAAAGGCAGTTTTACTTATTCCTTCTAGTTTTTCACCATTAAGTATGATGTTAGTTATAGATTTTTCAGTTCTTTATCAAGTTGGAGAAGTTCTCCCTTTTCCTAGTTTTCTGAGAATGTTTATCATGAATGGAATTTGAATTTTTTCAAATGACTTTTTTTGCATCTATTCATACGACCGTATGATTTTTTTTCTTCTTTACCCATTTCATTTGATGGATTACCTTAATTGATTTCTGAATGTTTAACCAGCTGTGTGTAGCTGAAAGAAAATCCCACTTGGAGAGTTTTTAAAAAGTAATAAATACTATTATGATTTCTCCATTTTATTATTAGATTGTTGTTTTTTAATATTTAAAATGTCTTAACTTTTAGCCACCAAATAAATGTGCATGCATGTGTGTACCCTCTCAACAAATTTCTCACACTCTTAAATATAAAAGGAAGTAGCTAGAAATTAATCTGTAGTGATGTTAAGTGGAAGAGCAAGGCTTTCAGGCTTCCTCTTTTTTTAATGAAAACGTTATTTTTTAAATGTTGAAAACACTTTAAGGAATTACATATGTAGCAGCTCTTTAAAAATGAAAGTTGAAAGTGATAGAGTTAATATATCACTGTCTTATAAGAATATTTCCTTATGTAAAGAAGTTATTACAAAAGCAAAAATCTGGGAGGCCTCCTGGGGTGTGATGTTACATGCTTTCCCTCTTACTTATTTGTCAGTCATTTACTTGTCTTTGTGCTTCGCTCTCTTGAAACTGTGTTCCCTCTCTTCATGTGCTTCTTGTAATCACAGAGGACCTGCCACCTAAGTGAATAAATAGACCTCTCTTCCAGTTGATTAATGGAAAGCCATAAATCTTCTTAGCCACTGATGAATAGTAACAGATGCTTCACATCTTGTGGCATCAGAGCATTAGCAGACCTCTAGATCAAAGAAACTGGACCATTTAACAAATATGCCTGCTCCCAGAAGCATGCACTCTAATATTTATGGATCCTAAAGAGATGCCTAACTCTGAGATATATACTGGTACTCTGCAAAGGTTCTGTATTGATGAAATGCCTCTGAAGAAAATTGCAAAGAGAAAGTCAATAAGAATACATGCAAGCCACATTTTTTCCCTAGAAATGGAAGACCTATAATTCAAGCAGTTGTATTCAAAGCTGCACATTACTTCAGATCAACATGGGGATGAATACCCTGGTACACATGATGATGATCATTTAGGTGAGATTTTTTGAGGCTCCTTGACCAACTGAAATTTTAAGTGTTTGCTGTCATCACATTCAGGCTGTTTCTTAGGAAGAAATGAAATCAATTTGAATTTTGGCTTTCTGAAATATTGAGGGAAAAGAAAGAAGCAAACAAAAAATACCAAGAATCTAGCTAGCTAGGCTGGTTGGAAGCTGGCAGTCTCATTCATTATTATTCTTATTCTGTACTTGCAGCACAGTTGTTTCTAAACCAATTAGAATAAAACGTGTTCTTAGTGGAAGCTATTAATCTACCCTTAGATTCAACTGGTAATTGGCCTGAGTGAGTTAGGAAGGGTCACATGCTATAACTCTCCACAGACATCTTTCAGTGGTCCAGTATGTGAACACATTGAGTTGTATGGAATACAAAGCATGAATCCCCTTCACTACCTTATATTATCAAGTTCAGTTACACGGATGGTAGTTGATAATACATAATTAGTTCATTTGAGAATGGCAAGCTATTGAGTGCATTTTCTTTTCACAAAAAGGAAGTGAAAATGTTTATTTTATAACTTTGAAGATAATTCTCAGTGGACTGTGGAGAATGGAATGGAATATTGATAAATTAAGACTATCAAATATGAGTACAAATGAACACATTATTTATCCTACTGTTAATGTTAACATAACCCATAAAAGCTCATTTCATAAGGTAATTTTAGTAGAATGCAATTCAGAATCTCCAAAATTATATAACTAATTGCATTTTATTATAACTGTAACTGCTAAATGATCCAAGACTGTGGTGACTCCCATTGATTACTGCTTCATAATACACTGTCCTCTCTTCTCCTCCCATGTAACCTAGGACTGACTTATGGAACTGCTAGGGTATTGAGGAAATAGCAGTGTGTGGTTTCCAAGGTGAGGTTATAGAAGACATTGTGGTGTACACGTTTCTCTCTTGTATCACTTGTTCTGGGGAAGCCAGCTGGTGTGAGGACCCTTCAGTAGACCACGAGGAAGGACACATTGCAAAGAACTGAGGCATCCTGTGAACATCCACAAGGGTGAGCTATGTAGATTGAGCTATGTAGAGGGAGCTATGTAGGAAGCAGGCCCTCCAGTCACAGTCAGACCCTCAAAGGACAGCACCCCAGTCAATACCTTGATGTCACCTAATGAGAGACCCAGAGCCAAAGCTGCTTATGATTTTCTGACCCACAGAAACAGTGAATAATGAATGCCTACTGTATTATGCTTCTAATTTGGGGGATAACTTGTTGAGCAATAATAGAAAACTAATACCAGACCTTTAGTGAATAGTTCCATGAAAATGATAGTAAACTGGGACTTCACTCTCTATTTCATGTGAACCAGCTAATTATTGGTTTGTTAAATTCTGTTGACATTTTTCTAAAATGTTTATGCTAACCACGTTCCTGTGATAACGCGAGGGGCATTTGGTCCACACTTAGTGCTTCATCACAGTTGTACTTGGCTTAAAATGGCATAATGACGCTGGGGCGCAACCCACTTAACAAATATCGATTTCTGTTGCTCATAATTTCTCTCTAAGATATGCTTGTTTTCCTACTATGTGAAACATTTTGGCACTTTTCAGGACGCAAACAATACTGTTTTACTCTTTTAGAGGAAGCCGTATGTGTTATTTATTCATTGTATTCTTTGTTGACTCTCCATGATTAATAGATACATTTTTTCTTTTCCCAAAGAAATGAGGTTATACTGTATTTTTTATAATCTCATTATTACTTAACTATTCATTAAATCATAGCTTCCTCATTAAAGTCAAAGGCAGGCGATCATTATTATCCATACAACATGGTAGGTAGCTCGTATTGACATTTGATGAGCATTGGTGAAAATGTTAATAGATTATGTCTATTAAGTTCTATACAGCAGACATGATGTTAAATATTTACATACGTTGTTCATTTAACACGCATAATAGCCTCCTACTCAGCACTGAGTGTGTTTTCTTATTCCAATTTTAGAAATAAGGAAGCTAGAGTTTCCACCTAGTAACACATTGACAGGAATTACTCAACCAGCACACAGGAGTCATGAATTCATCTTAGCCATAAATTATGTTCCAAAGCTGTCTTTCCAGTAATATGAAAATTGTGGGTTTTAAAATTTCAGTATTTTGGATATAATTTTTTTGCCAGGTTTCTATGCCTAATGAAACCTGCTTTCTGAAAATTTTAAATTTCATTTGTTCGTTCATTCTTCACACATTCATCCAGTGTCTGTTAAATGTTGTATCTTGCATTGGCTTCTGGAAATAAAATAGTGAGCAAGAAAAGAAACAATATGACTTTCTGGAGCTCACAGTCTACTAGGGAAAAAGAAGTTTTAATCAAGTAAATACACAAATAAGTATAAAAGTATAAGTGTTATTAGTGTTTGAAAAGGGGTATGTAGTCTTAAGTGAGTGTATACACCCAAGGATTTGTCCAGGATGGAACTTCGGGCAAGTCTGAGGTTAGAACTAATAAATGAGGTAACATTGTCCATTCAAAGCGAAGAGAGAAGTATTTTCTGGCAGAGAGAGAGTCAACTGTAAAAAGTCTGAAGATCAGATCTGATCAGACTGGGGAAGGAAGAGGGGCTTTGTTTATTTTGATTTATTACATCTTGAAAAAAAAAACAAAAAACAATTAACCTTTGGAACCACAGTTATCCAAGGACATTTTTTAAAAGTTCACTATAAATGTTTTGAATAATAGCAGTGATGTAGACAGAACAATGAGCAGGCCAATGTCACAGTACAGAAAAAAAAGGTGAGCGTAGAGAACACCAGAAATAACATTTTTTTTGAAAAAAAACCTAACTCCAGAAATTTCTCCTGGAGAATGTTTAACAGATTGTGGCCAACTAAGATGCCTTATTTTTAAAGAATTATCGTGTTAAAAAATAAAAGGACAATACATTTAATTATTAAGGTGTTTTATTTTAATACCTATAATAACATTTTAAAAAACCTTTTTGGCAAATATATTTTAAAGGCATAGAAACGTATAGATTTGTAGAGTCTTTTAACTGAGACATTTAAGATTATACTGACTCTAAACCTCCAGTTAGATCCAAGTACTGGGAGATGAGCTCGGTGCTTTGTGACCACCTAGAAGGGTGAGATAGGGAGGGTGGGAGGAAGACTCAAGAGGGAGGGGATATGGGGATATATGTATATGTATAGCTGATTCACTTTGTTTTAAAGAAGAAACTAACACCATTGTAAAGCAATCATACTCCAATAAAGATGTTTAAAAAATAATAATAATTTGGAAATGTCACATATTGTATTTAATAGTTTTGTTAACTGCTTCCAGCATCTCAGGTATATTTGACCTATTTAAATCATAAATGATCACTCATGAACAGTGCCTCTTAACTGTACTAGTAGAGCTAGACATGAATTGCCAGTTAGCAAGAAAACTAGAAAACATAAAAAGCCAAGGAAATGAAATGTAAATCAACTTAGAATAAAGTCAAATAAATCTTGAAAATAGACCTCGTACAAGAAGAACACAATTTACAGACAAGGACCTGCTACTATAAAAATTTAATTTAAAAACCAAGAGGTATCTCTGCTCTTTAGAGTCATTATCACCCATCAAGAGTGTTAAAGATACCCTGAGATCCATGTCAGCATGGATCATAAGCATAACTTATGATGATATGATGAATACAAGGAATGTTTCAATTTATAACAGCAAGAATGTTCAGTAGACATGGTGCTTTTATTATGGGATATTTAAATAAAAGAAGGACATTGGAACAACTTTAGTAGGAAACAGAAATCAATTGCAGAAAAAGAGGCATCATGCTCAATGAGTCCAAAGTAATGATCATAATATTTATTCAGTGCAATCATTTTTAGCATCTTTCTGCATTCACTGACTGGCACCTTGGTTTTTTTTGCTGCTTTTTTGTTTTTCTTTTTTAACATCTTTATTGGAGTATAATTGCTTTACAATGGTGTGTTAGTTTCTGCTGTGTAACAAAGTGAAGCAGTTATACATATACGTATGTCCCCATATCTCTTCCCTCTTGTGTCTCCATCCCACACTCCCTATCCCACCCCTCTAGGTGGTCACAAAGCACCAACCTGATCTCCCTGTGCTATGCCGCTGCTTCCCACTAGCTATCTCTTTTAGATTTGGTAGTGTATATATGTCCATGCCACTCTCTCACTTTGTCCCAGCTTACCCTTGACCCCTCCCCGTGTCCTCAAGTCCATTCTGGTAGGTCTGCACATTTATTCCCGTCTTGCCCCTAGGTTCTTCTGACCATTTTCTTTTTTTTGTGCAGTCTTTCAAATATGTATTTTAACCCAGGTGACTTTATCAAGTGACTTTATCAAGATTTTTTTTTTTTTTCTGAGAACATATCACATTATTTATGAGGCGTCTCTAAATAAAGAATCAAGTGATTACTAAAAAACTTGAAAAAAATCAAAGTAAGCAAAAATAAACCCCATTTTATTCTTCAAAAAAAATCGTGAATAAAAATGTCTTAAGTGCCTATTATAATTTATCATTTAGAAATATGCAAAATATTTGGACCCAGTTAGAGAGTTAAAATATTTCAAAGTATTCTCAAGGCAAATCAATCCAAAAAAACTTAAAATTAAGACTTTGTACACTAAGAAGACAAATTCTAACAAATTTAATAGACATATATGAAAATCTCATATCATGGTTTATAGAAATTTAATGTTCTTCAAGTGTAGAATAACTATATAATAAAGTAAGAAACAAAGATATTTATATTCCAATGTTTTTATGATTTAATAGCAAGCTAATTCAATACAGTATTAATATTATATATTAGGATACAGTAAATTACTTTTGTTTTACATGTAGGCTTAACTATTTGTGGCTGAAAGTTATCAGATTTTCTATTTACTGCTTGTAGATAACCTGAAAAAATACCTTTCCTGCATTTGCTTCAGTCTCTTCCAAACTCATTGTTATTTCTCGGCTTTTGATTCCAAATATTTTGTCAACAACCTTATGACCTCCCACTAATACTGATCCTAACACATCAGTGAATAGTACCTTTAACAATTTCTGGAATAATTTTTCACTTTTCTTATGTTTTATACCTTTCCCTGGAAGGCAGGTGTGACATCAGCAATTACAGGATGCATTAAAGCATAGAACTATTTACACTGCATTTGTCCATTGACATCTTTGTTTAATTTGGCAAATCTGAATCAAACATTTTAAAAGAACTTCAATTAAAACACTTTCTCACAAGTTTTTTCTTCCTTGCTGTGTATCCTTATTTTGTAAATTCTCCAAAACTACTTTATAAATAAAACACAATCCTTGATGTGACTGCTGACTTCAAAAATACTTTCTTGCTATGATCTTTAACAATCTATAATAATATGAAGGTAATATGCTAATAAATTAAAATCCTTAGTGTTTGGGCTTCCCTGGTGGCGCAGTGGTTGAGAGTCCGCCTGCCGATGCAGGGGACACGGGTTCGTGCCCCGGTCCGGGAAGATCCCACATGCCACGGAGCGGCTGGGCCCGTGAGCCATGGCCGCTGAGCCTGTGTGTCCAGAGCCTGTGCTCCGCAATGGGAGAGGCCACAACAGTGAGAGGCCCACGTACTGCAAAAAAAACAAAACAAAACAAAACAAAACCCTTAGTGTTTTAACATGAGAAAAAGATAGATGCTATAATATGACCGGAATATAACAGAATAAACTGTTTTTCTCAATTTCTTTAACAACCAATCTATTGCAACACCCGCGTTCTTAATCAGTTGACCAAATAGACAATTCTAAGTTGGAAGACAGTAAGTCACCATCCTCACACAATATAAGAATTTTAGGAAAAAAGAGTAAAATTATAAGTAACTTTATCTTCTGCTATTGTCTTAAATCACCATCACCAAGATGCTAAAATTTCTCAGTAAAATATAGTTTTCTTTTCTATGAATGGCTGCACCTTTTGAATTCCCATCAATAGTGGATGTGTTTCAATTTCTCAACATCTTCATCAACACTTGTGACCTTTTGGTTGTTTTCTTAATGATAGCCATCTTAAAAAGTTTGAGGTGATATCTCATAGTGGTTTGTAAGTTGCATTTCTCTGATGATTAGTGATTTTGAGCACATTTTCATATACATGTTGGCCATTTGTATGTCTTCTTTGGAGAAATGTCTATCCAAGTACTTAGCCCATTTTTTAATCGAGTTATTGGCTATTTTTGCTATTGAGTTGTAGGTGTTCCTTGCATATTTTTGGAAATTAACCCCTCATCAGATGTGCGGTTTACAAATATTTTTTCCCATTCTATAGGTTGTCTTTTCATTTGTTTGACTGTTTCTTTTGCTTTGCAGAAGCATTCTAGTTTGATAAAAATCCAACTTGTCTATTTTTGCTTTTGCTGCCTGTGTTTTTTGCATCACAACTATGAAATCATTGCCAAGACCAGTGCATATAGCTTTTATCTTATGTGTTCTTCTAGGAGTGCTACAGTTCCAGGGACTTACCTTAATGTCTTTAATCTGTTATACACTGATTTTCTTGTATGATGTAAGATAAGGGTTCAATTTAATTGTTTTGCATGTGGATATACAGTTTTCCCACCATTAATATGCAGGTTTCTCAAAAACTAAAAATAGAGCTACCACATGATTCAGAAATCCCACTTTTGGGTATTTATTGAGAAGAATTGAAATCAAGATTTTTGAAAAAACATTAGTGCCTCCATGTTCATTGAAGCATTATTCATAATAGTCAAGATGTGGAAACAACCAACTGTCCATGACAGATGAAAGGATAAAGGAAATATGATATATACACACAATGAAATATTGTTCAGCCTTTGAAAAAGAAAATCCTGCAGTATGCTACAGCATGCATGAATCTTGAGTATATTATGCTAAGAAATAAGACAGTCGCAGAAGGACAAATTCTGCATGATCCATTTATATGAGGTATTTAAAATAGTCAAACTAATAGAAGCAAAGCAGAGAGCAAAATGGTGGTTGCTAGGGGCTGGAAGGAGGGGGAAATGGGGAGATGCTAATGAAGAGGTATAAAGTTTCAGTTATGCAAGATGGATAAGTTCTGCTGTACGATATTTTGCTTATAGTTAACAATATTACATTATATACTTAAAAATCTGTGAAGAGGGTAAATTTCATCTTAAGTGTTCTCATTATAATAATTTTTAATGAACTAATCAAACATTCCCAGAGAATATTTATAATTTTCTTGTCCAATAATTAGATTTTGGAATATAGAATATACATGTTAACAGGAGCAAATTCCTATTCCTTTCATTTCTTAGAAGACGACAGTGGTAGTATCAAATTAATATTTCCTAGTGAATTAGTACACATGGTTCCAGTGCTTAAAGAATATTTCAAATATAGATTTTCAACAATGATGATATTCCAAGGAAAAAACATTTTTCTCAAACAGTTGATGGAGTTTGACAAAGAACAAAAATTACCTACTGTATAATTATGGATATGTGTTTGAGTTCCTGCCATATATATACTCCTCAGTTAAATGTGGGAACACAAGGAAGTATAAAATATACCTTCTGACGTCAAAGGCTTTGCAATCTAGACACAGAGATTGGATAATAACAAGAAAGATAACTATATAAGGCAATATATTCTACTGTCTAATGAAAATTATTGAGGCTATTATGGCAAGACTCACTGAGAAGGGAAGTCATGGGCTGAGCGTTTTAGAAACAGAAGGAATAGCATAAACCAAAATATAGGAATATGCGCAAAATGTTCAGAAAAAATCCATAGGTCTTTTGGCTAAAGAAGAGTCAGTTTTTGAGTTTCTGAATACAGTGCAAAATAAATTATTCATTAATCTGTGTTTAAATTTTGAGAAATGTGGAAAAGACTTGGATTAGCTGCTGAAACATATATAATCTAATTTTCAATTTTCTATTAATGATCAAAAAGTGGTTGGGGAATTTTGTAATACTGAAGTTTGAAAGACACTTGCGTAAAGTAAATTGCTCATACAAAATTAATCACAGCTAGTTACGTATTTTGGATGGGGTGCTAAGTCTCTCTTATAAAATGAAAAGCTATTGGAAGAATAAAACTTGTTATTTTTTTAAACATTTTATACTCTATAGTGCTTCAGCCTATAATTTGCACTCAATAAGGTGAGCAGGACTTATTGAACTAATATACTTCAATTACATTTTAAAATCAAACTTCCATACCCTTGGATATACTTAAATGTCAGTAAATGCCTACATAAAAATAAATTCTGTTTCATAAAAACTCTTCTAATTTCCAGATATTTCCTAACTAATATGTTCTGTGATCAACTGGCCTTACTGCTATGTAAAGACATGTTCCTTTTGGAGCCAACTGTTGCATTGCATTTATTTTCTCAGTTTAGTCATGATCTAAGACATATTAGAAGGATCCTAGGTTCTTAATAGAATTCAGGCCATTCAAGGTTAAAGGGAATTACTTGAATGGAAGCTGATGTTGAAATCCAGGTCAGAGAGCCCAACTCTTGCTGCGACGGTGACCCTGCCATGAGCAAGTCTTCCCAGCAGCCTCGCTGAGGCTTCCTTTTCACCCACGTTGGATGCCTAAAGTTCTAAGTACCCAGGAGAGAATAGCTTCAATATATATGTGAGCAATATCTCAAAAAGTGAGTAAATGCAGTCATCTACTCATACTGTTGCCAGCAGTGGTGCTAACCATTTGACACCATCCAAAGTCCACATTCTTAAGTGCTCATTACTTCAGTCACTGTGGCCCAAGCACCGTCTTTAATAGTGAAACAGAAATGAAAAAACCTGTCCAGACAAATGCAATAACAATGTAACAGTGAGAAAAGTACTGCTTAAATGAAATGTAAATGAGACAGTTTGCATTTGACATGTATATTACTTAAGAGTTTGGCTTTGATTTCAAAATTAAAAAGAATAAAGAGGCATTAAATCTTGTTTATCACAGCAGTGGGTATAGTCAAAATGGCAGTTTCTTTATTAACTCCTCTCCAATTAAGAAGTATGATCATTTTAATTTTTCTTTAATATTAGATTAGAATATATTTTGTTATTTTATAGAAAATTATAATATTTCCAAAGTTATTAAAACAGTATAAATTATCATTTTGGATTTTATAGAGGTACAATGTGTTTCTTGTCTTTTACAAATATTAATTCTCCTTGGATAGTATATACACTTTCCACTTTACCACTCAGTATATCTAGATATTGTTTTCTTAAACTCACCAGATATCTTGAGAAAACTATTTAGAAAAAGGATGATTCATTTGAAAGTCTTCACAGGCTAATTATCTGTATGTTTATACTTTCTTTCTTGCCAACCTCCTTTTATCTGTATAGCATATTCAACTCTGGATAAGAGGAGATCAAACATAAAGCAGTCAATGACAGTTTTATTAGCAGTTAAGATTTTGTCTTTGTTTATAAAATTGATGCTATGAACTAAAATTAAGTTTGAGGGAATAGATTCACTTAATCCAGCAATATTTCTCGTAAAAATAATGAAAGATTGGAAATTCCTTTATTCTGCAGATCACTTGAGATCAATTTGTGAGACTCCTTTTATTACCACAATTTAAACATCCAGTGAATTAAAGTCTGGCTCCAAATAATGATAACGAAAAAGTCCCTAAAATTTCATAGGATTGATTGCAGGTAATTCTGACTCTCATTATCATTTTTCCTGAAACTTTCTGTGTAATTTAAACAATAAACTTGATTGTTCTTTTGCTTTTTATTTTAGATTTTTAAAAATTTCTCATCTTTAATTAGCATAGTCACAATGACTGACAAATGAAGTATCCTTCAGAATCTGCCACCTCTGTGAATTACATACATATATTTCTTCCTAGCCAAAATGCTGCATTATATTCATTTAATCTTTCTAAACAATATTTGTTCTCTAAACAAGATCTACAAATAAGATCCTCACATATCTTCACATATCAGTTAATAACCTCTCTTCTTGTAATTGACTCACAAAAGGTTGAGTCATCAACAATTTTTGAGAGCTACTTTAAATGCTTTTTTAAAATTCTGTTTGAAGTTTTATTGCTGTAACTATGTGTGACTCATACACTAGAGAAAAGGGTAAAAAAAATGTGCTTTTGAAAGGAATAAATATCCCAGGATGAAACACTAGTCCTAGATCAATTCATCTTTCCTTTGAATTTAATACTAATTACACAATTATGTGTCATTGCATTATTATTTTACTGAAGTCCAAAGCAAAAGGACTGATTATCAGAGAAGTTAATTTTCAAGTGAAAAGGTCAAGGTCATTTGCAATTATTTTTCTTTAGAATTCTGTTCCTCTAGGGTTAAAAAAAATGTATTGCAGAGGGAAAAAAATCAGCTAAAGAAACTCAGATATAATGTACCCCTTTAATCTGGAATTTTTCAGAGAAGGGTAGTAGCAATACAGAAAAGGCAGTATTAACTTTGACAAAGGCAACAGGAAATTGTTTGGTGAGCTATGACCCTATAGTAAAACTGAAGTCTAATCACATCCGGATATATAATGTGATATGGATTTGGACATTACCTCATCTTGAATCATTTAGGCATCACTAGCAATGTTTTTGGACCTGTGAACTGCATAAATATAATTTTGAAAATTTATTTTGACATTATTTTACATGTCTTTATACATTAACACATATATGCATGTGCATTATTGCTAGCTGCTTCATTTTTTAATGTCTTCCCTAGAAGTGCTGAGACTAACATTTTTACCCAGTGCTGGCACTATGAATCATTACATTCCTATTTTGATGGATTCTTTTCCCATGATTATGTAACTCAATATGAGAGCTGGGAAGAAAATAATTTTCTGTGATTTAGAGATCAGTTATTTCCAGGCTTTTTGGTTTTATATGCAGCAATGGCACACAGCTCTTAAGCATCACTAGTGCAGGTACTCTTTCTAGTGGAGAGCAAACACTTTCCTAATTCACTAAATGTAGCATTCCTGAGGAGTGACATTTTTTCTCGTATTACTCTCATATATTTCTCATATTCCTTCCAAATTTCCATCCGAATATATATAAAAGAGATGAATCATAAAGAAACGTATTTGCCATATGACTCCAGCTGAAACAAAAAGGTACAAAATTGTACTAAAAAGCTCCTGGGTTATAATACAAACCTTATAAAGGACACTGCTAAGAAGAGTCCTGCTAAGCTCACTGTTTTACATTCACATTCAACACTGTGGCTTCAGGAAATTCAGACCCAATGATACTAATCTTTATAACTTGACATTTTTCTCTCTTATATGTTATGCCTTGTCAGACATAATATGTAGTGTTAATGGCACTCAAGGATTAAATATAGAGACTACAGATTTAGAAAACAAGTTATGGTTACCAGGGGCTACGGTGGGGGCATATACTGGGAGTTTGGGATTGACACATACACACTACTATATATAAAATAGTTAACTAATAAGGACCTACTGTATAGCACAAGGGACTGTACTCAATACTCTGTAATGGCCTATATGAGAAAAGAATCTAAAAAAGAGTGATATATGTATATGTATAACTGATTTACTTTGCTATACAGCAGAAACTAATACAACATTGTAAATCACCTATACTCCAATAGAATTTTTTTAAAAATAAATAATTTAAAATATAGAGACTAAAATAAATTATATTGTAAATAATGAAACAATCCATTTTAAATTGCATATGATTTAAAAAACCCAACATATTGTTATTTCAACAAATGGGCATTCACATGCCAAAAAAAAATAATAATAATCTGAATTCAAACCTTATATCTTTCATGGAAATTCACTCAAAATGGAAATGGATCATGGACCTAAATATAATGCACAAAACCAAAAACCTCTTAGAATATAACATGGGAGAAAATCTAGGTGACCTTGAATATGGTAATGACTTTATAGATACCACAAGAGGCATAATCCATGAAATAAATAATTGATAAGCTGGATTTCATTAAAATTAAAAATGTCTGCTCTGTGACATACACTGTCAAGAGAGTGAGAAGACAAGCTACAGACTAGGAAATATATTTACAAAAGACATCTGACAAAGATGCATTATCCAAAATACACAGAAAGCTCTTAAAATTCAACAGTAACAAAACAGATCACCTTATTTTAAAAATGGGCTGAAGAGCTTAACAGACACCCCATCAAGGAAGATATACATATGGCAAAACAGCACACGAAAAGATGGTCCAAATCATATGACATCAGGAAAAGGCAAATTAAAACAAGGAGATACCACTACGGAGCTATTAGAATTCCTAAAATCTGGAACACTAACAACACCAAATGCTGGTGAGGATGTGGAGCAACAGGAATTCCCATTCACTGCTGGAGGGACTCCAAATTGTCACAGCCGTTTTGGAAGACAGTTTGGTGTTTTCTTACAAAGCTACACATACTCTTATGATCTGAGATTTATGCTCTCTGGTATTACCCAAATGAGTCAAAGACTTATGTCCTCATGAAAACCTGCAAACAGATGTTTATAGCATTTTTATTCAAAATTTCCAAAACTTGGAAGCAACCGTAATGTCCTTCAGTAGGTGAATGGATAAATAAACTGTGGCACATCCAGGCAATTGAGTGTTATTCAGTGCTATAACAAAATGAGGAATCAAGCCACGAAAACATATGAAAGAATTGTAAATGCTTATTACTAAGTGAAAGAAGTCCATCTGAAAAGTCTGCATAGTGTATGATTTCAACTATATGACATTCTGGAAAAGGCAAAACTCTGGAAGCAGTTAAAAGATCAGTGGTTGCCAGGGAGGGATGAACAGACAATGCACAGTGGATTTATGGGAGAGTGAAAATATGCAGTATTATACCATTATAGTGAATACATATCACTATGCATTTGTCAAAACCTACAGAATGTATAGCATCTACAGTGAATCCTAATGTAAACTAATGAGTTTGGGTGATAAAAATGTATTAATGTAGATTAATCAATTATAAAAACTGTACCACTCTGGTATAAAATGTTTACATTGGGGATGGCTTGGCTTTTGTGGGACCAGCAGGTATCTGGGAACTCTGCATTTTCTGATCAATTTTGCTGTGAACCTAAAGCTGCTCTAAAATAAAATTTACTAAAAAAGAAAAATATAATCCTTAGTGTTATAAAGCTGTCTTTCTAGTATTCCAATGATAAATTCATTGAAATAATTATCTTTATTTTAACTTACAAGCACTACCACGTAAATGTAGTCACTTCAGGCAGAGATCTTAGAAAATGGGATAGTAGAAATACCAATATCCAATACCATCATCTCTATATGTATCATAATTCTAACAACACTTATATTACATATTGTGTGTATGTGAAGTTTTAAATCAATGAAATATCATGAGAACTATACCCATTGTATTTTTTGTCTATGCTTGATTCTAAGAAATATGACAGAAATTACATTCTTAAAAAATTGTGTTTGGAAAATATAAGAATATTGATAAATAGTAATTCTGAATTTATAAAAAAACTGCATAAGTTTCTGTCTGCCACATGTGTGTGTTGTCCTAATTCACTAACTCATTCAGCACTTTTCTAGCTGTATCTAAAATGTGCTTTTATACCATTTTGAGTAATTTAGAATTACATAACCCATGTCTAAAGTTACTCAAACATCTATTTTTTCTTCTATGAAATGTTGAGTGTCCTACCTAAACACAGAAGCAAAGTATGTGCAAGGGTAAGACATACATTTTCTATGATTCTATATGGCCTATAAATATTAATTGTCATGACAGGCAGTCTGGTGAAGACCAGTGCCCTGATAATGAAACAAAACAAAGTAAACAACAACAATAAGAAAGCAGTCCAATTCTGGCCTTCTTACTCTTACTAGCTATGTAATGTAAGGCAAACTCCTTTATTTGTAAAATGAGAAAATTAGAATAAACTCTAGAAGTTTATGATGTGCTGTTATCTAGGAATTGTGTTTCCTGCATCATAATACAATGTCTTCAGATATGTATTTTCTAAGCCAAAATACTTCAGAATGCTAGGAATAGGCCCAAAACATGTCCCTGAAAGCCTTAATTGATGAAATCATATGTAGCACTTAAACTGATCTTATTCTTCCAGAATCATGACTCCTCTGAACTTTATTGTTCCTTTTCTTAGTCTACCATGTATCACTATATTAACATAACAGTATGAGTCATGAAAACACAGTAATGGGGACTTATATATCTTTAGACTGCTCACAACACCAAATAAAGGGATGGAAATACATTTAACATCCATTCACTAATGATAATTTCATCACTGATAACACCATGAATTGAAAATTGAACGTGTTCATCTTGGCAACAAAATGATTCATTTTGTGTGTAGCATCTGTTCAAGAACTTTATAAAACCATATATGATGACAAGACAATGAAACGCCTGGAGATTTACACAGGCAACTCAAAATACCTTACCATTTACAGATAATTAATTTTCTCACTGGTAGAGCCTTAGAGATGTAAGAGGCAATAATTACTTGTGGAAGATCAGGTCTTCTGCTTTCCATATTTCACATTTCTGAAATACTCTATTTAAAAATTGTGCAATTTTAAATCATTTAAATGGAAATACATGAATGATTCTGTGTATGTGTGTGCAATTTGTTGTTTTGAATTGTTTCCATTCTTTATTCACTAATCTGTTGAAAGACATTCACTAACAGAAGAGTATTTGTCTAATTGTTTATACTTTCAAAGCAGCTAGAAAAGGATTCTACATCTGGCAGTCTCCTCTATGTTCCATGTACATAGAATAGATGTGTGTATAATAAATATAAATTCAACTTTAAAAAACTAGATGGGTTCTAGAGAATAGATAATGGAGTTTATTTCCATATAAGACAAAGTTGTTAAAGAATATAATTTTAATAATATAATCATCTTATAATTCAATGATAAACAACTATTATGTCCTATAATTTATTATAGTTATAAATCTCAGGGAATATTTGGACAAATATCTATGTTTCAGGATGTATGGAATTGAAAAGTCACAAAGAAACATTGTATTTTTAATCACATGTGTGCTCCTCATCAAAGAGATCATCCTTGATTTGGCTGCCCAGATATATAGGACCACTCCTCCTTGTAACTATCTCCTTTCCTATTATAAAAGATTGTCCTTGTATGATATCCCATCTTCTCAAGAAGAAAACTGCAGCCATTCATGCTTGAACCAACAAAGTGTTCAGGGAAAAGAAATAGAGAAGAAACCTCAAATTCATTGTAAAACCATTTCCCAATTACCAGGAGATCCAAACTTCTCTAAATAGTCAGGATTTTCTGAACATGGATACCCCTTTTCATGTACAGAACAGCCTCCTCCACAGATAATTATGTAGAAAGTCTTATATATAAGAAATATTGGGATCTTCCCTTAGATATATATTTGTTTGATTGTGTTAAAAAAAACCCAGATATTGCCCAGCAATTCTGCAAGTTATTAGTATTCTTCTTCTTTTAAAAGTACCTTTGATTATACCTCTATTAGTTATCATAGAATAATAAATAATACAAATAAATTACACATATGAGACTATCTATCATTACCTATTTCATCTTTAGTAGTTCTCCAAAAAAATATATATGTAGTCATATATATTTATATATATAATTATGTATGTATTGCCAAAAAGTTCGTTCAGGTTTTTCTGTAACATCTTATGGGAAAACTTTTTGGCCAACCCAATATATATAAAGATATAAACCAGTATATTAAAAATTTGCTTTTTAATGACAAGGGGATAGTCATTACTTTTTTCAATCCTGGATTAAAGCTTAAGCATTTTAAAGTAATTGAATCAAAGCATGAGGGCAGCTTAGATGATACTGATGCTTCCATTTACTTACTATTAGAGCAACAAGGAAAAACTTTCCTCTGTGATATGAGATTGATTCAAGAGGGAGAATCAGCATTATTGATATAATCCTTTTTTATATAGATTGCAAAATTATCATCCCAGTATGGAGATCAATGGAAGATGTCCGAAGAGCACTCATAAATTTCCAATAAGTATTTTCATGGTTATTTAGTGAAAGTAATTTGTTAAATACACATAATACAATTTGTGTCTGACAGATTGACAGAATTGAAAGGGTTTCATCCAGTATGATTATACACTACTATCACAGTACTACAAACATTCAAGATTCAGACATGAATCAGAGCTTGCCCTGATATGCAGTGAACAAAATGTAACTTCTGTTTAAATTAAAAAAAAAAGAACCCTTGGATAATGAAAAGTCTAATTTTTTTTGAACACCCAGGTACAATGTAAATAAGGCTGAGGATAGTGAATTAGGATTTAGGACTCTGAATCTGACAGTTGCAGAAAGAGACCACCTTGGCCTTGTAAGTAAATAAACAGGCAATATAATAAAAATTATTCCATAGTGGGAGGGAGAAGACATATGAAATACAGGTAAAATAACCAAGGTTCTGAGTGATTATCACCGGTCACAAGACCCATTAAGAGGTAAAGACCATCACTAGAGTTCCCAACTCTCAACTACTTGTAGTAGGGAAACAAATTACATAAAAGTTCCATCATGAATTAAACAGTTAAGCCCGTGAAATCTCTTACTCTTTGGAAACCGTAACTATTCCTACATCATTGTAAGTAATATCCAGACTCTTATAGGGTTTCAGTATTGGGGCTGAACCTAATTTGGAGGATATTTTTACATGACTCCATAAGCAACTTTGTTCTGTCTTTGATTTTAAGTTGAATAATGAATATTATATATACAATGAACGAAGATTTAAAAAAAATATTTTCGTCACTCAAAAGAGAAGAATGTTCCTGAGGACATGTCTCTGTCTGCATTCATGGATCCATTCCAAAGATCCTGCAGGCACGGGGATTTCTTAAATCTCTCTAATACCTCTATGCACTTGATTAGGATCAGGAAATATTGGCAGATACTCTACTGAGCAATAACATGAATTCTGCTCTTGATTTGTTCTTTTCGTTAAAGTGTAACATTTAAATTTATGCTTTGGAGGGTTTACTACTCATTATTGTGCTGAGTATTTTTTAGTGCATAAACATATAAGCATTACATATGCACCCAGATTTCCTTTTAGTAAGTGTTAATTTAAAAAAGAATTCCTATCTTTGTCCTTTCCAACCTTAGTTACTGGAGAAATTTAGGTTTTCAATGGACCTTTTAATATATAATATTTTGTTGCTTTATATATGCAATGAGTTTTTAAAAACTTAGTGATATGATATCATAATGGACTCATAACTGTTCTTCATACCATGCCACACAGGCTCCTACTGTTTTTAACAGGGAAGTCTTCTCATTCAAAATCAAAGAAATGATGTATATTTAGCTAGTAGTGCAGAAAGTTGAGTGTTGGAGACAAACACATTTAATAGAACATTCATGAATCACTAAAATAGTGTAAAGTAAATTAAAAACATCCTTCCTCATAGGAAAAATGTTCCTTCCTAAACCTGTGCATGGATCTGAGTGGTGTTCAAGAAACAGAACTAAATTACCTTAATTCCATTTTGCCTTGTGAAATTCTGCTGTATGATTGATTCTATAATCAGAAGGAAGAAAATAAAATCATTTCTATTTGTATTGAGTGGGAAAATGATTTGCCAGAAAGGGAAAACCACGGGTCAGACTTAAAGTTTGGTTCCATGTCAATCACATTGAGACACTTAATGGCCTTTTTGCACATGGTGAAGAAACTGCTTCTGTGTGGGTGACAACAAACAGAAATCTTGTTTTTGCTTGTTTGTGCTTGTGTGCCTGCGTGCATGTGTATGCGTTAATCCTGACTTGACTGAATTACAGATTAGACTAACTGAAGAAAGCACATTTAAAAAGAGGGTTTTCATTTTAGTTTTATTGTAGTGAGCAGTATTTTTAATTTTCTTGAAAGGCACCCAAGAATAATTACCTTTGTGAACCAAAAATATACAAAACTGTACAGAATAAATAGTTCATAAAAATCTAGCTATACTTTCTTGTAAAATAAAGCTACATTGTCCCAGTCTTGAGGCAACTTAAACTACTTACCCTTTATATATGCCTTTTGCTACTAATTTATGGCAACTACCAGTTTACATCAATAAAAATAAAATAATATTTCCTACTTGTTTTACACCAGCAAATTCTTACTTGCCACAAGAAACATATTTCTACTGTGGTATTCAAATTTACAAAGGATGAATGCTATGAAAGAAACCAAACTTAATAGATGCACTAATCATATTTACAGTTGAATATCAGTAGCATTTTAAAAATATCCCAAGAATAAGAATTAAACTTTGAGCACAAATGACGTACCTTAATTCACAGCAGCATTAACAAGATTGTCCACACAAAATGTGCAGCAAAACCAAAAAGTTGTCTTATTCATTCCACCTGAACTGTTAATCATTTCCATTTTTAAATTCAGAAAGCATAGCCGTGGCATTTTTTAATCATCAAAGGTTCAAAGATTTGAGCCACTCATAGCCTATATAATTCAACCTTCCATTTTTTCTTTACTGTTACTATATGTAATTTTAAAGTTCCAGTTCCTTTTGCCTTTATTGCAAGAAAACTAGGTGTATCTAACAATTTACATTTTTGTGGTATATATACTGGTTTTATAAACAATATATTTCTTACATATTATAATTACATATACAGGTATACTTTTTAAATGACAAAATCCAATTCTATTTAATCCATGGGTAATATAACTCAAGAAGGTAAGGGTTGCTTAAATTTTGAACCCTTTTAGATGTGCAAGAGGACTTCTATGAAACACTTTATGTATATGGGAAAATATTACTATAATCCTTGAATGATATACATGCAAGGATTTATTTTATTGGGGATAGATAAAATTGCCTGAAGACAATGCAATGGCTTCTCCCAGTTATCCCTGAGTTTCTTTTTCTTCTTCTCTTCCCATAGGATTACTGCTGTGCTTAAGTTCTGATTGATGATACACTCATATAAGGCACTTATTTACAAGGTCTGGACTTAAGACAGAATCACAGCATTTCTGCAAAAGCCTTCTAACTCTCTATGTTTGCTGCTCCAGGACTTCTAAGTAGTCAGGTTCAGCATGTAAGTTAGCTTTCAGCTCAAAATACTCATTTTTAGTCTGTTCCACTAATACCTTCCTCGGCCTTGAGTACATTAATGTCTCCATCAACTTTAACTCTTCATGGGCTCCTGGATAATGTACCTCCATATCAGGCTGAAGTTGAGCAATGTTTTTCCTTAGATATTCTGTGATTCCCAGTTGCTGAAGTTCTCTTTCTCTCTCTAAAATGTTCCTATATAATGAACTGGCATCCTGGAAGGATAAAAATTCAGTGGATTGGTCTGTGACTTTGTACTTCATATTTGATCCTGTGAGTGGGGAATGATTTTCTCGTTCTAAGAGACTTCTTTGGAGATGTTTTGCATCGCTTCCCTCTTTCTCGTTCCTTTCTTCTTCTTCTTCCAGATGTTTTGAGCCAAAGGATGGGGTTCTATAGACATGAACCACAGGGCTCACCATGTGCTGCTCATAGAGTGATGCTGTGGGTCTTTCAGTAGTGTGGTGAGTTGTTTTATGGCCGTACATGCTATACTGGAGATGCACAGGACTGTTGTCTCTCATCTGTTCATCAGCTTGTTTCTTTTTGTATCTTCTCCTACGGTGGAGAACAAGAACCACTATCCCTGCAGCACAGAACACGATAGTTATGAATACAATCAGCAGTCCTAGTATTAAAACAGATAGTGGTACAGCATCGGTAAGTGATTTAAAAATAGTGTCCGCTGTAGTTGTTGCTGTAGGAGTATTGACTATTACGTAACTAGTCTGAGTTGGCAGGGATGGGTTATTGAAACCTGGGCAAAGAAGTTCACTGTTGAGTGCTTTCAATTCCTTTTTGTCTAGGTGCTCCGGAGAGGTGCAGAGTATTTCATCTGTCACTGTGTTCTTACTTAATTTTTGTATCCATTGCTGCAATCCAACCAGGTCACAGGAACAATCCCAGGGGTTGTCCTCAAGGTCAATCTGGGTCAGTAAATCAAGGTCATCCAAGATATTACTTACAGGTAGATGGGTAAATTGGTTTGTTTTAAGGTTTACCCTCATTAGAGGAACCCCTGAAAAAATATGTGGTGGTAAAACTTGCAGGAGGTTGTTGTTTAAATAGAGGACTTTAAGTTTAGGCATTGGGTTGAAGCTACCAGGTAATATTTCCTTAACGCCATTGTATTCAAGATATAAGTACTCAAGATTGTGGAGACCAAGGAACATACCTCCACTTAATTTAGTCAGATGGTTACCATTCAGATAGAGCTTTTGTAATCTTGTTAAATTCATAAACGATCCTTCTTCGAGAACCTCAATACGATTGTTTCCCAAGTGAAGCATTTCCAAAGTGAAGTATTCCACTAGATCAGACTTCATTAAGGTATGAATAATATTCCCTGCAAGAATAAGCTTTCTGGGATTTTGTGGAGGAGGTTTTAGATCTGATATGCTTTCAATATTGCGCTCTTGACAGTGTATTAGAAGTCCTGATGGGGAGAGTACTTTGCAATTACAAGGAACAGGACAGTAGAGTCCTGGAAGTTGAGTGAATGGCTTTGTAATATAAGGTATTAAACCTGGTGCTTTGGTGGGTGGTTTTAAAAGAGACATGGTCTTGGTTGACATGCGACTATCACTTATTGAAGATGTTACTGCCAGATGTAATGATCCTGAAGGATCCTCGTGTTCTTCATACACTGGTGGAGTGGGGCAAATTGATTCCTTTTTCAGCCGGCTTAGTATGCTTCCTTTGAAAAATGGAGGGCTGTTGCACACAATATCACCAATTATAGCCTGAGGGGGCATGTTTTCCAACCAAAGTTTTAGCTGTAATAAGTCACAATTGCAGGCCCATTTATTGTCCTCCAACTGGAGATCCAGTATTCTGCCAATGTGTTCTAAAAAACCAACATAAGGCAATGTTTGCAACTGATTTCCACGAAGATCTAGATGGGTTAAAGGAACAAATCGAAATACGTTTGGAGGAAGACTCTCAATAGCATTGTCATTTAAAATTAACACTTTAAGTCTGTTGAGCTTGCTAAAGGCACTTGGTTCAATCACTGTAATAAAATTGTTATCTGCTTGTAGGAATTCCAGGTTTTCCAGTCCATGGAAGGTATCCTCTTTAAGAATTTCTAAAGAATTGTGATTGATATGAAGTTGCTTAAGAAGGCCAAGGCCATTAAATGCACCAGTCTCAATATCTGCAATATTGTTAAATCCAAGGTGTATTGAGATAGCATTGGTAAGCCCAGAAAAGTCATTTGCGTGAAGCTTTGTCAAACCATTATTTAATAAACTTAAGTGGAAAGGTCGTGATGGTGGCACGCTTATTTGGGATAACTTCTTGATCCCTTTCTCTTCACAATTTATTAGCATCGTGCTGTCTTTTTCCTCACAATTGCAAAGAGAGTCACAAGAACCTCTGGCTGAGGCAGAGGACATTGGTGATTGGGACTGCGACGATATACAGGCAAGGAGAGATGAATACAAGAGATGACTCCAAAGCTTCATGTTGTCCTGTGATGGATCTGATTCTGTAAGATAAAATGCAATAGCAGTGGGCTTCAGTGGCCAGGAGCAGGGAGGAGATGAATCTGACATTTTTGAAGTGATAGGTTTTCCTCTAAAAGGCAAAATATTATTATTCTGAATATATAAATACATTGCTGAGTCCACATTTTCTTTTATTTTTTACAAATATTATGACTGGAAGGTTTATTTTACTTTTAATTTGCATTGTGATAAAAATCTAAAATTTAGGTCAGGGAGAATTTAAAATATTAACTCAATTGTCTTCACATATACCAAATAATCTGCATTTTAATAGACATGAGGAGTGCTGGCTAAATGGACCATTGATACTTTGATATGATACAAAAATGTATACTTGAGAAGACCCTGGCTTTTTTTTATTTTTTAGCTCAAACTAGATGAATCTAAGACTGAAGGATTACAATAAAAGACAAATATGTAGGTATTAGCCAGAAGCAGAGAGACCTGTAGGGAATTCAAAGATGATCGTTAGAAAGAATGTATGTTTGCATGCATTATGCACTTCCTTTAGTTTTATTTTTGAACTGGATATCACAATATAACATCTAATAATTCTGTGTTTAACCTGCTTTGATTTTGGCTTAAGATACTTATTAATTCCATTATTTATTTAAAAACTTTGAGAAAAAATATGTCTCTATGTAGTAAAGTTGAACTTTATAAAAGATTTTGTTTTAACTATGTTGTCTAGGGCAGTTTGTATAAGCCTTGTAGTATCAGATATATATATGCTTAAAGGCGTCCATTCAAATTTCACTTCAGTCACACTTTATATTGAATTTCTAGAGGTGGAATATTCACTGCTACTTTTAAATTCTACTATGGATAAGGTTAATATCATAAAAACTAAAGAAAAATTGATCTTTAACACATATTTCAGGCTATTATAAAAGAACAAAACAATGCCTCATGTAAATTTCTAGCAAATGACTCCCTAATGAGGTCTTGAACCAGGCTTTAGGGCACTGAATGTCATCACATAGTTAAGCAGTTGATCTTTATTATAAGGCTTAATGTTGCAAACAATGAACTCTAAAGCTTCACTATATTCAGATATTTGAGGATATCTCTAATTTAGGAAATAAAAAATGACAGTTCAAGATAACAATATCACATACTCCAACTCCTTAAAAATTTAATACCTGCACCTGACATAGCAATTAAAAAAAAATTCTAACTCTAAAATGACAGCAGTGGTGTGGTAAATACTTTGAAGTCTAATGGTATCTAATTTTATTCCCTTCTTTTAAATATTGCACTTTAAATTTATATAGAATAAATCGAAAGGTAAAGAAACACCACATCTTATAACTATTCAACTTTTGGAAATGATAATTACTTTCATGTTTCTGGATGGAATGTGAACTTTGAATCTAATTAAAAATCACAATTAAATAATACATCCCAGAATCCAATCAATAATCCTGAAAATAAACTTTCATTCCATGAAAATACATTCTTATTGAAAACATGTATAGTATGAAGTTTCTGAAAGGTAAAAGGCAACCAAAGACATCAAACAATAGAGTCCCTTTCTATATAAAGGGAAAGTTAGCAGGCTGAATGTTTCCATAGGGAAATAGTTTGATTTTAAACAGCTCTGAGGGCTTTGCTTAGAATCAAGCAGCTTGAAGTTGAAGTCTTCAACTTGTGGATTAGCTTCCACAAACACTGAAACTACTTTCCATAGATTACCAAGAAAGAATACTATGCATTTCACCAGGCACAGTATCTTAAGAAAAGAGTAAATAACTTCCAGATGAGACTCTCTCCTCTCATTATTTTTTTAAAAATCTTGTATGCATTTTATGCTCTTCAAAGTGTCCTAGGGAACAGTTTCTAATCTTTTCAGAAATACACACAAATGTGAAAAGTGGTTCTATATTGACAATCTGATACAGTGTTAAAAAAGCTCTATTTACATATTTTCAAGTCAGGAAAAAATAAAAGTGGTATACAAAATACAAAGAATCTTTTCATATTGTGCTTGTATTTCAAATACAACAATGGTGTTTGGAAGTAATCTTCCCTTCAAAAAGCACAAATATTTCAGTTTCCAATAACAAACTGCATGCTGTAAAAGAAATAGTAGCATATTATTTTACTTGTTCTTCTCTACAGCCAGCTGTTGGACTAAATGTCTGCTGCTCACAGAAAACAGGCATCTGCTACAGCATTAGTTGTGCCAGTGAGCAAGAATGAAACTGGATATCCTTTAATGCAAAGTTATTTTTTTTTAAAGAGGCAAACAGAAATTCAATCACTTTGGGATAATGCAAAAATATGTATAAGGAAAGCCTGGAAACATTCATCTTACCTGTAAAGCAAAGACTTCCTGACGTTATCTGTAATGCACAGCTGGAAGAGATGTTCAAAGTAAATTCAATTTCTTTATTAAAAAAGAAAACACCGACCACCACGTACTTTCTTCTCAAATATCACTTTTTGGCAAGTCCCATTGCTTTATAAAGTTAAAACCTCTGGTCAAAGACAAAATGCTGAGCATTTCATTGAAAATATTTCAAGCAGAGTGCATACTAGATCATCCTGAAGCAGTTGTCCTTTTATTCCCCAATTAAAATTCACGGCATACTTCACAGCTATGCTGACTTTTTTTGCATATAGTTAACCATTTGCAAGCTGCTGAGTGCAGTAAATAAACAAGATGTATAACAGAGCTGGGATTGATCACTCTTTCTTTCTTAGGCTGTAGATGCAAGCTGCAGCAATGTTCTCTTTCCTCCCTTTCTAGTCTTTCTTGTTAGTTCAGTTTGTTATTAGTCAGACTGCCAAGGGCTGGGAGGTAGGCGTAAATAAAGAGACTTCTTGGCTTTTGACTCAGCCTTTAAGCCCTTCCCCATCAGAGCGCTTTAATAGGCCAGTGTCATTTAACACAAGAGACAGCTCCACCTTGGGACTGAACTCCTCCTCCGGCAAATGGTTTTTCCTCTCCCTTTAAATACCAAATACAATGCAAGTGAATTTTGATGCGAATAATTACATGTTTCTTTAAATGTTTAATAATATTGTGTTATACAGCAGGCTAAATAATACACTATATTAAATTCTCATCTAGCACAGTACTGTACTGTTTGCACATGTGTGCAGAAAAACTGCAATATGCTACCAATAGAATAGTTGCTTCAGTTTTATTGTTTTTAACTGGTATTTATGGTCGAAATTGTGCACTAGTTAAATCTTAAAATGTTAACGTGAACTGCTTTCCTGAAACATTTGTATTTTTGTATTCACCATTTGAAAAAAAAAAAATCTTTAAAGCCTCATGTCTGAGACTCTAAGTTTTATACTTCTTTTCTTTCCCTACAGCCAACGTTTAACAATGAGACTAGAAACGAGGTTCTTTTTTCAGGTAGATAGTATTTATTTGGAATGGAAATATGATCAGTTAAAAATACCTTCAAGAATCTTCATTACAAATGGTTGTCTCTAGTTGAAAACAGCCTATCACTTTCAAAAATATGAAATTATGTCTTTCCAGATAAAATGTAACAAGTTAAATGAATACGTAAAAATTACAATAACCTGATTTTTATGGTACTAGCTTAGGGAGCATTTTTTTCCTAAAAAGATTATATTTAAAAAGTTACTTGTTTCTTCAACTCTTAAAAGTTTCTGAATCATCACTAATAAAACTCTCAACTGTCAGATTCTTTATTTCCCCAAATGCCTATGTTTTAAAACTCACTCCTCTTTACCTACATTCCAAGGACCTGGACTTTTTCACAGCCAAAATGAATATACTAGATGCTATCATTTATTCATTTTGAAACAGTCTGTGTTTAGAAACACTCTTCCCTATAGGTTCTAGAGGTTACCTATATTATATTAGGTCTCATTTCAGAAAAAGTATTTTTTAAGAGATTTTATGCAGCTATATCATCGAAACAGGAAGATATCAGATTAGGTTATTATTTAATGATTGTCTGCAGTTATGCACTCAAATTCACAAAGTTTTCATATCCTTAATGTGGAATAGTTGTTTTAAAAGCTAAGGATTTTGAGGCAATTTCTAATATTCTCACTTTTCTTTATTTTACAGCTTCTCACTAAGTTCCTCATTTATTTTAATAGCACTGTGTGCTTTGATAGAAGAGAGGTTATAATACAGATGAGGGTGTGGAGAAAGAGAATAAAGATAAGGAATAAGATAATAAAGAGAATAAGAGAGAATAAAGGAAATGAATTACTTTTGGGCACAGTCTGCTGCTAGCTAAGAGCCAAGTTAACTTAAATCAGTCTAATGATTTAGACAGGTGATGACAAAACAGAATCAGTGAGAAAACAAGGAACTAGAATAATTTTTCTTCTAACACTGTAGACATAATTCTCCAAATGCATTCATTTAGGTTTTGGAGGCAAAATCACACGAGAAATGCTCTTGAAGTATAGTCTGTGGTGGAAAAGTTGTTCAGATAGCCATATGGGACAAATGGAAATAAATTCCTTATAAACTGATATATCTCCACCAGCCTGAGGATGTGTTGATTTTATTCATAATAGATACCTAGTATATATTTGATGTTATTTTTCTTGAACCCTTTGCCTATATATAATATTTATCTTTTTCATGCATAAATTACTGGTTAACTACACAATAGTCAGGGATAAAAGGAGTGACTAACAAGCCTTTGAAAAAATTCTCTACAATTTTCATAAGTTTTGGGTGGGAACATAAAGAAAGGTTAGGTAAAGTACTGTTTGAGAAACATTAACTTTTAACTTAATTCAAAGGAGTAATATTGATAATGAATTACTTAGCATTACCTCAAAATTAATAGTAAAGTACGTAACAGCACATTTGAAATGATTATAGCTAAATCCACCCAGCTCTATGTTTTCTTAACTGCAGTTCCTCAGTTGTTTCACTAAGTCAATAATGCAGTCGTTCTTTCCAAAATGCTCATGGCAGAATGTGTTAATTATTGTTGGACAACGTTTATTTTAGCAACATTTTAAATTTCCAATGATTACCTGGAAAAGTATTTTCCAGTGTAGCTTGCTCCAAGATTTTATAATAAATATCTTAAGTGCTCATAATAAATACTCAATTTTATTACTCTTTCCACATAATTTACCCCAGTGACTCTACATTGAAAAATACTAAAAAGTAATCTTTTTAATCATATCTTCTAAGTTATGCTTTTTAGAATGTGCATCTTAAATAGCAAACGTGAAAGTATTCTTGTCACATTGAAGAGTACCAAGCAGTCAAAAGAAATAAACGTATCTGTGTTAGTCTCCTTAGAGCAGCAGCATATGTAAGGCAGCACAGTACTTTCGATATCAGGACTTAGGAGAAGGCCTCTCCTTCCCTGCTTATCCAATACAACACAGACCAGATGGAAGAATATTTAATATATATAATATATTTAATATATACTTATATATAATATATATTATAACATTATATATAATATATATAATATATATTATATATAATATTATATATATAATATTATATATATATAATATTTTTTAAAGTGTTACATATCTTAGAGAATAAACTTTTGAGTTGTAAATAATTCACTCAGGTACCCAGGGAAAGATATTCCTTCAGCATCAATCTATATTCAACATGCCAAAAAACGCATTTATAACTTACCTACACACCTACATGAAGATAAATATAGATTTTTTGTTAATATAATTATCTTTTTGATGCTTTTATTGTATACATTTTACTTTATTAATATCCAATATATCTTCTGGAATAATTGAGGTTTTCTTATGACATATTTTGAAAGTATATATATTCTAGGTATATATAATCTACATAACATTACTATGTATATTGTAGGTTCAAGAAAATAAGTCCAGTATTATTTATAATTTTCATGTTCCCCTACATTGAAATAGTACATAAATTATTATGATATATGATAAATAAATACCAATAAGGTATTAACACTAATAAATTCTAATAAAACTTAAGACTTAATAATCAGGCAACCATAATAAGTTATACTTGTTTAAATAGACATCCTTTGTTGTTTTTTTGGGAGGGAAAGGACAGAGGGAACAAGTTAGTTTTTGATATATCATACCAGATTTTCTGGGGAAATAAAAAATAAAATCTAACCCTCATAAAACACTCTTTTGAACTAAGAAGGACTTTCAATTCCTTTAGCCTCAAATAGTATTAAATTTAAAGTCACATGGCTACAGTAGAACAAATACGCCTTGAAATATTTTGTAGCCTTTTCTTTGGCTAATTATAATCAGAGAGGCATTTCTAAAAAGTAGTTTTATTTGTAACTGCAACCTACTAAAACTTAGCAAACACTAATTTTTAGAAATTTCACAGCTTTAAACAATTATTTAACCTTAAAACCATTTTTAAAGCACAGCTTCTCCAGCTTAAGAACCAAAGCAATTCAAAATAGCACTTACCTGCTCTTCCTTCCTATACATAGAAACACATACCTTCAACAAAAAATTACAAATCTTTGAAACTAGTAGAAATCCTCGATTTGGTAGGGGGGAGGAAAAATGAAAATAAGGATTTTTCAGTCTAAAACCAACCTTGAATATTTGTATGATATTGATAAGAATTAAGAGAATCATTCCTAACAACTCCCTTGGTTTAAAGCTTTTTTTCTCTTTCAGCACCCTCTAGTGGATATTTATAAAAATTCTTGACAACTGAAAAAAGTGGCAAGCATGCTAACTTGTTCAAATTTTACTCTATAAACATGTAGTTTTTTAAAAAACTTAGTTGTTTAATATTAGTAATAATAAGTAATATTTTATACAACTGGGAGCACTCCCCATGTTTTTAACTACTATGATCACTCTATACATAGTAACAAAGTTATTCTTAGAACAAAGCTATTACACAATTACTATTACAGTGGGAAATTGGAGCACGAATGTAATATATATAATATTACAGAACTGGTAAGGGCAAAAATCTAGATTTTAACCTATCCAGTTCACTCTGGCTTCAGAATTCGTTTATTCAGCACATAGCATTGCCACTCAGCTGATACACTTGATAAGACATTGGATGGTCTATAGATTGTAGGCTATTTTTTTTTTCAGATTCCATATATATATGTGTTAGCATACGGTATTTGTTTTTCTCTTTCTGACTTACTTCACTCTATATGACAGACTCCAGGCCCATCCACCTCACTACAAACAACTCACTTTCATTTCTTTTTATGGCTGAGTAATAGTCCATTGTATATATGTGTCACATCCTCTTAATCCATTCATCTGTCAGTGGACACTTCGGTTGCTTCCATGTCCTGGCTATTGTAAATAGTGCTGCAATGAACATTGTGGTACATGACTCTTTTTGAGTTACGGTTTCCTCAGGGTATATGCCCAGTAGTGGGATTGCTGGGTCATATGGCAGTTTTATTTTTAGTTTTTTATGAAACCTCCATACTGTTCTCCATAGTGACTGTATCAGTTTACATTCCCACCAACAGTGCAAGACGGTTCCCTTTTCTCCACACCCTCTCCAGCATTTATTGTTTGTAGATTGTTTGATGATGGCCATTTGGACCAATGTGACATGTTATCTCATTGTAGTTTTGATTTGCATTTCTCTAATGATTAATGATGTTGAGCATTCTTTCATGTGTTTGTTGGCAATCTGTATATCTTCTTTGGAAAAGTGTCTGTTTAGATCTCCTGCCCACTTTTGGATTGGGTTGTTTATTTTTTTGATATTGAGCTGCATGAGATGCTTGTATATTTTGGAGATTAATCCTTTCTCAGTTGCTTCATTTGAAAATATTTTCTCCCATTCTGAGGATTGTCTTTTCATCTTATTTATGGTTTCCTTTGCTGTGCAAAAGCTTTTAAATTTCATTAGGTCCTATTTGATTATTTTTCTTTTTATTTCCATTTTTCTAGGAGGTGGGTCAAAAGGATCTTGCTGTTATTTATGTCATAGAGTGTTCTGCCTATGTTTTTCTCTAAGAGTTTTATAGTGTCTGGCCTTACATTTAGGCCTTTAATCCAATTTGAGTTTATTTTTTGTGTATGCTGTTAGGGAGTGTTCTAATTTCATTCCTTTACATGTAGCTGTCCAGTTTTCCCAGCACCACATTTTGAAGAGGCTGTCTTTTCTACATTGTACATTCTTGCCTCCTTTATCAAAGATAAGGTGACCATATGTGCGTGAGTTTATCTCTGGGCTTTCTAGCCTGTTCCATTGATCTGTATTTCTGTTTTTGTGCCAGTACCATACTGTCTTGATTACTGTAGCTTTGTAGTATAGTCTGAAGTCAGGGAGCCTGATTCCTCCAGCACCGTTTTTCTTTCTCAAGTTTGCTTTGGCTATTCGGGGTCCTTTGTGTTTCCATACAAATGATGAAATTTTTTGCTCTAGTTCTGTGAAAAATGCCAGTGGTAGTTTGATAGGGATTGCATTGAATCTGTAGACTGCTTTGGGTAGTATAGCCATTTTCACAATGTTGATTCTTCCAATCCAAGAACATAGCATATCTCTCCATCTACTTGTATCCTCTTTAATTTCTTTCATCAGTGTCTTATAATTTTCTGCCTACAGGTCTTTTGTCTCCTTAGGTAAGTTTATTAATAGATATTTTATTCTTTTTGTTGCAATGGTAAATGGAAGTGTTTCCTTAATTTCTCTTTCAGATTTCGAATCATTAGTGTATAGGAATGCAAGAGATTTCTGTGCATTAATTTGTATCCTGCAACTCTATCAAATTCATTGATTAGCTCTAGTAGTTTTCTGGTAGCATCTTTAGGATTCTCTATGTATAGTATCATGTCATCTGCAAACAATGACAGTTTTACTTCTCTTTTCCAATTTGGATTCTTTTTATTTCTTTTTCTGCTCTGATTGCTGTGGCTAAAACTTCCAAAACTATGTTGAATAATAGTGCTGAGAGTGGGCAATCTTGTCTTGTTTCTGATCTTAGTGGAAATGGTTTCAGTTTTTCACCATTGAGGACAATGTTGGCTGTGGGTTTGTCATGTATGGCTTTTATTATGTTGAGGTAAGTTCCCTCTATGCCTACTTTCTGGAGGGTTTTTATCATAATTGGGTGTTGAATTTTGTCAAAAGCTTTCTCTGCATCTATTGAGAAGATCATATGTTTTTTCTCCTCCAATTTGTTAATAAAGTGTATCACATTGGTTGATTTACATATATTGAAGAATCTTTGTGTTCCTGGGATAAACCCCACTTGATCATGGTGTATGATCCTCTTAATGTGCTGTTGGATTCTGTTGCTAGTATTTTGTTGAGGATTTTTGCATCTATGTTCATCAGTGATATTGGCCTGTAGTTTTCTTTCTTTGTGACATCTTTATCTGGTTTTGGTATCAGGGTGATGGTGGCCTCGTAGAATGAGTTTGGGAGTGTTCCTCCCTCTGCTATATTTTGGAAGAGTTTGAGAAGGATATGTGTTAGCTCTTCTCTAAATGTTTGATAGAATTTGCCTGTGAAGCCATCTGGTCCTGGGCTTTTGTTTGTTGGAAGATTTTTAATCACAGTTTCAATTTCAGTGCTTGTGATTGGTCTGTTCATATTTTCTATTTCTTCCTGATTCAGTCTTGGCAGGTTGTGCATTTCTAAGAATTTGTCCATTTCCTCCAGGTTGTCCATTTTATTGGCATATAGTTGCTTGTTAATCTCCCATGATCCTTTGTATTTCTGCAGTGTCAGTTGTTACTTCTCCTTTTTCATTTCTAAATCTATTGATTTGAGTTTTCTCCCTTTTTTTCTTGATGAGTCTGGTTAATGGTTTCTCAATTTTGTTTATCTTCTCAAAGAACCAGCTTTTAGTTTTATTGACCTTTGCTATTGTTTCCTTTATTTATTCTTCATTTATTTCTAATCTGATCTTTATGATTTCTTTCCTTCTGCTACCTTAGGAGTTTTTATTTTCTTCTTTCTCTAATTGCTTTAGGTGTAAGATTATGTTGTTTTTTGAGATGTTTCTTGTTTTTTAAGGTAGGATTGTATTGCTATAAACTTCCCTCTTAGAACTGTTTTTGCTGCATCCCATAGGTTTTGGGTCGTCATGTTTTCATTGTCATTTGTTTCTAGGTATTTTTTGATTTCCTCTTTGATTTCTTCAGTGATCTCTTGGTTATTAAGTAGTGTATTGTTTAGCCTCCATGTGTTTGTATTTTTTACAGATTTTTTTCCTGTAATTAATATCTAGTTTCATAGTGTGGTAGGAAAAGATACTTGATACGATTTGAATTTTCTTAAATTTACCAAGGCTTGATTTGTGACCCAAGGTATTATCTATCCTGGAGAATGTTCCATGAGCACTTGAGAAGAATGTGTACTCTGTTGTTTTTGGATGGAATGTCCTATAAATATCAATTAAGTCAATCTTGTTTAATGTATCATTTAAAGCTTGTGTTTCCTTATTTATTTTCATTTTGGATGATCTCTCCATTGGTGAGAGTGGAGAGTTAAAGTCCCTTACTCTGGTTGTGTTACTGTCGATATCACCTTTTATGGCTGTTAGTATTTGCCTTATGTGTTGAGGTGCTCCTGTGTTGGGTGCATATATATTTATAATTGTTATATCTTCTTGGATTGATCCCTTGATCCTTAGGTAGTGTCCTTCTTTGTCTCTTATAATAGTCTTTGTTTTAAAATCTATTTTGTCTGATATGAGAATTGCTACTCCAGGTTTCTTTTGATTGCCATTTGCATGGAATATCTTTTTCCATCCCCTCACTTTCAGTCTGTTTGTGTCCCTAGGTCTGAAGTTGGTCTCTTGTAGACAGCATATATACAGGTCTTGTTGTTGTATCCATTCAGCCAGTCTATGTCTTTTAGTTGGAGCATTTAATCCATTTACATTTAAGGTAATTTCGATATGTATGTTCCTATTACCATTTTCTTAATTGTTTTTGGTTTGTTTTTTGTAGGTCTTTTCTTTCTCTTGTGTTTCCTGCCTAGAGAAGTTCCTTTAGCATTTGTTGTAAAGCTGGTTTGGTGGTGCTGAATTCTGTTAGCTTTTGCTTGTCTGTAAAGGTTTTAATTTCTTTTTCAAATCTGAATGAGATCCTTGCTGGGTAGAGTACTCTTTGTTGTAGGTTTTTCCCTGACCTCACTTTAAATAGGTCCTGTCACTCCCTCTGGCTTGTAGAGTTTCTGCTAAAAGATCACCTGTTAATCTAATGAGGATTCCCTTGTATGTTATTTGTTGTTTTTCCCTTGCTGCTTTTAATATTTTTTCTTTGTATTTAATTTTTGTTAGTTTGATTAATATGTGTCTTGGGGTGTTTCTCCTTGGATTTTTCCTATATGGGACTCTCTGTGCTTCCTGTACTTGATTAACTATTTCCTTTCCCATATTAGGGAAGTTTTCAACTATAATCTCTTCAAATACTTTCTCAGTCCCTTTCTTTTTCTCTTCTTCTTCTGGGACCCCTATAATTCGAATGTTGGTGGTTTTAATATTGTCCCAGAGTTCTCTGAGACTGTCTTCAATTCTATTCATTGTTTTTTTCTTTATTCTGCTCTGCAGTAGTTATTTGCACTATTTTATCTTCCAGGTCACTTATCCATTCTTGGTGCCTCAGTTATTCTGCTATTGATCCCTTCTAGAGAATTTTAATTTCATTTATTGTGTTGTTCATTATTGTTTGTTTGCTCTTTAGTTCTTCTAGGTCCTTGTTAAACGTTTCTTATATTTTCTGCATTCTATTTCCAAGATTTTGGATGATCTTTACTATCATTATTCTGAATTATTTTCAGGTAGACTGCCTATTTTCTCTTCTTTTGTTAGGTCTGGTGGGTTTTTGCCTTGCTCCTTCATCTGCTGTTTGTTTTTCTGACTTTTCATTTTGCTTAACTTACTGTGTTTGGGGTCTCCTTTTCGCAGGCTGCAGGTTTGTTGTTCCCATTGATTCGTTATCTATTCAGGTATTCCACAAATGCAGGGTACATCAAGTTGACTGTGGAGATTTAATCCACTGCTTCTGAGGCTGCAGGGAGAGATTTCCCTTTCTCTTCTTTGTTCGCACAGCTCCCGGGGCTCAGCTTTGGATTTGGTCCCGCTTCTGTGTGTAGGTCGCCGGAGGGCGTCTGTTCTTCGCTCAGACAGGACGGGGTTAAAGGAGCAGCTGATTCGGGGGCTCTGGCTCACTCAGGGAGGGGGAGGGAAGGGTGCGGAGGCGAGGTGAGCCTGCGGCGGCAGAGGCCGGCGTGACGTTGCACCAGCCTGAGGCGCGCCGTGCGTTCTTCCCGGGGAAGTTTTCCCTGGATCCCGGGACCCTGGCAGTCGTGGGCTGTACAGGCTCCCGGGAGGGGAGGTGTGGGTAGTGACCTGTGCTTGCACACAGGCTTCTTGGTGGCGGCAGCAGCAGCCTTAGCGTTTCATGCCCGTCTTTGGGGTCTGCGCTGTTAGCTGCAGCCCGCGCCCGTCTCTGGAGCTCCTTTAAGCGGCGCTCTGAATCCCCTCTCCTCGCACACCAGGAAACAAAGGGGCAAGAAAAAGTCTCTTGCCTCTTGGGCAGTTCCAGACTTTTTCCCGGACTCCCTCCCGTCTAGCCGTGGTGCACTAGCCCCTTCAGGCTGTGTTCACGCCGCCAACCCCAGTCCTCTCCCTGGAATCCGACCTCCTACCTCCGATGTCCGAGCCTCAGCTCCCAGCCCCGACCGCCCCGGCGGGTGAGCAGACAAGCCTCTCGGGCTGGTGAGTGCCGGTCGGCACCGATCCTCTGTGCGGGAATCTCTCCGCTTTGCCCTCCGCACCCCTGTTGCTGCGCTCTCCTCCGCGGCTCCGAAGCTTCCTCCCCTCCTCCACCCACAGTGTCCGCCCGCGAATGGGCTCCTAGTGTGTGGAAACCTTTCCTCCTTCACAGCTCCCTCCCACTGGTGGAGGTCTCGTCCCTATTCTTTTGTCTCTGTTTTTTCTTTTTTCTTTTGTGCCATCCATGTACGTGGGGAGTTTCTTGCCTTTTGGGAGGTCTGAGGTCTTCTGCCAGCGTTCAGTAGGTGCTCCTAAGGGTTGTTCCACATGTAGATGTATTTCTGATGTATTTGTGGGGAGGAAGGTGATCTCCATGTCTTACTCTTCTGCCATCTTGAAGATCCCTCTTTCTAGGTTTTTTTTTAATGGATTAGTGGGGGATATATTTCATTTACTTATATTTTGGTTTATATATTAAACTTTTAACCATTAAATTATTACCATATCTGCATGGCAATTTACATCACTTAGTAAGCAATATCATGTAGATTGGAATTTATATAGAGGTATATCATCTGTATATAATATATATTACATTATATATTAATATTTAGTGGTTATATATTAATGCATATTATCAGATCTGTTTTTAAATCTTTAAATATTATATCCAGATAGGTATCATGTAAATTTTAAGCAATGAGTCAGTTTTTTGTCTGAAGTTAATATGTGTGAACAAAGTAGAACAACACAGAGTTTATTTGTGTTCATTTAAATACATGTAGATTTTATATATATATATTAATATATAGAGAGTAAATGACTTCATCAAGATAGCAGCATGATAATAATTTTAACAGAACACACTAAGTGTAAATTCCTAGAATATTTTTATTGATCTACATTCTTTTAACTAGAAAGGGTACAAATATCTAATAAATTTCTATTATATATATTTGAAAACACATCTTCCTTTTGCTATGATAAGCTAGTAATGTTTTAATATATAGGATATTTGAAATAAGAGTAAAATTGAAAATTTGCCTTTTTTCATTGTAATTAAAATATGCACCCTAACATATAGTAAAGCATATTTTCAGAAATGAATTCACCATCTTTCAGAAGACTGCTCATCATCTTATGTTATTATGTGGTCATTGACATCAGTGTATCTTCCCAGTGACCTGAATCTCAATCCTTAAACCCTCTCTATTTTCACTACTACAACATTCAGTTTATTTCTAAATCCTAAATATTTATTCTTTCTCACATTGGTTTTGCATTTTACCCACACTATTTATTGAGTTGTCTTAATATTTCTACTTGCATACTCTTAGGATAAGCTTTCTGATTCCAGTTTTTCTTTCTTTTCATTCTAATCAATGCTACACATTACTGCAATTTTTATTTCCTAAGTAAGTCTGTCTTTCTACAGTTCACAGATTCCCAATGGAAGAACTGAATTCATTATTATTATTATTATTATTATTATTTTTAGCTTTGACTCTTCTGATAGCTTGGAAACAGACTTCTTCAGTACTTATCTCTGTTTCCTTCAATGTTCTCTTTTCCCACCCATGAAAATACTCCTCCGATATCTAGGAGTTAAATACATGAAGACCCTAGGGAACACCTCTTTCACTCCTCAGAAAATATTAATTTCTCCTTCTCCTCTGTGCTATAGATTTTATCAAACATGTATGCTTACTCTTTGAGTCATTTGTCATATAATATGTTTCTGTTGGTCAGAGACTATTTTCTCTTTTCAGTTGTTCAGATAAATTTTCTTCTAGCATTTCCTCCTTGTGTACTAACAGAATTTTGAAATATTTTATAGTCCCCTCAGGGAGAGAAAGGAATCTGTTAGGCCACTACTGAGGGTGAGACTCACGAAGAGTGTTCAGTATTTTAATTAACTGATTTCAGTACAGGTAAATTCACAACATGTTCTTGTGACTTAAATCCAACATAACTGATTATTGGTTGACTAATGAGAGTATCAGCAGGAAACTTGTACACAAGTAGAAATAAAAATAGATTTATATTTTTCAATAATCTCCTGGCAAAAAATAATTAAAATATTTTATGAGTTTGAGTATATGTTCAATAAAATACAAAACATAACTTACTTCTACTTGTTTTATTTATTAAAATATATCACATTGATCTATCAAAAGTAAAAATTATACTTCTTATTTTTTCTTCCTTGAAACCATGCAATAGAAGCAAATGGGTTATAGACTGACTACAGTTGACCCTTGAACAGTGTTGGGGGTTCGGGATAATGACCCTCCACTCAGTTGAAAGTTCGAGTATAACTTACAGTTATACTATAAATCCACAGTTCTGCATCAGCACATTCAACCAGTTAGTGATTGTGTAGTACTGTAGTATTTACTACTGAAAAAATCTCCATATAAGTGGACCCTTGCAGTTCAAACCCATGTTGTTCAGGAGTCAACTGTATTCATTGAGCTCTTTCTTAGTACAGAGAATGGTGGAGGGGATGTCGGTCACAACACACTTTTTCCTAATGTGTTGGTCATAGTTCTGTTATCAATACATTGATAAGGCATGGAGCCTTGCTACTGCTTTGGCACTTGGATGGAAAAAGAAACAGCTGTCTTCAATATTTCTTTCTTATGTTCATTGCTTGGCTCTCCCAGGACAAGCACTCCTTGATGATAATCAGGAGATATTAAAAGTTGTTAAGTAGCAGTCATCAAACACCCAGCAACCCAAATCTTACAAAATAATTATATTCAAATATCTCAACCTGGGGATAACGTGCTCTATTTCTAATGGCAAATGTCACGTTTCATAGAAATACGAGTAAGAAAAGAGCATGCTTATTTTGTAACTTAAGAGGAGAATGATTATAAAAGCTGATTTGGGAAAGAAAACTAGCATGCCAATCTTCAATTTTGCCGGATATGCTTGAGCAGACTAACTGGATGAATAGAAGCTGAAGATCTGGAGTTGAAGAGAAAGACAAGCAAATAATTCAACATCTAAACATAAACTTAATGAGTATAAGAATAAAGAAAAAGAGAACAGTTAAAGAAAATGTAGAGAATGAATTAATACTGCTTAAGGGTCATGGGTTATTTGTTATATCCTGCCTAAAGGGCACAATCTACCTAACATAGGAACAAAGCACATACTTTATAATTTGTAAAATATTATAAGGTATGCCAGAAAGTTTTAATGCAAACTTATCTTCTCCATTTCTTAATGAAAACTATCTGTATGTGATTCTGAAAGGATAAGCTTTGGCTTCTGTGTATTGCTCTTTAATATAAGTAGGTATGGACTAAATTTTCACTACGCATATTTTAATAGGATAAATTTATCATTTTACTCTGGTGTTCAAAGGTCTATAGAAAATGTCTTTAGTTACTTTTGCCCTTTGCTTTTAGGCTATCACTGTTCCACTCTCTTGTCTAAGGTAATCTTTACATCTTCAAGTGCTCAGGGCTGTCTTGAAGGACTGACTTTCACTCTTGACCTGCCCTTGTCATCTTCAGACTCATGAGCTAATGGTTGGCAAATGAATTCACAGCTAGGTTGTTAGTCTTTAAGAAGATTTTCTACCCCTTTATTAATCTAAGCACTCAACCTGACATTAGAAATTCTACATAATTTGACTTCTCGTTAAATTCTTAAATACTTCTTACATGCCTACGTATATACCTAGCAGTAGATTACATCTAAAGTTGATTCCCTAATATCCTCCCTTTCCTCCACTACTTAAACTGCCTGGCTTGAGCTGCTCCTTCTGACTGAAAAATGTATTACTTCTTGTTGCTCATCTTGCCTGTCAAAGTCCTTTCTCTCCCTTTAGATTGATTTTGAATCTAGCTCCTCTAGGTCTAGGAGGAGTACTTGATTCTTATTTACCTCATCATTAGACTTAACTGGTAGAAATTTCAGCTGTAGGGCCTGCTAGTGGAGAAAACATTTTTCTATAATGTGAGCTTATTAGAAACTTCCTTTATATTGTATAGCAACATAATAAAAGAAATCAGAAAATGAGATACTTAATTTAACAAGGGTCAAGTTTTAATCATTCTGTATAGAATAATGTTGCATCAAAATGGAATCTATACCAATCTTTCGAATGAGAATGATATAAACCCAAAGGAAAACCACAGCTACTAATTTCATTATAATTAAATTCAATCTGATACTTCCATTTGAAGCCATTAAAGTAACCTTGTTCCAAGATGCAACTATGTGGTAACAGTATTAGCTCATTATCCACCCTTTATTTTTTAATATCCTTTTTAGGAAATTTATATAATAGAAATGGCGTGTGTTTTGATGATATTTATTGAAATTTGTAAATGAATAATTAGCTATTATAATAAAAATCTAAAACAGAAATTTTATATTAGGATGGTTATACTGTACAGGGCACAAACATGTAATTGCATGTTTAATATTCAAGTCATATCAGGCACATTTGAATCTATCATACACAAAATATTATACAGTATAAATGCATAATATCAGAAATGTTTTAGATAATCTCGTTTCATACGGTAATAATTGCATATTTACATATTTTTTCATGTATTACTTCAATAAATATTTCTTGAATTCTAAAAGCAGTAATGATAATATTAAGAACTTAATAAATATGTTGACAATTTTTAATGGGAAATTACTGCTGGACACTTATTATATTTGAATTTTTAAAAAATCTTCACAGCAACACTATAAAAGTCATAATATTTTTATTCTCATTCTACAGATAAGGAAAATGAATATTAAGAAAGAAAAATAACTTGCTGAGGGTCACACAGCTAGTAAATAACAAACAGAGAGAGGCATTCTAGTCTGGCTGAGGATAAAACAGCATGCTTTACTGCACCAGCCAGTGCTAATGACATATAAAATGCTTAAGGTTTGTGTTATTTAATGTTTAACTCTGAGACATTTAAGTAAAATATCAAATGATGTATTAGCATAATGGAAATACATTAATTTTCAGATTTTATAAAACACATTGTTGGTTGTGAAACAGATCTTGGGGAAAAGACTTCTTACTAAAATAGTTAAAGAAAGTATTTTCTCAAGAAAATAAAGTTCAAAATCAAAGTCTAATTGGCTACAAATCATTCTGCAAAAGATGTGTACTGAAAAATAATTTGTGGTTCAATATCTCCCTCTGCTGTTAGAAAACACTAGTGAAAATTGTTTAAGCATATATATTAACTTAGATGATAGACTACATTTATACACGTAAAACGTCAGAATACATTAAGATTTTCATAATCTTTATTTTCTTCTGTTTTGAAATTGTGACTCCTGTATTATATTAAACATTTTCATTTCTTGAAATGTGTAAAAATGGCAACTGTTAGACATTAAACTGATAGTGAGTAACTTATATGATTAATTTACTCTCCTGAAATTTTATGTCTGTTATGTAGTTGTTTCAGGTAATCATTCTACTTAACAAGTATAACAAATAAAAGAAGACCTGCAAACTTGTTCTGTTACCCCAAATGATAAACATTTGCATTCATATTAATTTGCATTGGAATACTAATTTTTTCATTATAAAATTAAAATTTAAGAAAAAAAATTCCAGTTTCACAGATTTCCAGGGTAAGAAATACTGTATCTAAATATATAATTTTAAATAGCTACCTTAATAAATTGATAGACTCTAAATACAGTATTAAACAAAACTTCCTAATAATAAGGATTAAGAACAACAAAAAATCATAGATCATAAAAGTAAAATATATTACATGATTACCAACATTTTTCTTTCTGAAAGTATAACATAGATATTCAAAAGAGTATACCATTTTTGTATTTGCTAAGAATATTAAGTGTTTTATAAGTTGTTTCCTAAAATTATGTTTGTGGTAGGTAGTGTTGCATGTATATCCTTTAATACTTGCTATGTTTATGACAATCAAAAAACCCCAGAAAGTTGCAGATTAAATAAGTGGAAAAATTAAGTACTTTTAATGAAGGAAAGAGAGAATACAAAAGTTAAATTAATCCTGATTAATCTAGGGGAAAAAAGCATAAAGCTGTTTCTAATTGAATGAAATAAATTTCATAATGAAATTAATATGTTATTTATAGAAATATCTAGTATAATGATTTAACATAGTGCAAGCTTAAACTTTACCTGTTTGCTCCCATTTTTACATCTAGTTATTTAATCCCTTTCCTGTTTGTAACAATTTTTTTTCCCTTGAGGCCAGGGGCCAATAACTTTACCACACTCTTCCTTAGATACTTCCAGCAATGTAACTATCTGCCAGGGATTCACCACACCTTCCTTTGAAAGAAATGTTTTCTTTTCCACCTAAATCATCATTGTGATGGTATAACTATTATTCTGCCATGCAGTCTTCTAATAATTTTCTCTAATTTCTTCTTCAGCTATTCACTTCTATGATCACATACTGTTCCTTGTCATATTCACCAAATGTGTCATATTTAATTCATGAATTTGATTACAACACACCCTTCAGTGGTTTGACAGTTTAACACCCAACATTCTGGGAAAGAACCAAACAAACTCAAAAGAACAACAAAAACGAGAAAAAACTCGGTACATGTTGTTTGACAATTTATCTGACATATATACTCCCACAACAGCGAATTAAGAAATAATATTGTGAAATCATTGGGCATAGAGTTGTGAAAAGCACAAAATCACACAATCAAGCCAGCTCCAGCACATAACTAATCTCTCTGACCACAATCTTCATTACAGACTCCCTGTTTGTTCAAATATTCCCACTACAACTTATTTTAAACCCCATATGAATTTCCAGTTAATTTTTATAGCCCAATTTATCTTGGTTTCTAACAATAAGAATGAATTTCTTGCTTACATGCATTCCAAGCAGTTATTTCTGGCCAGGAATCTGTCCTCTTCACAGTGATTAAAGGGTTCTGTCTCTTTACACTTATGGTGCTCACAAATTTTAGAACCTTCAAGTCCTTCACTTCTAATTATGGAAACAGGGAAAAACAGAGAGAACATGAAGGATTGCCAGACCATTATAGGGCAGACCCAGAAGGGGTGTATATCATTTTCAGTACATTACATTGGATGTTTGGATGAACTAGATATTTGGTAGAAACTAGAAGTCGCTAGTACATTTTCTTTATTGCAGTTGACTTTAATTTGGTTTTAAATGACAGTGGTATTAATATTTTGTATTCTCTTTGATTGATAAGCATAGCACAGGGTTTTTTCTGATAAAACATGCCATGTTCCTATTTCACCTCAGTTTGAAAGAGGATATGATTAAATTCCATTCCAGAAAAGAAAAGCTATGGAAAACTTTTTCTTTGCGAAGTCTGAGGAGGATGAAGAGAAAAATAAAAGTAAAACATTAAGATCATAGACCTCTGTTGCCTTACCCCTTTTTTCTCAACTCATGTGTTAACCTTGAAGAAGTGTATACATGTATAGTATATTCCAAATAAGTACCAAATAACATGAAACATGGAATCAACTAGTAATACATTTCTCTGTATGTGAACTGGAAGAAGCCATAAGTCTCTAAGACTCACATCCATCCATGTAACTACGTTCATGGCTGTTGAAGGGTGATAGATATATAAGCCCATGTAAATACTCATGTCTGAACTCTTGCTTGTGATTTTCAAGATATAATGAAGTTCTCATGTACTTTTGGGAGATGATTTATAGAAGATAAAAATAAAAATTGGTTGATTTGTAATTTGGGGACATAGTTTGATTTTAGAATATAAAACTCCACATAGAATTTATATTTATGCTGGCATTTACAGGAAAAATGATGAGTCAGAAAAATGGCTTAATTGTGTGTCTATATTTGTGATAGTGGGGTGCTTCTTGTGAAAAAGACAAGATATATATGAGATTCTGGCAATTGCAGTCCTCACTAGTAAACATTTGGAAGGAAACTAAGCCTGTGATATACACATGGAAGATTAAATACTTTGTATATTCCATATCCTCCCAACACCATGGCCAAGTGTATAACTGAAGATCCCTTTTCATTTTTCTTCTAGAGCTGAAGTACATGAAAACACATAATCAGGCTATGGAAAGTAGCCTGATATGAAATATACTAAAGAAGATTTTAAGTTTCCAGTCATATGTTTCTGCCATAGAGAATGCCTAGCTCAGTGAAGGAGTGCATGTTACAATTAGAATCAGGCTTCTATTTACATGACCATGTTTAGATGTTAAGTTTGACATACCTCATATATGGTGTGCTCAGATTTTTTGTTCTCTAATACACATATATTTCACTGAACCAAATATTTCACAGGATTATCATTGGTAAAAAATACAAAATTTAAAAATCAAATCTTTTTTTTAGCATATATAATCCAGTCGTACACGTTTTAAAAGAGGGAACATTCCTAAACATTAGATTTCTGACTGACCCACTCTAAGTCCTGTAAATTCCAATAATGAAAAAATTAAGCTTCAGCAGAATGAGGTCCTCGTCATGAAGCACCTCTAAGGCTCTCAGAGCTGTATTTCACGTGCAGCGTTTATCTCTGTGCTGATCTCTGGCCCCTTGGGGCTACTGTTTACCAAGCTGGCAATGCTAAACCTGACAATTTTCTGGCTTGCTTATGCCTTCATAGCCCTCCCCTGACAATAGCATCTATTGAGGTCCTTGCTGGAGATATTTTACTTTCTCTGAACTGTGATTTTTCAAAAGTTTGGAAGTTTGGGATCTTCACCTGAGTGGCAAGAGGTGAGATGACCGCATCACAGATACCTTGAGGACTGTAATTTATCTAGTGGCCAGAAGGAGAAGGTTGAAGTGACTTAGAAGGTTCTACAGTTCTAGTAAGAGCTACTGGGGGCTGAGGGAGCAGAGAATGACCATCAATCTTAATACAAAACAGAACAAAAAAACCTTAATATTTACCCAACTGAAAGACATTGATAATTCATTCATATGTTAAGATGTTTTATGCACCTTATTCAACTAGGGGGACAAAAAAAGTAGTCATGGGGGAGACTAAGTAAGTTATAGAAGGTGTTCAGTGTGAATATTTGTGGTCCCTATACATCTATGACACTGCATTCTCTTAGTTTTTGTTTTAATTAGATTGTGCTTTCTCAGTTTACCGGACTAGCCCTTTAGGATTTTGTGTTCAGATATTTTGTAATGTTGAGGGGGAAATTTATTTCTCTCCTTAAAAAAATTTTAAAAAACACATACACACGTCTAGTATATTGCTTTCCAGTCCTTCTTCTTGATATAATTAAGGCACATAATTTCTTCATGTATTTAATTTAAAAACATAGGATGTTTGGGCACTAGAACATCTAGTATTAATTTCTAGCTTATATGAAGCAGAAAACAGCAATAGCTGCTTTCCTGCATGCATTCACAATTCATTGACTATTATGAGAGTTAATCTTAAGGAGATTAATCTAGTGGATTTTAATCATGGTAAATTCTATGGCATGATTTTGCTATTAAACACACTGTCTAGAAAATATATTGAAAAAAGGGGATTGATATTCATCTACAGCTTGTACTTGTCAGAAGAAATGTGATGTAAAAATTACTTCTGGTCTTTATGAGCCACCAGCGGTTCTAAAATATTAATATCAAATATTTTTGAGAAGATGTCAGTAGGTTAGTTAATGTAGAGATGACTCATATAAAAAGAAAAGCACTCATAACTATTTCAGCTTTGTTTTGAATTAGATATGATTTTCAAATGATTAACATTTATTGCTTTGCTTTGAATTAATCAGATATGATTTTCAAATGATTGACATTTTTTAAATGTAAAATGATTTACATCTTTCTAAATTTAAAATTCATTATTTATTAATGAAAAATTATTGATTAAATGAACTAATATTTTCCAAGCATATATGAATTGATTACAAAATTATTTAGTAAAATGGTCTATCTCTTTAATTAAAATTTTGAAGTAAATGAAGTCAATTCTCTTAAGTGTTATACATACTTTAAAAAGCTAATAAAACCAAATATATGTACACTGTAAGTATAAAACTAAATGCACACATAAAGCAAAAGTGGTTAATATAAGGACTTCAATTGTTTTTATATTTCTCATTATTTTTACACCTTCATAAGTTGCAATTTTTATGTGTTTAGGCCTTCAGTAATTCTACAAGAATCTAATCTTACAGTTTCTTAGTACTGTATTAATCTTATGGTATTGAAAGGAAAAAGAAAAATCTCATAAAACAGGTGAAGTTGCAAATTCTGAGTTGACAATTTATTCCTAATTATTATGATGAGTTTCCATTGTATAGATACATTTATTTATATCAATAAAAATATGCAGCTTTCACAGAGGTTTAAATTTATGTAATTTAGCACTTTCTTCTGAAATTGCCTAAGTCCATTCATTTCATCAGTACTATTTCTTTGGAAACTGCCACACCGTGTCTCTGTAATCAGTTCCCTGGAGCATCACAGGCTATGTGTCATGTGTCAACACATGTGAATCGTCCATCACATTTAAAATAATTAGGAAGCACTGGTATCCGATTCTCTTTTTTTCTAAGTAGGCAAATATGGAAACAGGGAATCATAGCTAAATTAAAGACAGCTGGAAAAAATAGCTGTTGTACTGGGAAAAGGAGGAAATGATATGCATAAATGAAACCCTACCCAAAGTCCGAGCGTGCTTTAGCACATATTTAATTATCTAAAGTACTCAGAGGAAACATTCTATTCACAGATATAAGATATCAGCGTGGAAACCTGTAAATCTAAAGAGAGGGTGTAACATGTTTAAATATAGATAAGCAAAAACACTGGATTTCTAATATGTTTGTAATAATTAGTTTAAAAATATATGGGAAATTATCTCATTTGAAGTGAAAATAAAATTATCAAATGCCTAATACTAAACTTAGTAAAATAATTGTGCAATATTTGTTAAAATCAATGAGCAAAACTTTATTAAAAGACAGAAAATCATGCCTGGATTAATTAGAAGCATATTATGCTCCTGAAACTAATATTGAGAAATGTGAGTTCTATCCAAAATTAGTACATAATTTTGATGTAAATCTAAAGTAGTTGAGTTGATAATAATGTTTTACCGGGGATGGAAATATGCTAAATAGCAAACAAATTTGTCCCCAAATCCCCACCCATTAAAGAAGGAGGAAGTGGAGGAAGAGGAGAACTAAGCCTACCGATATGAACATATATTCAGGGGTTGAACACAAGACTGTCAAGTAGATAAAATATATAGAATCAAAAACCCAGTAAAAATAACCAGGAATATTTTGAATCCAGGAATAAAAATAGCTAATTGGTTCATTTTTATATTAGATTCTGCTCTGTATATTTTTATATATTAAGTAAACTACATAAATAAAACTAAATAGCAAGAACTATTTTTATCATTTTTTAAAATAAGGAAATGGAAGCACAGAGAGTTTAAACAACCTGAACAAACTGACTTATAAATATTACCAAAATTTGAACCTAGGAAACCTGGCTTCAAAATTTGAGTCCATAACCATAACACTGCATCACTTTTAGTGTTTAATAAATATCGTATTTCTTATTAATGGAGAAATGACAGGCTACTTAACAAACTGTTAGGAAAAACTGTCTAATCCATTATACCAAAATAAAAATCAAACAGACAAAAATTAAAACCCTAAATTAAAAAATAAAAATAACGATGTTATATTTCTGCCTCATATCATATACTTAGTAATATTCAGATGGGTTAAAAATATAAACTCAAAGCCAATTAGAAATGTATTCATCCATAATAATTTTATAATCTTGAAATCTTAAAATGGGTAAGGACTTTTCTAAGCAAGGCACACCATATACGACCCTAAGTGACTTAAATTCCTGGCACACAGTAGTTAATACTCATTTGTTGAATAAAAGTATGACTGAATGAATGAATGAGATGAGATGAATGAAATAGGATACTTACTATATGACTTTCTGCATATGATATATCTTAAGGGAAGATTTATCATCTTTTTCCTCCTAAATAATCTTCTCTTATTCATGCCTTATCCTAAAGGAGATCACTAATGTTTAATCTGTTTCTAAGAATCTCTGCACATAATACTGGGGATCAATAATAAGTTTTAGATATTATTTGGTCACAGGATCAGACACTGCATTTTTTCTGAGCAAGGTAGGGCAAGTGGTATCTTAAGTAATCATGTGAGTGTATCAGAAGAGTATTCTGTACATCCAATTATGACCGGGAAAAACAATTAAGAGAGAGGGAAGAGTTGATTTTCTTATCAGAATGATTCTGGGGATAAGGGAGACCCTGAGACACCCCCCCCCACACACACAGACACACAGAGCTTATATGTTGTGGCATCCATTTAGGATATAGCTTTGATGGTAGTTAAAATTTAAATTTCTGTAAGGAAAATTGGAGTTTGAGTTGATATCATCTATTGGCATCATAGTGTGTATGAAGGCTCTCAGGGTAGACCTGAATAAGGAGGATCATATGAGGAATTGATTAGATGTCATTAGAATACTCTGAAGATTAAGGGCTTGCCTTCAAACTTTATCTAAATCCTTAATCCACTGTAAGCAGAGTCCACTGAATCTTTGTGGACCTTACTATCCTATAATTCCCTGCTACTCTATGCATCTATACATACACACACGCACGCACACATACACACACACAAGTGAATTGCATAAGGCAAACAACAAGTTTTTCAAATACTTGATTATTATTTTTTGTTCTAGTTAATCCAAGTTTTAATAGTCAAAATGCAGATTTTTTATAATATAAGAGGAAATCTAAAACTTTGAAAATAAGTTACCATATTCTTGTAAAGCTGCATATAGAAATATACAATGATGTGTGTGTGCATGCTCATACAAGCTCATACAAGTAATAATTGGTTAGAAGATATATGGAGACTGTCTCGTTCAAGTTGAAAAAAATTATCAAATTTTACAAGCATGTACACACTCACTTCTCAAACTCTGGGATATAGATTATTTTATTTTAATCTTATTTTACCATTATGCAAGAAAAATACTATACTCATTCCAGGGAAAATAAAACTAGGATCAGTAGAAGTAGTCTACTTAAAATAGTTTCCTTTATATAGTAACATAAAAATAACTTTAAAACTTTCTACAAAATATTTTGAAAATAAATTCTAAAGAGTCCTATGTTGCTTTTGTTTTCCTAAAAAAAGCCAAAAGTATAATCTTTTTCTGAACTATATTTATGTGATTGCTTAATTAATATAGTTAAAATGTAGATGAACTACTCACTAGAATACATTTACATTGATTTCACAATTTTGGGGGGGAGAAAAGTTACTTACAATCCTATAAGCTACTCTTTGTTTGTTTTTCTCCTTGTGCTCATTGTCACAAAAGCCAGGAGTCATTTTATTATTCTATACTGCTTTTTTAAATTAATTCCTCACCAGCAACTTCTATAAACCTGGCCCCTCAGGTACATTATAAACTATCATATGCTTAATTACATCTAGATCACAAAAACGTACAACCATTCTTTTCCCATTGCTATTATTTCTAGATGAGTTAGAGTGTTATCTTCAAGATTTCTTAACCCAAATCATGTTAAACATTGCAAAACAAGCTCTTAATCTTTACTTCACATCTTCATATTTAACTTTATGATCTCTAAAACAAAAAGCCTTTGAGGTATTCTCGTTAGGCTGTTTATCCTCTTAGAAGAAAACCTTTAAAAAAAAAGAGGAAGTTATAGATACCATTAAAAAGGTAGAAAACAAAATTGAAGTGTGAGTAAAATTCAGTTTTACTTTATCTTGCATATTGCTTTTTATAACCTCCAGCAACTTAGGATATCCATAATGTGTAGTATATTTGCATAGATAAAAGTGATGGATATATTCCTCATTAAGATTGTTTCCTCAAAGGACTGCTAAATCTTTTTAGATTTTTGGCAGAATAATAAAAAAGTCAAGTATTACGATCAACTTTCAGTACACTTTTTAATTTTTTTCAGTCTAATGTCTTTCCTTTTGCTTTTGAACTTTCAGTAAGTAAAAGCAACCAAGAGGCTATGAGAAATTGCATCATAGACAATGAATATATGTGTTGACTAAGCAACAAAATAGTTGCTTTCTTTTACTGGCTGTTTATTTGCAAAATAGTAAGTGGATTATTCCTTCTTTGTAAATCTAGAACTAAAAGCAAGTATAAAATACAAAAAATGTCTTTAACACTCTACGTCCCCAATAGTATCTACGACCCTCTATTTTAAACCTGAGTTTCAGAGAGATGTGCTTCAGATGAATTACTGCAGTCCTCACTGTCTTTAAAAAAGAACAGTAATATCACTGCACTGACATTTTCTTTTACAGTGACACTAGAATTACTAATACCACTATAGGGCTGTCTGAAACTGCTCACTTCAAAGCTGGTAATGTCCCTTTTTCATTTTATATCCTTTATAGACTGTCTTCACTTTAGAGGTTAGTAATTCATTTCCATTGAAATGTTCATTGGAATAATTCAGTAGTATTTTCAGGATCTGAGACACTGAGAGTAACATAAGAGAACTTGCTGGAAGCTTTTGTTTTATTTTAGACTTTTACTAGAAAAAAAATTTTTTAATCTCTTTTTTGTACTAAGTATGGAGAAATCTATAGTAAATAAAATATATGCAAATGAGTATTATGTAAAACAATATATGTGTGTATTTTAAATGATTATAATAAATGAGTCACATCTTAACCTCTAGTAAATTTATAATATTCTGATATTTTCTTATAGACAGATTGGTCAAAAAAAGAGGAAAAAATACAACTTGAAATTGAATACACACAGATCTGACATATGACATATATTTTTACAGTTCAGGCTGTGGCTATCTAAACTGACCTTAAATCTAGAATATTATGATCTGACTTGAAAAGTACTTGAAAGAGAATATGATTCAAATAAGTTACGTTTATTCAGCATTGAAATAATCTAAAAATTCTTGCTATGATGGAGGACAGTGTACAAAGATATTTCTCAACATTTTTTGCCCAAGCCACTCCTTCTATTATTTGGCAACTATTTGTCACTTGTGATTAGGCTATAGGATAAAATAATCATCAGATGAATTTCCTGTTTTCTCTGATTTCATAGTGCAATGAAGACATTTTTTTTGAGCCTCCATTGAAGTACAAGAAACATATCCAATTTGTAGATTAGCAAAAAAAGGATCAACTCTTGTACTTAGAAGTGTATAGTACATTGGTTGTGCAGTCCAATAGCACATTTACAATTTTTGGTTATTTTGAAAGAACATAAATTATGCTATTCATAAATACCTTAATGCAACATTGTTGTTTGAAAAATAAGGTAAAGTTTATAATAGTGCAACCACTTTACATATAGGTCCTTCAAATCTTAATGTCCAAGAAAACCAGATGCAACAAACTGATGCATGTTTGCTCATTCTGAAGACAGGATTATTCCAGTATTCAGGAAAAAGCAACTATCAATCAAACAAACAAATCTTTGTATTAATTCAACAAGACTCAGCTGGGCAGATGTCTAGATGCGTTAGCATAGCATGTCTGTGAAAGAATAGAAATATTAATAGATTAGCTGTGTCTCTCTCATCCACATTTCTAATTCCTCACCTTTAGGGGATTTACTTATAAATACTATATTGCCTGACATTGACTCATGACCACCAATTAGTCCCATCACAATATTCTACCTCTCACTGACTTTTCTTATTATACATATTTTTCTAAATTTCCTTTCCTTCAGTGTAATTTAAATTTTCTGAGTCTATTTTTCATAGAACTTGACTATCTTCTAGGAATCAAGAAATTACATAATGCTAAGGGGAGTATATAATGTTATTGAGTTTATATATTATTCTACCATACATCTCTATCATTTTCTTATTAAAAATTTATTGTATTATCTGCATGAAATAAACTGCAAAGTGTTCGGTTTAATGAGTTTTAGCAACTGTATACATCTGCGTGTACACCTATTACTGGGTGTATTAGTCAGAATTTCCAGATGAACAGAACAAATGGGAGATAGATGATAGATAAATAGTTAGATAGATAGATAGTTGATAGATAGATGGTAGATGTATATAGACAGAGATAGATATATAGGAAGAGATTTATCATGAGTGATTTGCATGTGATTATGGAGGCTAGGAAGTTCCACAGTCTGCCAGCTGCAAGCTGGAGACCCAGGAAAGCCAGTGGTGTAGCTCTTGTCCAAGTCTAAAGGACTGAGAACCAGAAGAGCCAACGGTGTCAGGACCTGTCTGAATCCTAAGCTTCCAGAACCAGGGCGACAGAACCTTGATGTCCAAGGGCAGGAGAAGATGGGTGTCCTAGCTCAAGCAGAGAGCAAATTTTCCCTTCCTCCACCTTTTTGTTCTCTTCAGGCCCTCGATGTATTGGATTAAGCCCACTTGCATTGGTGAAGACAATTTCCTTTACTCAGTCTACTGATTCACATGCTGATTTGTTCTGGAAACACTCCCAAAGACACACTCAGAAATAATATTTTACTAGCTATCTGGTTATCCCTTAACCTAGTCAAGTTGACACATAAAATGAACCATCATAGGGGCAATGCTTGTATTTATCCTGCTTGAGTTTCCTGAGCTTCTTAAATTTGTAATGGGTGTCTTTCATCCATTTTGAAAGCTCTCAACTGTTATGTCTTTATTTCTTCTGCCCCATTTTCACTCTCCTTTTCTTTTTTGGCAAGCTGGTTGTGCACTAGGCCATATCATGTTCTACCACATATCTCCAATTCTTTTTCTTTTTTAGCCTTTTCTAAAAAAATTTTCAGTATAGACTTTTTTTATTATTAATTCAAGTTCATTTTTTCCACTGTTCAGTACATTAATTTTTAGAATTCATCAGTGACTTCTTTATTTATGATGTATTTTAATTTAACATTTCTTTCCATTTTATTCTTTTTATTGGTTTCTTTGTCTCTGATAATTTCCCCATAACGTAATACACGTTGCTCACAATTTTAAGTATGTACTTGGGCATTTTTATTATAATTACTTTAGAGTCACTTTCTGAGAACATCAGTAGCAGGGAAATCTAGTTTCTGCTTCTACTGATAGTTTCTTTTATGACCATGTGTCATATGTTCTTATTTATTCCTGTGTATTGTGATACTAGTGTAGTATTGTTAATCTTTTAAAATGACATGCCCTTTCTTGAGCCAGATTGAGTAGGGAGCTGAATCAATCTGATCAGTAGATGAGCAAGATCTGGATTTTTTGAATGTTTAATTTGGTTCAGTTTACTAATAGGTTCAAATATTTTTAATGATAAGATCAGAACTTTTCCTTTTTTGGGAGATATGAGGAAGGATGAGATTCTATAGATCTTTTTGTGCTTTACGGCTGAGGCTCGATTTTTGGCACTGTAATTCTCTTTAAGCTCTATACTCTCCTGCCAGCTTTCTGTTCAATGTGAAATTCTTCTTTCTCTTTAGTCTTGACTATGCTTTCTGTGCCTAGAGAGATCTTTTTGAAGGATTTGTGTAAGAGGGGTTTCTCTCAGAATTTTGTCATCTCCCTCTTACCTCCATCTACAGTAGATTTTCCTATTTTCAATGCTCTATCAGTAATGAGAAGAGCCATAGGTCTCTACTCTCTTATTAAATGTAGGTCACTTTCCGTAAAGTATTTCACTTATTTATTTATTTATGTTTTGCATATTAGTTCTCTGATGATTTCAGGGAAGCTAGGATATTTAAGCGGGTCTGGCTTGTTGGGCTGTTTATGTGAAAGCTACAATCTGTTGCAACTATCTAGAACACAAAAGAAACAGAGGTCTCTCTCTCACACACATACATACGCACTTTTGTTGTTTTGCTGATAACAAATAATTAATTTATTAGCAAGACTTTCCATTCATTTATCAACAAGATGCTTTGTAGACCTATGGCTAAGAGACGATGTTAATATATAGCCACTTACTCCTTTCTAGGACTGGTAAATAACCTAGTCGGAACATCAGAAAAGGAAATTCCCTGTTATTTTAGGTAAAGTTATTCAATGTTGAATCATCACTGCAATCTGGGCATTTCCTCTTGTGTGATCTTTTTTCTGTTATTTAAGGTGTTTTAATTTATACTTAAATTTTTCCATGTTCTTAAATATGATTATTAGGTTTATCTTAAGAATACACTCTTTATAATAGCTTTCTCAAGTGATTTGCTAATATCTTTAGGTGTTCTTTGTAAAGAATTATTAATTTTTTGTCCATCTCATTTTAACTATAATAGGGTTTGCCATAATTTTACTGCAGCCTATTTCTTGCTTGGTCTCCAACAAGAAGAAGAAACAGGAGAAGAACAAGTGAGCTATCATGGTTCTCAAAAATCTTGTATTAAGCCTCACTATCATATATTTTTTATCATTTTAATCTTTAAGAAAACAAATATTAACATGTTTTAAATACCCATCAAGTGTCAAATCTAGACTCCATTAGCAAACATAACAGGTATGAACATGTGCATGTATGGGAGTGACTGAAAAAATACAGCCCTATTTCCCCCCAACACTTCAGTTGGTCTCACGAGCTTCCCTTTTCTGAAGTTGCCAGAATGACCCCAAATTTTCTTTTATTTGTTTATAAAAATGTTAGATCCATTTTAGTCATCATCCTTCATCCTATTATATTCTCATAGTAACTCTTCATTAAGAAGAACATTTGGAACTGGTTGGCTTTAGTTTGGAAAATCCTAGGTTTGCTACTGTTTTCCTTGACATGGTTTAAATAGCACTTTGTTTTACACTCTGCAACATGCTGAGGAAGAGCTATAAAGTACTGAAATATTCATGTTTGTGATCCATTGCAGTCATTCCCTAGTGCCTTCTGGGTTTTGCAAGAATGAGACAAAGAGGAGTTATATAAGTATCAGCAGTATTGGGGCTTTTCAAAATAAACTTTACAAATGAAGTATTTGGGAACAGTTTGTGTTTGTCAGAGATAAACTACTGAAACTAAGCAAACTTGGTAATTTATTAGAGTTTGCAGAACACATAGACAAAGAGCAGGTTATTATTTTAATAGTAACACAATAAAAATTAACATGAAAATTATGACATTTGGATTTTATTTTCTCCTTTTAATTACTATGCATGATAATAAAGTTATTCTGTAGTCATTAAATACATTTTATGTCAAAGAGATTAAAAAAACAGTGTCAAGTTGGGGTGTGATGTCACCAAGATGGCAAAATAAGAGGACCTCAGCCTCCATTCCCCCATGGTTATCAATTACTAGGCAACTATTCATGAACAAAAATTGCTTTGGGAGAGCTCATGAGTCTATGTAATAGACTTCGGCAAGATAGTGGAAAAAGAAAACACTAAGAATAATCACACAAAAAAAGAAGGAAGAACAGCCTCATTTTTCCTGCATTACCCCACCCCCAGCAATACCAAAAGGGAGCTCACCAGCTAGAATAGTTCCCCTACCTGGGAAAGAGAGAGTGAGATGAGAGACCAGCTTCTCCAACCTTTCAGAGCGCCCTCAAAGGACCTGCTTTGGTCTCAGCCCTCCCAGAGACCAGCAAAGCTGAGACAAGTAGAGGCACCTAGGAAAAAGGAAGAAGAGCAGCAGCCTTAGAACAGGAGGAACTGTGGTTTCCAGTAAGCTCCTCTGCAGAGAACCCCAGCAACTATTGTCACGGAAGAAATCAAGGACCACCACAGCTGCCTTGGACTCCTTGCAGATTTCATCAGTTTTTACCCCACAGGTATTTTTGTTGGCAGATGCCAGCCACCTGGGTCCCCAGCCCTGCTTTGTTTTCTCCGCCCTCACTAGAGCCTGGGATCCACATAGCAGCCAACCCTGGCCTCAGTGGCTGCATGAGTGCAAGATACTAGCCTGGATCTCTGCAGTTATCCCTCACTACCAGGGAAACGCTTGAGATTAGCCCTTCCAGTTGTGCGCTTGCATGCTGCTGACCTGACCTCATTGCCCTCTACTGCCATGTGTGTGACCTTAGTGAGATCCTGCAGCCACAAAAGTGCACACCAATAGCCAATGCCTCCAGAGCTGCGTGTGGGCCCAGATTCAGCCCTATCTCTAGTCTCTGGGTTGCACCATTGAGCTCAACTAGTTAGGGACCTTCCTGGCAAGGGCTGAGGCCAACAGCAGGCACACTGGTGGCTGCGGGGTCCCTGCTATAGGTATATATTACCATGGATGCTGGGTCTCCCCACAGGCCCAGGACAGTGGAGGCTGGTATCTGGAATCAGGCCAGGTGTGAGCAGATGCACAACTGGAGGAGCTAGTTGCAGGTGGGCATGGTGGTGCAGGCCAGTGATGGGAGACAGGGCTGGGTCTGGGGCCACAAGCAGCTGAGCATGCCCAGCCTGTTGGTATACACATCTGTGGCTGCAGGGTCTCCCTGCAAGCTGTACACATGGCCGTGGAGACAAGGCATGTATATATATTTTACTATTATATCCTTGTAGCTCAAACCACAACCTGGCACAGGATAGACAGAATAATTGTTAAAAATTAATAATCAAACACTTAGATGTATTAGTTTTGTTTTACAGAAAAAAATTAAAATCCCATCCAAGCTAAAAAAGGATGAGATGTAAAGCACAAATTTAGAATTTACAGTTCTCTTATTTCTGTTTTGAAAATAAATGTAAGAAAACCATAAATGAAGTCCTTTACTTCACAATGAATCATCTTTTAAATTTGCTGTTAGTATAATTCAGTAAATTGGTAATGTAGCAAAGATAATTTCTTCTAATATGTAAGAAGCTAAATTTAAGCTAAATAACTTAAATGATCAGTCTTTCTCTAAACAATTTAATAACACAAGAATATGACATAAAACATCCAACCTCCTTTAAGAGTAGATCTGATTGCATTTTCAGAAATTACGAAAATTTGCTTCAATGCCTGAGTACGCTTAACATATGTGCCTTGTTTGGAAGCTAAGTTAATTTAATAATAACATTTAAGAGTGTACTATTAGAGAAACATACAATCTTATTTTCTCTGATCTATCCACAAAATAACTGCCTTAGATACTAGTCTAAATGATTCCTCAATAAACTTTATGTATTTAAGTACATCCCTGCAAAAAGCTCAGATTTCTCCACTTAAATATTCCAGAGCACCAGGCTAGCAAAGACTATCAGCATCTGGAGACAGCATTTTCAGACAGATCGGTACAAGATGAGACTAGTAGGAGATGAAAAAAGGAGAAGGATTTAAACTGCACAAGTTCACATATACGGTATTTGTATATTTCAAATGAGGAACTTGGCACTCAGGATGGTTAAATGACTTACTAATGACACCAGGAAATGATAATCATCAGATTTGAGGCTTATGTTCTTTGTACTACATGATGAAGGAAGACTTGTACCTAAATTCCCTTTTTTTCCCCCAAAGAATGAAATCTCCTTACTAAACTCTAAAAAATATCTCGGCCATGCCATCTCTGGGATAAATAGTAGAACAAAATCATTATGCACGTGTGTGTGTGTGTGTGTGTTTGTGTGTAGTGTGTTTAAATATGTGTGCCTGTGTGTTGTAAGTGTTTAGATGTGTTGATTCTAAAATAAATCATTTCTACGTGTATGTAGTGGCACTAGTAGTGCCTGTGATACCTTGTAGGATTATTGTCCTGGACTCTTTACTCCCTCTGGCAAGGTAACTTTGCTGTGCCCTCCCTCTCTGGGCAGAGTATATTCACTCTGCCACATTGATGATGGTACTGACCAAGTGACTCGTATCCATCACCTATACGTGACACAGTGAGAGACACCTTGAGTAGAAGAGAAATATACATTCATTATTTCCTTCCTTTTCCTTCCCACCATCTCTTCCCTCTGTTCTTCATTTTCATTTAATACCAAACATTACTGAACTTCTTCCCCATAACTGCACTCTTCTAGCATCTGGGAAGGACAAATGATTTATTCTAACCCTTTAGGGACTTACCATAGATGAGGAGATGGGGTTACTGGTTGTGAAGAGAGAGAAGAAAAAGTTCCTAACTAATGAATTACATTACAATGTAAGACAGAGATTTAGTCAAAGTTCAAGAGGACCATTCAAAGAGAAACCATTACTTTCACTTTGTGAAGTAAAGATCTTCTCGAAGGTGATGAAAATTTGCACATTCATTACAATTTCTGTAACAGTAGTATCAAAATGCGTATATAACATATTTTATTTTATTTATTCTTCAACTATTTATTCATTTTAAATACACATTCCCTACCAGATACTGCTAGTGAACCTACAACAATGAAACAGGAAATTGAAAATCAGATCACTTAAATTTTCACTTGGTCCATTGTACTAGTCTCATTTGTCCTCTCCTCATATAAGACTGTCTATGAATATTCTCATGGTTGTTAATTCTATTATCCTTGAAGGTAACTTTAGAGTATGAAGGGTAAATTAATTGCTTTTAATGTTTATAAGGATGACAGTAGGGTATTTAGCTTGTGTCACTAACAGTTTTCTTGATTCAGCAACTACTTAAAAATAGTTTTCTAATATACTAGAGTGTTATAATTAACTGACAATTTACGCTTTCTAATCTGTAAAGACTAAGCAGAGATTATTAATAGTTGATATTTAGCTACAAAATTACTAAATGAAAATAACGAGACACATGGAGATAGACAATTTTTCTAAAGGAATTAAATACTTTATCAGCTTAAGTTTTATCAGAAGCTGACTGATTCTGTTGAGAAGCTCACCTGGTCATTTCAGAAACATGCTAATTCTACTCTTCCCCCTCTAAAGGGCAGAAGGTACTACCTAGTGAATTTTCAGGAGTCAGGTCTCGGCTTCAGACCTTGCATTGTAAATCTTAAGACCCGGACTGGAGCCTCAAGCACAGTCACTCAAGTTTGGTGCAAGAATGTTATTTGTACTTTTTAGCGTTTCTTTTTTATGGTTCTTGAGGTAATTGTGAATATTTTATATTAATATTTTAGGAAAAATGATTGTCATCATGTTTCCTTAGTTTTATATTTAATCTGACAATTCTGTATAATTTTATTACTAAACATTGACAAGTACATTTTCAGTAGGCTAAGGCATTTTACTCTGGATATTTTTAAAATTTAATTTTCTCTTGCTGATCAATTGTCTTTTCTCTAGCAGTATGCCCTTGAAATTATAAATCTGAACTTGATAAAATGAATTGCCTTTTGAATAGAATTAGTTTTTTAAGTGAGCAAAAGATACATTTATATGTTTTTCCCTTCACCCTTACTCTGTTCAATCTAATTCAAAGTCTGTTTGCTATATTGCTAGTTTATTCTAAATCCATCTACCATCTCATATTAGCATCTACCAATATAACCCAAACTTCCTTAACTTTGATGGACGCTTCCATTTGTTCTTCCTGTTTCCATTTCTAAGTTCCTAAAATATCAGTACTATTCTCCAAGCAGCAAAGGTTATCTTTAAAAAAAAAAAAAAAACTCTCATTATCATAACTCTTCCTTGCACAAAATCCCCCAATAGTTTTCCTTTGCAATGAGAATAAAAAGCAAACATTTTTTCATGGCCTACAAGACCATCTTGTCTTGCCTATTTCTCTGCTACCTTATACTACATTCCTTCTTCATCTCTAACCATACACATAGTAACTTCTCCTTCCTCTTTTAATGTTTCAAGTTTATTTCTTTAAAGAGACCTCCTCTGACATCCCTGACTACAGTAACGGCCTCATAATTCTGCTTAGCTCATTGTCTTCATGAAATGTATCAAAATTTATTTTATCTGGTTAATTTATTTACTAGTTTTAAAATTATATCTCCTCAATAGAAAGGGACCTTTTCTGTATTGTTAAGTGCTAAAATCTCAGTAAGTAAGACAATTCATGATATATGTTAGTCATTTAAATCATTTTTAAAGTCAATTTATGGGATGAAAAGTGTATTAAATAATACAGTGCTACTTGTAATATATGTTGTTTTGTATGGCATCTGTAGAAATTGAAGCTTATTTTCTTAATATTATAAGACTCCCCCACCCCACCCCTCAAATAGCCTATGCCCTGACATAATCATCTCCGCTTGAGTGTGGGCAGGAACTGAGTTTATGATGGGACATGACATCCAGAGTTAGATTATGCCCTATGACAATGGTGAAGGGATTTTTCAGATGTAATTAAGAAACCTAATCAGAAAAAAAGAAAGAAACCTAATCAGTTGAATTTTAGTTAAAAAAAAGAGCAGACTTTCCTGGTGAACCTGACCTAATAAGATGTATCCTTAAGGGAGGCTGGAAGCAGTAACAGAAGCCTTTGGCCTTGTTGGTGATAAATGATTCAAGGACACAGATTCACTCCATCTTTTTTTTTTTTTTTTTGCTTTATAACAAATTTAATCAGTTATACATATACATATGTTCCCATATCCCCTCCCTTTTGCGTCTCCCTCCCACCCTCCCTATCCCACCCCTCCAGGCGGTCACAAAGCACCGAGCTGATCTCCCTGTGCTATGTGGCTGCTTCCCACTAGCTATCTACCTTACGTTTGGTAGTGTATATATGTCCATGCCGCTCTTTCACTTTGTCACAGCTTACCCTTCCCCCTCCCCATATCCTCAAGTCCATTCTCTAGTAGGTCTGTGTCTTTATTCCTGTCTTACCCCTATGTTCTTCATGACATTTTTTTTTCTTAAATTCCATATATGTTATTTCAACATAAACAAGGGCATTGTCCTTTTACACATGTTCAGATTGTACTCATGATAAGAAGGCCCCAGTTGAAGTTAGAGACTCTCTTTTTATTTGAAGATGACACAGGAGCAAAGAATAGAAAGTATTATCTAATCTAGTATCTTTGTAGATCCAATTAATAAGCTTTATGTAGAATAATAAAGTTGATTTCATATGACGTTTTATTCCCTCAGGCATGTATCACTATAAATAGCTGTGAATACAGAATATTCATTTTGTAAAGAGTAAAGTCACATTATTTTATGAGATGAACATTTGAGATGAATATAAATCTTGCATTTTGGTAGAACAATTTTATTACATTAAAATGTTCTGTTTAGGTATTTGAATTAAAGTCATCTAATTATAAAGTACTATGTATTCCACTTTATATTAAATTTAATATCATTTTTTCTAGACAGTGAGAACCCAAGGCTGTTAAATGTCAGTTATATTCCTTAGAATTTTTGCTTCACGTTTAATTTGTCATTTTTCAGATTTTATACAGAGCAGAAATCTTGTATAACCTTAGAAACTTTGAACGGTTACCTAATTAAGGCTCTTCAAACATGCTTTATAATTTTACAACCAAGCTTTCATTTCAGGAATGTTTAAGAGTTCATTCTTCTTACAAGTTATAACCCAGAGAGTAAGACCATTATGCTTACACACAAAATATGTGATTTCCGATATAAGAGAAACTTGTTCACTTTTTCTCTTTGTTGAAGTAATATTCTTCCTGATCCATGAAAGTAAGGATAAAATAGTATAAAATTTGTGTTTTGGTCTTTTAAATTCTAATTTTTTCCCTTAATATGTGTTTTTTGTTTTTGTTTTGTTTTGTTTTGGTAGACTGAGTCTGTATGAACTGCCATTTCAATCAAGTAAATTAACATCGGATTGTAATAACACAATGTATTTTTTCAGTTGAAAATGTATTAGAAAATAGGCTAGACCAAAAAGCTGGAAGTGGGAGTCAAAGTAAGTTCTCCTTTAAGTACTATGTAAAAAAAAATTAACCTTTGCCCTGGATTTTTCCAAAGTTTTGTTTTACAGTAACTCAGGAAAATCATGAGTATTTGAGACAATCCATTCTATTTATCTTGTATTTACACTTTAAGAATGTCATTTCTAATTAAACAAACATTAAGAATAGTGTTCCAAAATGTTCCATGAATTTAACAGTGTTTAACTTGCCTCTGACCCCACCATTATTCACTTAAGAATGGTCGTTTGATGAACTTGTCAGGTCACTGAAAGTGCATCTCTTACCAACCCACTGAACTGAGATTTAAACATAAAATATAAAGTATATATCTATATATTATATATGTGTATGTAATATATATATATGATTGCCTCTTACGCAAGAGAATACTAGAGCTTATATTACGAGGCTTATTTTTGTAATAGTTTTGGTCTTTTTGAGATAACAGTGTGAAGCAGATTATTATAAGGGGAAATTATTTTCAGTACATCTCAATATAAATAAGCTTTTTAACTCTTCTATTGGATTATAGTTATCACAAAAGAGTTATAAGGTTCAGCAGTATTTTTCCCATCATTAAGTTACCTTGTAGGACATTAAACTCAAAAGAGTATTAGAGTTGCCCACAGTTTTAGACTAAGTAGGAGGTAGAATTTTAATTGAATCTCAGATTTTCTGTTACCAATTTCTATTTGAATAATGAGACTGATATAACTGCTGCTCTACATACAGGAAGACAAACCTCTTGTAGGAAATAGAGGAACATAGGCAATCTATCTTGCAAAACGTTTGCGGGTAAGGTTTGCAAAAAAGGCTTTGGGATGAGAAGAATAACTAAAATATTCTGTTTACTGACACAAGGACAGAGGATGCAGATTCTTCATAAGGAATGCTAGCTTCAGAAACTTGTCATTTCGAATCTATTAAAAATCAGTTGCTCAGGAAAAGGATTTTTTAAAATATGTGGTTTGTGCTTGGGATAATCAGTTTCTCATACTCTGCAACAATAGCTGCATTGCATTCATTTAGAATAAAGTTTATTCCTTAAACTTGTCTCTTCATCTTACGGCTATAATTGAAATTCGGTTCTTTCCAGAGGGCACTCCTGCAGACTGTTCAAATAGTACACAATCTTCTCCACCGCACCTTCTATCTATGAATCTAAAACTAGGAGGCAATCCTCTGTGTTCCTCATTGCTGTTTTTTAAATGAAGTTCCATTCCTCTTTTTCTAGAAATCTCCATCTTTTAATCACACATCTTCAGACACCCCCAAATCTCTCGTTGGAATTCTCTGCTGACAACCATATTGTACCTCATCTTAAAAACTTTATTTCCTACTCATTTCCACTGTCTCCAACACAACTCATTTTAGAATTGCTGGTGATTTTAGCACCTACTAACTGACCCTCACAACAGCCGGCCCTCTCAGTTTCTTGACCCCTCATTACCGATGTAGTTGTTGCTTTGCAGCCTCCTCCTAGCTTCTGGGTATAACCTGAAACTGAGTTCCCCAGTACGGGGAGGGCAGGAAGAGACTGAAGAAAAAAGGCAAACCACTCCAGATTGGTAGGTGGCAGGTTTAATAAGCAAGGGAATTTACTTAAGAGGCTTGTCCTCGGCGGCTGCGAGAGAAGCAGATTCCATACCCAGCCCCCAGAGTCTTAAAAGTTTATATAGAGGCCTTAAATGAGTTCAGTCATGTACCTAGTCCAGGTAGCTTCAATACCACATTTCTATTACAAGGCTGTCTCCTTGGAGCAATTTCTGGGAGCAGGGAAGACAAGTGGAATGCACACTCCAAGGATGGGCTTGGTGAGGGTGGGGAAATTCCAGTTACCTGGCTCTGACTTGTGGTCAAGCCTTGTTGAAGGCCTCCTCCAACAGTGGTCTACCACCTATCTCAACCTTGCACCCCTGAAACCGAATCCTTACAAATTATGATAGGACCTCAACAGTTTGAATTTTATGTATCTTACTCTCCACCTATAATCCCTTACATTTAGGGTTCATTCCCCCTATGACCCTGAAAATTCTCATACCCCACCTGAACTAGTATGCTATAGATCCTACCACTTTTACCTCACCACTTGGATGTATCCACTTTCCTAATTTCCCAGTTAAATTTTTGCAGACTTATAATTATCATTTGTCTACATCTCCAACCGACTTAAGTCACTCTATCCCTTACTATAATTATTTTGCATTTTCATGTCTAGCTAATTAGCTCTTCATCATGGTGCCTCTCAATAGCATCTTTTCCTGGGTAGCTGAGTAAAGCCGGAGGAAAAACAAGCTGACTGATCTCATTCTATATTTGTATCACTAACTTGAGCAGTAGAGTTCTTATGGTGACTAGCAATCGTATTTTTCTCTCCTTATCTACTCACTATTAACTCTCTCTACGATGTTTTTCAAACCTTCTCTCTTCCAGTAACTTTCCTCTATTCTCACTCTTGGGTGATGGTATTGACATTTTAAATTGGGGTTAAAGTATCATAAAATTTACCATCTTCACCATTTTTCAGTGTACAGTTCAGAAGTGTTAAATATATTTACATTGTTGTAAAAGAGATCTCCAGAACCTTTGACTTTGACATTATTCAGAAAGAGAAATAATTAGAAGTGAACACCCACCAGTGCCTCAGTGCAGACCAGCACATTTTTCAACATGCCTGCATTGACCACATGCTTAATTTGGTCACTCTGCATGAGATACCCAAACTCATGAAAAAGCTAACACTTTCACAAGTGTAGTATGCCTATCCCCACTCTCTTATTCAAGAGCATTAGAGCAGCACTTTTCTTCTCTTGACCATGCCCATCAACAGACATGCTGTTTTCTACCATCTTAAATACAACTTGCTTAACCATACTTCCCCTCTCCAGCTACTATTTTATTTTTCTTCTCCTATTAAAAGCAAACAAACAAAACCTCCTAGAAGGAATGTATATTATATGCCTCCAATTTGTTTCTTCTCATTCTCTCTTAATACCAGTAGTTTTTCTTCTACCACTATTCAGAAACCGTTTTTGCAATACCACCTATGTTGCTACATGTGAAGTTAATTTTTCAGTCTACCCCAGTTAACTTCTCAGCAGCATTTGCCACATCTTTCAATCCTTCCTCTTAGACATATGCCCTTTATTGGTTTCTAGAACCCTATGCTTTCTAATGTTCTTTCTCTCTCATCAACTTCCTTTGTCAGGCTAGATTGCTAGTTATTTTAAATTTCCCAGACCACTTAACACTGGATGCCTTGGGGCTCATTCCTGTTATATCACCTCTGAACTTCAGATACATATCTATTTACTTAGTTGACATTTATTTTAGGATATCCAGTAAATATACCATGCATCAGTAGCTCATTCCTTTTTATTGCTAAATAATGTTCCATTGTATGATATAGCACAGTTGTCTATCCATTTACCAATTAATTGTAAATTTAGGTTGTTTCTAATTTTTTTGGCTGCTTTGAATAATGCTCCTGTGAACATCCATGTACAAGACTTTGTGTGAACCTATGTTTCCATGCCTCTTAGGTTTATATCTACAAGTGGAATTTCTGGGTTATTTGGTAGTTTTATGCTTGATTCTTCAAGAAACAACCTTTTGCAAAGTGGCTGTACCATTTTACTTTCCTACCAGCAATGGATTTGGGTTCCTGTTTCTTTATATCCTCACCATTATTTGTTTTTATTTATTATAGCCATTCTGGTAGGTAAAAAATTACATCTTACTATAGTTTTGATTTGCATTTCCCTATGAATATTGAGTATTTTTTCATGTCCTCATTAACAATTTGTATACCTTCATCTGTGAAATGTCTCATCATATCTTTTTCCCATTTCTTGATTTCTCATTTTGTGCTGTTTATCTTATTGCTGTGTAAGAGACTTTTATCGGATGTGTGTTTACTATTATTGTGTCACAGTCTATTTTGTTTGTTCATTTTTCGTTTCACCTTCTCAGTGAGACCTTCCCTAGCCATAAAATGTACAGCTGCAATCAGCCTACAACTAGCTATCACCATTTGCTTTCTTATTTTTTATTAATATTTCATATCATATTTTATTTATTTAATAATTTTGATGTCTTTGTCTCTATTAGAATGTAAAGTCTATGAAGAAAACATTTTTTAATCTCTCTCTCTCTTTATTTGTCACTGCTTTGTACTTAACACATTGTAGGCTCTCATAAGTAATCATTCTAAGAAAAGGATGGTTCAAGAAATTCAAGCAAAATAAATGTCCTTAAAATAACTGCATTATTCCTTTTTTTTGTATTGTAAAATAATAATACTCTCAGGTTTTTACTGGAGGGGTGTGTATTTCCTTCTGAAAGTCTAGCTATTGGGTATTATAACTAACACATATAATATCAAATTATGTTAATAATTGTGATGCATTCATAGAAATATAGAATTTAATGCAATGCATAAGGACATACTGTGTATCTGTAAAATAATTTTGCTGTCCAAATAATTTTATTATGATTTTGTTTTTTAAACTGTCTTTTCATAAACAGATAAAAATTTATCAGCATTCAGTAATGAACAAAACACCTATAACCTTTTGTCAAGCTTTAGAAAAATTAGTATTATTGCCTTGTTCTTATCTTGCAGCTAGTTCTACAACTAAATCAATCTTGAGTTTGTTTTTAGCTTCCTGCCTACTTAGGTTTAGAACCAATCTATTATGAGCTGTCTGAGGTTCTTTTCTGGATCCTAAAGTAATCTCATCCCTAATGCTTTCATACAGTAACCACTTAATCTTCTTCATAGAGTGGGCAGAATAACCTTACACTTTACTTTTCTAATAAAATGTTTCTTGGCTAAGAATTTCAAGTAGGAGAAGAACTGGGCTATCTCATTCAGGCACACATGAAGTACACACCCAGCTCATTCACAAATTAAACAGTTTTTGAATTGCTGGTTTTATATAACGTGTATAAAAATCTATATTTTTAAAATCTCTTTTTAACACAAATAAAAAAGAGATAAATAATTCTCGCCTCCTCTGTGGAGAACTTAAAGAAAGTAAGTAGATTTTTAAAAATTGAATTCTTTCATTTTACTGGTGATAAATATGAGTAAGTCACTTAAATTTTATATATCCTTTCTGGCACTTAAAAAATGGAGATGACAATAATATTTAGCTAACTTATTATTGAGAAAATGAATAATGTATGCTTGGTATATTATATATTTTAAACTCTTGAGCAAATACATGTTATATATATATATATATATTTTTTTTTTTTTTTTTTTTTTTTTTTTTTTGCGGTACGCGGGCTTCTCACTGTTGCGGCCTCTCCTGTTGCGGAGCACAGGCTCCGGATGCGCAGGCTCAGCAGCCATGGCTCACGGGCCCAGCCGCTCCACAGCATGTGGGATCTTCCCGGACCGGGGCACGAACCCGCGTCCCCTGCATCGGCAGGCGGACTCTCAACCACTGCGCCACCAGGGAAGCCCCATGTTATATTTTTTAAAACACCTATTGGAAGAGTTTGAAACATAGTTTACTAAACATTTGTTTTCTCAATTCACAGTTGATATGAAATGATCATAAAGCTACACTGTTTTATGGAGACCATTTAGTTTTCCAATAGTAGTGTCTTGTATATATAATAGAGGAATGAGAGACAGAAAGAGAGAGAAAGACAGAGAGAAAGGGACTATATTAAGTTACTTGATAATCAAAATATTTAAATGAAAGCAATATTTTATAATAAGTTTTTAAAGTTGTTCTTTATCCTCACATTTTGTTTGGTCTTGGAATATATTTTTATTTAGTTAGGAATATATTTTTATTTAATTAGTGTTCTTAAATGCATCATAAAGTCCAAGTTCACTAAGTTCCTTATGATACCATGTTACCTTTGTCAAAAATATAGACACACACACACACAAAGGTATGATAAAATTGAGTTAAGTTTAAAGAGTTTAACATAAATTTGTATATAATATTTCAGAATTGTTTCTCTTTATTTAACCAAGTTACAAATATAATTTCTCCAGGTTGACATAGACAGATAAGATTAATAATATAAGATTTGATTCTAGAAAAAAAATCTAAATCTAATTAACCTGAGTATGTGAACTCTTTTCACTTAATTTACTTTTTCCTTCATGTAATATATGTGTTCTAAATGCTTGAAACCACCTTATTCACTACAAATTTAACTAAAATACCCTACACATCATAAAGTTGAACTAACATTTTCTTTGAATTAGTGAAAAATAGTGTTATTTTCATAAATTTTTAGGCAAATAACATGCATTTCAGTATGGAAATGCAAATTTATTATCTTAAAATTTAGTTTGCTTGCTAATTAACTTAAAATTACTTTTTTTCCCTATGATGTCATAGACATATTTTTGGCACTATTTCCCTAGGCCCCTAAATTTATAGTTTGTTACATATTTTGTGGATAATATTTATTGAATAATTGAAATTTCTCAGAATAAGTTAAAGTATGGTGAGAAGATTTTTGATAGTATTTATTCAGAAGTTGAAAAGTCATCCAATTCATCTTCTTGAAACTGAACATTATAGTAAAAACTTTACAAGCAAATGTCTAGTAAAATTAAATCCAGAATTTTTTTTCTTTCATTTTTAAAATTTTAGATTTATTTTTTATTGAGTAACATTTCTTTTCTTTTCTTTTTTTTTACTGGAGTATAGTTGCTTTACAATATTGTGTTAGTTTATACTGTACAGCAAAGTGAATCAGCTGTACATATACCTATATCCCTCTTCTTTGGATTTCCTTCTCGTTTAGGTCACCACAGAGCACTGAGTAGAGTTCCCTGTGCTATACAGTAGGTTCTCATTAGTTATGTATTTTATACATAGTATCAATAATGTATATATGTTAATCCCAATCTCCCAATTCATCCCAACCCATCCCCCCGCTTCCCCCTTGGTATCCATATGTTTGTTCTGTACATCTGTGTCTCTATTTCTGCTTTGTAAATAAGATCGTCTATACCAATTTTTTCAGATCCCGCATATATGAGTTAATATACGATATTTGTTTTTCTCTTTCTGACTTACTTCACTCTGTATGACATTTATTGATATAACATTATATAAGTTTCATGTTGTACATTATATGTCTACTTCTGTGTGCCCTACAGCGTGCCTGCCACCAAAAATTTAGTTTCCATCCATCACTACAGTTGATCCCCTTCATTCATTTCACCCTCTCCAACCCCTTCAATTCTCTGTTCTCTGTTTCTACATGTATTTTAAACCCAGAGAGCAGTTTATAACTGTTCTGAGAAGTATGCTATTATACAGTTAAGGGTATTGTTCTGTAAGTTGACATTTTAAAAAGCATAAAATACAATGCTTTTTCTTTAAAGAATTTACATTATCCCTAAAGAAAATCTTGTTTTGTGAAATTAGCTAATGTGGTTTTCACTCAGTAAACCATCCCCCCAATTAAAACTGTGGAAAAAGATTTCTTAAGCAATGAAAATACATAATACCATATAGTCACTGTAATGCTAAAAGTATTTGCACAATTCTCTCATTCTCATGCATGTTTGTCCACTTTTCTAACATATATATTTGATATGTTTTTCAAAATCATCTGTGTCAGAAAACATTTCAAAGTATATTTTAAAATATTTACATACATCATATACCTAGCATAAACAATAAAACCCAAATGTTAGTTCTTATAAATCATACTAATGATTCACTCAATTTATTCTAATAATTTCTCAAAAAAGATAGTTTTTAATATTTTATATTAAGTAAAATATTTTATGCTAATAGCATAAAACTATTTTATTAGAAAAACATTTTAAAAAATAGACTGATTTTTATTCATAGAAAAATTCCAAAATATATAATTCTATTGATAAGATTATATTAAAAGTAGAAAATGACCTGTTACGAATAGAAAGACAATGACATTTTTAAGGACTAATTTCCATTTGGAAATGATTTGAGATCATCTTTAGAGGGCAGCACCTAACTAGGGAAAGAGGTATTTCAGGTCTAAGCAGGAATTTGAGTACATATTATAACGGCTAAAACTGGCAGTTAAAAGTTGATTGTCCATTAAACTATCACTTATTCACAATTCAAATATAAAAAGAGGCTAAATAACAGCATCTAATAGTAACCTAAATTTGTAATGCAGTTGCAAAATACACTTTATTGAACATCACCAGCGGTTAAAAGCATATATATTTTGTCAGTTAACATTGAAGCACATGGAGCAAATTTTCTTTATTCCTAGCATGGTAATACATAGCAACAGTAATCCATGCATTAACAACCATGTTTTATGAATAAAAGAGAGTAGGAATCTATTTCACATTTAATTTGGATGACAGCAAAAAAATTGAAAAAAAGATACAAATAGTGATGTAAAATGAATGAGGCTCTTCCTATATTATTTTATAGTCTTAATGAGGCTAGAATTTTAAAACATGGGTCAGAAAACTTTTGTTCCATGTTACTTGAATTAAAAAAAAAAGAATGATAGTTAAGAATTATACAGTGAAATATTTTAATAATTACTTTATTAAGCATGCTCACAGTAATGAAGCAATTGTTCCATCACTCCATGATTGTGTAATGGGAATATCATATCTGCACACAATCATTATTTCTGGAAATCTTTGATATGATAAAACAGTCTTCTGAACTTTTCTATACCCAATGACAATCCTTTTGTAAAGTTTTCAAACTATAAAAGACAAACTAAGACACTTCAGGAATTGTATAAACTGGACTCTAATAATATTAGTGCTTAACATTAGAGACTGGGTGTGTTATTACTTATTTATGTATAAATGAATCACTTACACATATAATTAACAAATAATTTACTATCTCACCAGTAGATTATAAAAACTACCATACAGAGCAGCCCCTCATCCATTTATCCATTCAACAAATATTTATTGAGCATGTACTCATGCTAAGCATTCCTAGGAGCTGGGGACACATTTGATGCCCAAGACTTAACAATATAGGCTCCTGTCTCATGAAACATATTAAATTACCAGTCTTCTCATTTTACTTTTAGATAGGATGTGTGTGTGTGTGTGTGTGTGTGTGTGTGGTGACAAATGGGTACAGAGGCAGTTGTTCTGACTGCCCGATCAAGAAAAAACCTTCTTGTTTCTTTAGCACAATGTGATAAATTTTACTCATATAATATTTTAACTAAGGTAGTAGAAAAAGCATTTTCTACAATATTCTGTGTTTATGCTGTTATCTGTAAAACCACTTAAAAAATTTTATTTTAAAATGTGGCTAAATTTAAAATATATAAATATGTCTACAGTATTCTAACCCTTAATCATACATTTTAATTGGCTGTAATAGCTTATTAAAAAAATGAAGACATATAATTAGCATAATAATTTTAAGGAAATCTACTTAACTCACTTTTACTTTTATCCAGTTCTTTAATTTTAATTTAAAAATATATGGTTTTAAGGGCATTACTTATTAGTAGTTACAGCAACTAGCCTGGTTTAGAGATTTAAAAATCAGTCATTATAGACAATTATTATTGTCGTACAGATCTCTGCATTCAAATGAAGTTCCAGGCATGCATGTAAAACTAAGATGAAGATGAAAGGGAGTTTTATTAAGACATTTATCTCCATGAAAAAGGCAAAATCTTGGCCTTGTCGGTTCTCAAGTTTTTATTAAGTGACTATAAAATACAGATAAGCCTTTATGTTGTCAAAATATCAATTTTAATGGAATGCATGGAAGATCCAGGGTGAAGCTTAAATTTGAATAGCATGATCTACTATCAAATTACTAAAAAAGAGCAGAGGTATGCGTCAAGTATATCTTATGCTGATCTTAGGTAAATAGCCCCACAAATTATAAAGCAGCTATCTTTTTGACATGAAAGAAACTTCAATCAGAAAAGAGAATAACATGTTTTGTTTGTGCCTTAATATTAGTCTGCAAAGCCAATGTATTTCTTGTCATATTATTATTATTATTAAATTGCTTTACTTATCTTGAATGACTTACCTTGTGATTAACTTTTGAGTTGCAACATTTGTACTTGTAGAATTATTTCTCCCTCCACTGCTAAATATTGTTGTGAAATATCTAGATTGAAAAGAAAACAAGTTTACTCGTTAAAATAAAATACGCCTAACCAAAGAAGAAATAAAAGCTGATTTCTGAAATAAATATTTAAAAATAAGTAAAATAAAACAATATAAAAACATTTAAATTTTTACAAATATAAAAATATGTTCAGCATATAGCTATACATTTATCTTATTTTTGATTTATTGCTATTATTTCCTCTGATTTTTTGAAGTGCTTTTTTTTTACCAGGCTCTGTGCCATATGCCCTGCTCATCACTCAAAAAATACTTTTTCTATAAAAGAGAGAGTCGTGTAGTGGAAATAATATTTTTTTTTTTTTTTTTTTTTTTTTTCCGATACGCGGGCCTCTCACTGTTGTGGCCCCTCCCGTTGCGGAGCACAGGCTCCGGACGCGCAGGCTCAGCGGCCATGGCTCACGGACCCAGCCGCTCCGCGGCATGTGGGATCCTCCCGGACCGGGGCACGAACCCGTGTCCCCTTCATCAGCAGGCGGACTCCCAACCACTGCACCACCAGGGAAGCCCGGAAATAATATTTTTAATTTAAAACAAAGCTAAGGCTTTTTTATTTTTCCATCTCATATCTTTTATTTCTCCTAGCAATTATTTAACCTTTTTTGGTCATAGTAAAGGTAGGAGAATACATGCTAACTCCTAAAAAAAGAAAGATGAAGAATTAGTTTTAGGACAGGAAGGGGAAGTAATTTTCTTAAGGGGTAGGCATGAAAAGGAAGAGATAAGGTGAAGAGTTAAAGAAAGCAACCATTGAGCTACATATATCCTTGCTTTATCCTTTTGTGCAAAATCCAATGGAGGAAAGTTTATAGATTTATTTGAAAGAAAATCACATACAGAAGAGCTTATCCTCCACTCTTTATTCAAAAATCTCAGAGAAGACTTCCACACAGACGGATCCTCTCATCAAACAGAGGCTTTCGGGGCTTCCCTGGTTGCGCAGTGGTTGAGAGTCCGCCTGCCGATGCAGGGGACATGGGTTCGTGCCCCGGTCCGGGAAGATCCCACATGCCACGGAGCAGCTGTGCCCGTGGGCCATGGTCGCTGAGCCTGTGGAAAAAAAAGGCTTTCAAACAGGGCAGCTACAGGGAAAAAAGAATGTGATGACCAGGGGGAGTTGCTGGGTTCCTGCTCCTGCCTCATTCTTGGTAGATGTGTGACACAGGTGGGATGTATAAGTTTCCATAGGCCACAGGCAGGCATTGATATTAGCTGTTTTACTGATGGTCAGCTTGCCAAACAGTTAATGAAAGTGAGGCGTAGTGACTTAGTAATCAAAGGCTAGAAATTGAACCACTGGCCTGATGATGAATTGAGAATTACATTAAAACTTCAATGGGGGCTTCCCTGGTGGCACAGTGGTTGAGAGTCCGCCTGCCGATGTAGGGGACATGGGTTCGTGCCCCAGTCCGGGAAGATCCCACATGCCGTGGAGTGGCTAGGCCCGCGAGCCATGGCCGCTGGGCCTGCGCGTCCGGAGCCTGTGCTCCGCAATGGGAGAGGCCACAACAGTGAGAGGCCCGTGTACCGAAAAACAAACAAACAAACAAACAAACTTCAATGGGATTTACAGTATCATTGAGTGTTGAGTTAGGAAAACCCCTCAGCACCAACTAAGCTAACAGAATTTCATGAGCCACAGATTTTATCAGTGGGCACATGCTTACAGAAAAGAACAAATTAGCCACCACACAGTGGAACTCAGCAAAGATGCAGACCAGTATCTACATCTGAAGGTCCATAGCATAGCACCTACTATTACACAAGGATCTTCCACTATCATAATGGTCTACAAATTGGATCTAAGAAGTTTCTGTCTTGTTTTTAAGTGTATCTATAGAAAACTGAATCGTGACCTTGAAATTACTTTTTTGCTTTTGCATATCACAATTTCTATAGAAAAGTATCAGAATTACCTATTTTCAAATACAAATCTATTCAAGAGACACACACAAAAAGGGATTATAACATAAAAAATAACTACTTGTCAGATTTTAAGCAATACATACCCATGGCAATCCAGGACAGCAAGAAATCAAATTATATTCTAAAAGAATTCAACATTCTACCAGGTCTTCCTAAACATACTACTATGTAAAAAAAAAAAAGCTACTAATTGAATTGATAAGTAAGCCATTTAATTAACCAGTTTTATACTTACATGTGTTTTTTATTTAATGACAATGTCTTGAAAATATTATATAGATTGATAAATAAAAACACTAACATCTATATGGGGAAAAGAGGATTTTATAACAAGTTAGCAGAACACAATGCTAGGGAATCTAGCATTAAATAGACACTTGGTTATTGTCAACAATTATTGGATATAACTGGTGGACGTGGGGCATCTTTGGAAGTGTCTAGACAGATGAGACTCTAATCTGGAGGACCAAAATTATGAAAAGGGAAAATAATTCTCCAGTTGGAACTTGAAGTTATACAGATGCCCAGGCAGCCAAGTAAGCCACTAATATGCTTTATTTCTTGATGTGTAAGAGAACACTAACCCTAAGAGAATCTGTGGAAATTCGAAGGTAACATGAAAGGAATCAAAGGCATCAGGCTGTGGCAATCTGCTTAGAATATAAAATTAAGGCTATTATTTTTGCATGGAAGATTTACTTTTTATTGGAAATAATCACTTTAGGTCAAAATGGCAATGTAATAAAATGTTGACAAGGCTTAAATAAACCTAAGATAAATTTTTAGTCTTATTAAACTTTCTTCAACTTTATGGTATTTAAAGTCCTTGAAAACCTTGGAATTAAAATATAACATGTAAAATAATTTTGACATTTCTTCATTTGGCCTCTGTTATGCTGAACGATATTTGCAGCCATGTAAACCATGTATTCTCCAATATCTGTTGAAAGAAAGCTAGTATTTGTAATTTAAACCTGAAATGTTTACAGAGATTTTTGAACATTTAAATAGATGCATGAAGATTTTTATCTTACTTACTTGAAAACTATATTCAACAGAGTTGATTTCCCTCAGAATCTTCCCATGGTTTTGAAATTCTCATAAGCATGCCAACTTTCATTTCGTTCACATCTTATGTGGCATCATATTAAACAAATCTTAAGGTCCCCTGATATTACTCTACTTCCTATTTTCTCATTGTCTTCTACTGATGACAGATATTGGCTACAGAAACTGGTTGCATAATGTAGTTAGGACGCTGTCCATGGGCCTCTTTATTGTTGTAGGCAAAATATGTACATGGGAGGTTTAGACAGTTCCATTATGGGCAGAATGGCTCAGTCTTCATATTTGGGCACTTTATTCTCTTCCACAAAGCCCTGCAAGGCAAAAGTTTGTCTAATGTTTTAATTGGCTTACCATATAAAAATTAATAGTATCAACCTGTGAACTGAACTCTTAGCACCATATGTTGCTTTGGAAGATAGTCTCTTATAATTTTATTTATTACCCTCATTAAGTGATCTGATAAACTTCATACAATCATGATCTATCATTGCAGATAACATTTATTATGAAAATATACAGACAGAGGGTGTCCTCACATCATTTAAAGAGGCTATGTTATGTTTCAAATTGATACATAAAACCATGAACCGTGTCACCTGGTGGCTGTCCACTGACCAACAAAATTTGTTCCCAAATGTGTTAATTTCTCCGTTGCTGATGCCCTGATGACTGTTTTTAGTTGCATCCACTTTTTGGCTCATTTAATTTTATTCTCATGATTTCAATGATCTTAATTGCCATCCTTAGATCATTGCCTTCTTTGCTGGCACCTTTATTTTAAACGGTCCATATCTGAAGCTAGTGCTTTTTCTTTTACTTTACCCTGAAGCACTTCACTAACAGTGTTGCTGAAGCAGAAGCCACTAGGAATGAGCTAGTATTCTATAAACTCTAGTGTGATAACAACCAGGGTCGTACTCATGTGGTGAGCACCTATTGCTATGGGCTCACTCCAGATCAGGGAAAGTCGGTTTGGCAGACAAGACAAGAGCCCAAGTGGCTCACTGCTGGCAGTATTACCGCTGCTTACATACATTCCTGGCCTTCTTTCTTTGGCTTCTATGTTACCACATATGTCTCCTATTCCTGCATGTTTTAACAATATTTTTCATTGCCATCCTCCTTAAACCAATCTTGAAAATTTACAGTTTCTCTAGATTCAACCTTATGTCTCTTTATCTAGACAGTCCTAACTATCCCATACCTTTAAATTCCATCTATAATTCTCCAGTTGAAAAATATCATTGCTAAACAGGGAGATCAGCTCGGTGCTTTATGACCACCTAGAGGGGTGGGATAGGGAGGGTGGGAGGGAGACGCAAGAGGGAGGGAATATGGGGATATATGTGTACGTATAGCTGATTCACTTTGTTATACAGCAGAAACTAACACACCATTGTAAAGCAATTATACTCCAATAAAGATGTTAAACAAAAAGAAAAATATCAATGCTAATTCCAGTTATTTTTCTGATTCCAAATCTAGATGGCAACGAACACTTCATAGCTTCTTTTTGTATCTTGAAATCAATTCAGACCCAGTCTAAACTGAAGTTGTTTTTACCCAACTGAGTCCTTACTAAGAGCCCTCTATCTGTGAAAATGGCAGTATTATAACCAGAGACACTTATGCCACCCTTATATCCAGTAAATCACCAATTTCTCTCAACTTTTTCCTTTTATCCATACATGTCTATATATTCCCACTGCCACTAGTTCAAGCTTTCATCATATTTTTTCCTACACTATTGCAATAACCCTCAAACTTATTTCAATATATCCATCTTTCTCAATGTCAACCAAGTTTTATAGAGCAGTCAATGTAATATTCTTTTGGATAATAAGACAAAATTACCAATTCTCTTCTTTACAATACTCTAACAGATGTTATTCTTAAGATAAATTTTTAAAAATCCTTAATATACCCTAAAATTTCTGCACTATCTGTCTCTGTCTATTCCTTAGACATCATATCATTTCATTATAAAATCAGGGATTCTCTAGCTGTTTTGAATTCCTGGTAAGCATCAGACTCCCCCTGGATTCAATACTTTTGCACTTATTATTTCCTCTACCTTGAATATTGCTCCATTTGTCCTTAACCTTAATACTAACCCTTACTTTTTATGGGTTCAGATTCAAAGTCACTTTGTCACCAGTGTTTTCTCTGATATTTTCTGATACTATAAAAGGTCCATATTGTTTGCTCTTATTTCAAACTGTTTTCCCTCTTTTTGTTACCTATTAAATACCTAGAAGTTTTTTTTAAATTATTGATTTAATACATCTACCCCCAGTATACTTAAATTCTACCAAAAAAGCCAGCCTTATTATCAATGTCAGTATATGACAATTTGTCAAGCAATGTTTAGAAAATGAATGAATAACTGGATTATTACTTTTGTAATAACAAGCATTTCTACTTTGATAGAATATTAATGTTACATAAAATTTTTACTCTAAGTTACATCTAGAGTGTTTATTTCTATTTGAAAGAGAATATTTAAATATCGGCAATTAATCATAATAATATTTCTTGTTTGAATTGCTCATGTTATAATGATAGGATGTGATGAGTACTTACATCATCCCAGGTTGAGGGATTCCTAAATTGAAGTTTAAGTGTAGGGATTGGCATTTGGCCTTCAGAGGCTTAGGCTAAAGCTGAATACAGATCATTTAGTCAAATTCTGAGACTGAAGCTGGACATCAATGTTACAGTCCTTAATAAAAGTTACTACTATGCATTGTTATATAAGTGGAATGTCGATTAGTGTTGGTAAAGAAGAATTAGGTTTTAGCTCAACTTTTTATGTTTGAATGTTTTATGATGTAATGTCAGTGTCATTAAAGTGAAAAAATATGCTGAACAAAAAAAGATTCTAGCAGAGTTTTATTAAAAAGGACTGAAATGTGAAAAATTAATGAATGAATTATTTTATCTATTTCTTACAATTCCATATCAAATCTCAGTGAGGGCAATATAAATCATACTTTGGCTGAGATTATTTATACAAATTTTTTACTGTAATTGCTACAATAATTTTATATACTATTTTGTATAATTAGGAATGACATGGAGATCACTCATTAGCAAATCCTTATTTTTTATTCTCATAGTGAAAGTTCAGATGTGAAAATAGATCACAAATTCAATTCAATTTTGAAAAACACAATCAAAGAATCTAGTTGATCTTTGATTTGCTGGGAATCAGTTTCTGTCTCTACTGGTAGAATATAAACTCCATGAGAATGGAGATTCTTTTTTCATATTCCCAGCACTTAGAATGGTGGATAGCATATGGTAAATACTGAACGAAAAGTTACTGAACAAATTACATGAATGTATTAATCATTAAAACATTTTAAATAAAGTATATTTGTTCTGGAATAGAGAAAATATACTTAGTATTTAGAGAGAAAAGTAGTAATTTGGCATAAGATTTCTCTCTGCCAGCCCTTTTATTTAATTGCCCAGAGATGACTTTTCTCCAGTACATTTGAGCAATTATTATTTTTTAAATTATTTATAATTTTACATGAAACATAAATAACAAACTACTTGTAAATATTGGAAATTGTCATTGTTAAATTATTGCTACGCAAATACCAGGGAAGAAAACCTGTGCAAGTATATATCTTTAGCTTCATATGTCACCAAGTACACATACACACTTCTAAAATACTGTTACTGTGTTAATGATGGAAAATTTTACTTACAAAGTTTTTATTGTTCTATAGGAGAATTTTGAAACCTTTAAATCATTGATCACTGAGAACATCACCATGTAGCTTCAGTATGATTGCATAGAACACAGATACTCAGTTCAGAATACTTTTCATGCAAGGAGAAAAAGAAAAATCAAAGAGTTTTTAATAAAAACTTTAAAGTGCAATAAATTAAAAAATATACTTTTATCACAATTAAAAATATGTACATGTAACATTACTTTTATTTCAATTTTATTTATTGATGATTAATGAAATTAAATCCTTTTTTCTCACTGCGATTTCCTCTTACCTGTCTTTAACTGCTACTTTCCTTTCAATCTTACAGTGGAGGATAACAAATTATGTCTATGACTTGGAAACTGACCAGTATTCTGAAATGTGAGTTACCTTCTTAGTTTTAATTATCATCTTCTTGTATATATAATGTATTACTTTGAATACTATAAAGCAGTGGCATAATGGAAAGGAGACATATTACCAAACTGACCCAGTCTTCAAACCCCCAGGCATCATCATTCATAAACTTCGAATGACAATGAGATAAGCCTATTTTCCTTTATAAAATGTACAAACTGCATTAAAAAAAAAAAAAAGAAAGCGCCTCTAGCCAATTAGTTGTGTACATTTAACCCTTAGTATCATAATGGAACTGGAAAGAGAGCTAGCTTGCAGTGGTGTTTGGATGTCTCTGTAACTCCCCCCACTCATTTTTCTTAGTCCTCTCTCCATGTAAGTTTTATTCCACGAATATTTAAACAATAACTAAGGACAATTCTGTAGAATGTCCCTTTAAAAATAAAAATCACTTGCTTCTTAGCTGTTCCCTACTCACTTTGGAATAACTTCTGTTCTAATGACTGGAGAAATTTCTCTCAGTCTCCTAAATACTTTATCTGGTTCTAAAATCTCCAAGTTGAATAAGAAGACATTTTGGTCCAGCTACCAAATAGATATAAAAATATTCATTATAATATTTATCCCTACTCCCTTTGTAATCAGGGAAGGAATATTGGAAGCTTGTATAAATAAGATGGTTAAATATTGGGATTTGTGAGGAGGAACTTGTGGACTCAGGTACAGGCTTATGAGAGACAAATATATATTGTCCCTGTTAGTACTTTCCAGTCCATATTAATTGATATTTATGCATGCTCAAATATTAGGTTGTTGTTTCTGGAATGTTTGTGTATGTATACCTGTAAAAAACAAGGTAATTTACTTGAGAGTAACTGAGATGATATCTAATTATATTCCCATCCAGCTTGAATGTTAAAATGTCATAGTTAATTATTTTTAAGATAAAAGAAAATTGAGAGAGTCAATACCATTTTGAAATAAGACCAGGACATAGATTTATAGCAGAAAAGAAAACCATGAAGTAAATGAAATAAATAGATGTCAAGCACATGAGAGATTCTTGTGACACTTTAAGAAAATTAGTGACTTTTAGCTATAGACAAAAGGATTTATAAATGTAATCTAAAAGGTTTCTCATTTAATTGACAAAGAAAATCTAAAAGCCTGGAGTGAAATGAGTATTATATCATGAATTGCAAAATGCCACAAGCTATCTTAAAAAAATTTCTAATTCATAAATATATCCTTGGTTAAACTGAAATTGAATGCCTCTCCTAAAATATATTAGAGTTGTTTTAAAAACTTTCTTCAATAATAATTTATTCTATATTTTATGTCAGAAAATGGTCACCTGTTCAATTCATGAGTATTTATCCTCATTGTTACATACTTCAATTAAAGTATAAATACTAACTTACTGCTTTTTCCTCATTTTAAGCCTATTTAAATTTACCTACATTACACCAATTCTTTTAATCTTTAACTTTGCTCTCAATTTATTAATTTCTAGTCTGGAAAGTTATAAGGTAACCATAAAATTAATACAAACTATTGAATATTAATTATTTTACCCTTTCTGTCTGAGCTTCAATCTCCTAATTTGGAAAACAAAATGAGACAGCAAAAAAAGGCAAAAATGATAAATGTCCACCTCACCTAAACAAAAGCATGTGTCCCAAGTTAGACAATAATTTAACACTCTAAAAGTTTGAAAAATTAGCAGAGTGAAGCCAGGGTCAAGAGGAAAATTGTTGAAGATTATGTCTATATTATACTCTATCTGTCATCTATCTATCCATCTATCTATCATCTATCTACCTATTTAGCCATCTATCTATCTATCTATCATCTATGAGGGAATAGTTCCTGTTACCTAAAACAGAAGCTGCACTAGATTCTGAACTATTTCTAAGACTTATCCTCAGTTCCCAGGAAATGTACGCACTGCCTGGTAACTCACAAAAAATTGTTTTTTGCTTAATTATGCATAGTTGGGTTTGGTGCTTACAACTGAAGAACTCCAGTTAATAATTTTGGAAAAATTTGCCTTATTCATTGACTTGTTAATTTATTATATACTTATTATGCTCTTTTTGTAAGCTGGATTATTCCAAGATGTTTGAACTATGGCATGGACAAATCATTTTAAACAAAGATAAATGGGTATTTTTTAACATTTAGATAGGAATCTCAGAGCCTTGTGTACAGTTGTTTGTATATATAGCTTTAAAAATAAGCCTATTTAATTAAAAAAATAATTGACTGTATGCTCTGACTGTGGGAAATCTATTTACATCTTGAAAATGTTGAAGATAATGGAATAAACCTTGATTAACTTTCCCTAAACAAAGAGGTGATAATGTTCAAGACAAGATCTTAGCTATTATTCTAGTGTTGGGTTTTAAAATTACTATGAAGACAGAGTTGTTACTGATTTAGTTCTAGATGCAAATGAGAATTCTATACCAATATATAATTTGAAAAGCGGGAATATGACTTTTATAAAAACTGCATTCTTATGAAGCTTGACAGATCTACAATTTGGCTGAACAATCTCCATTTTCAATCCTTCAACTATATAAATTTTACAGTATAAAGTAAAACAATAAATGCAATTTCAAGCCTCTCAAATGTTACTACTACTGTGTTTCATGTTTTTGATTTTCATAGATGAAGTCACCCTTTAACAGTACTGACGGCATTTTTAAATGTGGAGAAATAAAAATTTACCATATTGCATTTTGTCCTATATAAGTCCATATATTTTATATTTTCTTTTAATTACCTTAATTAAAGCTATAGAAAATATCTGTATTACCATGTAGTTGTATAGTGGTCAATATTACACTCTAACAATGTGTGCAATTTTCTATAATAGTGGTAAGTATTTTAATTGATTTAGACGTAATTTATTCTAGATCTATGATGTTTCTCATCATTTCATTTTGTCAACTTTTATAATTATACCTGAATTTTAAACATAGCATTTAAAATCTGTATTTTTGTTCTCTCCTAAAGTAGAAATTTCATGCAAAATTGCTTTGTTTATGAGAACACAGCATATGCTTAGTTTTCTCCCAGGATGTTCTATAAATCTGACGAAGTTGGGAAGTAAACTTCCATTAGTACCAGTATTCTAATTATAGTATTTATACTAACTTGTTTTGAACATATTGAATGATTAAACATATTTTTTCATATTATTTTATAATGATAAAATAATAACTTTTGTTCTAGAATATTAATTGCAGCCAAAAAATGTTGAAAAAAGTTAGATGAAACCTTGGGTTCCTATTTTATCGCTATCCTTAGTTAACATAATGTCTTGATTGTAAGTTTGTCCCGGATCCAGGGGTGCCAGAAGTAGAAAGATGTTCTTCCCCTGGATTTTCAGCTACATCAAACAGTAAATTGTCATTTTCCTTAAGTCACTTTTAGTTTTATTCTGCCAATTTTAATCATTTTATTATTAAATAACATATCCATGTATAAGCTTGACAGTCCTTATGGAAACTGAAATCCTGCTCTGTCAGTTAAGTGACATCTTTTAGTTTCTCTTATTTTGTGATCCTTACACTTACTTGCTGGCAAATCATCATATTCTGTACTGTCTCTAACCTACGGAGAAGAGCCCCCAATAACTTTTTTAATGACATCAGTGCCCCCTCAACTTCTTATAGCCTTGGTGTTTGGGGGATCTTCTAGATCTTCCAGTGAAACATAATCTCTGGTGGGTCTTCTAGTCATTCATAACAGAATTATATCCATTTGAGTAAGCACATATTTCTCTGTCATAGAGTCTGTTCTTCCCTCTGTGGCAATTTAGGCATTTCAGCTTCACTAAGTTTAGTTTATTACTCTTTCCAAATTTCCAATTGCCTTCTCTTGTTCTCATCAGGTGCTGAATGCTGTAACTTGGGAAAATTGTCTCAAGTCAACAAATATTTCCTTAACCATTTTTATCTTTCAGCACTTTTGTTAAAAATCCTCAGAATCTTGTCTCATGGGTATGGGTTCAGCTTCTTCCACTCCATGCTGGCTAGAGCTTGCTAGATTTTCAGGCTTGAAGAAGAGTATTTTCATTATTAGTTTTATGTGTAAATTTTGAATGTGAGAATGGGCAACAGCTCCCAGCAAAATAACTTAAGAATAATTATAGCGCAGCACCAATGAAATTAATTTACTGCACATTTTCCTCCAGTGTGAATGGTGAAAATGCAAAAGATGGACATCAAGTAATTAATAATTCAAGTATCTATCTTAATACTAGATAGAAAATTATAGTTATCAAATACTTTCAAATAAAACTGCTTTTATAATATCAGATTAATATTAATAGATATATATTTTTAAAGTATTAATAGTTGATATAATAGCATGTTTTGTGTATTTATGGGAAAACAATGTTAAAAAAAATTTGCAAGAAGTACTAGGTAGATTATTTTGAGCCTTTTGTGAATTTAATATTAACCAAATGTCTCAAAAGAAAAATATTATGTAAAAATATGAAAAAAAACCCAACACATTCTTTGTTAAAATAAAAGTTAAATTTTGAGCATTATGTTTAAATAAATTTTGCTACAATTTTCTCAATCCCTGTTTAGCTTTGGATGAGTTGATCTTTCTGCTAAATGGAGTTATTAAAACCAAATATTGGCATAGCATGTCTAGATTCCTTAACATACATTATTTTACTTAGTTACCTAAATGCATATGATCTTATTTGGGACTCATTAAGAACAATATACTGAGTAGACGTGTCATTATCATTCTACAACTTTTAAAGACAAAGATTTCAGATTAAGTAACTGATGCAAAATTACCAATTTAATAAATTATAATGTCATAGATCAAACTTAGACTTCCAAATTCATGTACAATTCATCTTTTGATAAATCATCTATTGGGTGTCTTTATAAGCTCTAACTTACTGTAATCAGAATACTTATAAGTATTAAAAATAGATTGTTTTAATCCTAAAATTATAGATTTTTATGTGGATAACTTAGATGCATTGACACATTTTGTCATAGAGTAAATATTAACTGATATTTTAAATTAACATTCTTATGGACTATTTTTCAGGAATCATGTCATAAATATTAACCCAAACAAAAGCATAATGTAATGGACAAATCTTAATGGTTTTAGTTATATATCATGTGTAGTTCTGAAATAAATCCTAAAATAAGTGGATCTGTTTCCTATTAAAAAACTTTCCCAACAATTTTTTTAAACCTAGCTCTCCTTTTTTTTTTAAAACAAGCCCTTTCAAAAAAATTAATTAATTAATGTTTTTATGTTTGGCTGCATTGAGTCTTCGTTGCTGCGCACGGCATTCTCTAGTTGCGGCAAGCGGGGGTTAGTCTTTGTTGCGATGCGTGGGCTTCTCATTGTGGTGGTTTCTCTTGTTGAGGAGCACGGGCTTTAGATGTGCGGGCTTCAGTAGTTGTGGCTCGTGGGCTCTAGAGCACAGGCATAGTAGTTGTGGTGCGTGGGCTTAGTTGCTCCGCAGCATGTGTGATCTTCCTGGACCAGGGCTCGAACCAGTGGCCCCTGCATTGGCAGGCGGATTCTTAACCACTGTGCCACCAGGGAAGTCCCTAGCTCTTCTTTTTTACTACCATATTAGAGGGCAAACTCTTCTTTTTCTCTTTCTTTATTCTTTCTTTCAGTGTGTTTGTGTGTGGAGTGTGTTGGTGCAATTTATATTCCAAGATTGATCAGCATATTGTAAAAATATATACTAATCTGATGTTATTTAAGCAATATGAAAATAATAAGGAGAAGTTTATAATAAAAAATTGTCTTCACTATTCTTCCAGCATTAAAATTAAACAAGATGGGTCTTACGACTGCTTTCCTGTAACAAGGTACAACTTCACTCATCTAGTTTACATTTCATGTAATTGAATTGAGAGACTGAATATACAAAGAGACAATAGCTAGATTATATGTAAAAATAAAACTTTGACCCACAGCCTACAGCAAATTGCTCAAGAAACCAGCCCTCTACAACAAACAACCCAGGAAGCCAGCCTGCTGTCATTTGGACATGAAGGAAGCCAGATTGCTATCTCTAGTGACAATTCAGAAAGCTAAACAGTAACTTCTCTAAGATTTGGGCCAAAATGGCCAGGGCTTATTCATAACTAACAACTTTCCTAATTTTGTCCCCACTTCTTACTGAAACTAACCAGAGAAAGCCAGATATGCACCCCTGACCAATCACATAGGATTCCCTACTTCTAGTTATACAACTACAGCTTTCACATGCCAACACCTTTAAATGAGGACATATTTGAAGCCTATCCTTTTTACCACTAAGAAGCTCTCCCACTCCTCTTCCTGTCTTTGAATCACTGCAACAAGCATATGCTGGTGGTTGACTCTCTTATAAGTTCTAAATAAATAGCCTTTGCTTTGTTATTTTGTTGGTCTTTTATTTCTGTAGAATCTTCTTAAAATAGAGATTGCTACTCTTTCTTCAGAACATTTTAAACTTTCACCTTTATTTACAGTATTCAAAAGGCATATTTTTGTTTGTACTGACAGCTTCTTCCCCAATTTCTTCTAAGTAATATGTAAGTTGGCATGATGCATTTCTTCTTTTATGCCTGTACTCTTGAGACTTAATTTCAGAGGTTTCTCCAAGTTTTAAGGACAGCCTGCCATTTTCATACTACATTATGTAAAAGAAATAAAGGCCTCTGTCTCCCAAGGACCACAGAGTGTATATGTCCTTTGCATGACTCTAAAATTTAATATCCAATATGAATGCAGAGCCTAGGATCCGAGGTTTGGAATTTCATCTCCTCCCTTTACTGGTTGTACTGCATTGTGCTAGTTGCTTAACTTTCTTTGGTTTCAACTTCCACATTTATTTGATTTGTTGTGAAGATTAAATAGATTAGCTTACTTGAGGCAATTAAAACAATGTCTATCACACACTAATGTTGTTACTGAACCAAACTTGGGTTCGCTTGTCTAAAGTGCAGCAAAGCCCATCTGCTGAGATCAGATTGTGGTGAAGGAAAGTACAGCATTTATTGCAAGACTCATGCTCAAAATACCCAAACTCCCAGATGACTTTCCAGGAAGGGTTTATAAAGGCAAGGTGAGGGAGAGGGTCAAAGAGTACCTGATGAGCCCGTGTACATCCTTCTGTTTGGTTGTTGGTGAGGTAACAGGGTGGTGTTTCAGGAATCTTAATTATCAATTTTCTAGCTCCAAACAGTCTAGAATCTACAAGCTAGTGGTCAGCATTCAATTAACTTATTCCATCTGGTGGGGGTTTTAGTATCTGCAAAACAACTCAAGGATTTGATTCAGGGTATTATCTATAGCCCTTGAGGAGGGACTAAAGATCCTAGACTTTGTTTTATAGCTAAACTATTACTATTTTGTCTTGAATGACGGCTTTCCTTTGTTTCTGCATTTTCTCACTTCTCTGATTAATTTTTCTCTTTGGAACTCAGGGAAGGTCTAAGAAGCTAAAGCTTTTCTACAAACAAGAGGCAGGAGGGGGACACAGGAAGGTCCGGCAGGGTCTTGCTCCATTTCACTGTTAGGGGAAAAGAGACAGAAAAGAGCAACCATCCATCCCCCTTGTCTCATAACTTCATTTTCCCTCATGACTTAATTTTCTTTCTTTTAAGAATGAACAGTTATGTTAGATTCACCAGCACAGTACCACATAAACATGCCTCAAATTATGCCATGATCTTAATTTAAGAAAATTTCCAGTAAAAATACATTTTCTTTAGGACACATGAAAGGTGTTAATCTTTTAAATGGCCCATAATTGAAATAATAATATCTAAGGCTTCAAGTAGAATGGTAACGTTAGGCAATGTAAATATTTTAAAAGTGAGAAAATTAAGGCTCAAATAAATTATGTAAAATGTCTAATATCTTGTTATAGTATCTTCAGTCTCTATTATTTTCCCATCATTTGAAAGAGCTACAAAACAAGGGAAGGTATTTATTGTTTGAATATTCTGACATTTTTAAAGCATTAAGAGAATGTTTGTTAAGCAAACAAGCATATTTTAACGATATTATTCATTTAATATAGTATTTTCTTAAAATACTTAAGTGAGGTCAAAATTTTAAAAGAATAAAACAAAAGCCCATAATTTTGTAAAATTTAACTTTTATTTTGTAATGTTCACCAAGTATAGTGTTAAAAGATAAACTGAGGCATATTAAAATTTTAAGTTTCTTTGAGCAAAAATCCGTTTGAATAGGGCAATACCAAACCGGAAGTCGTAAGGAGTACTCCACCCAAAGGAACTAAGGAGAGAGATATTTGTGGGAAAAAAATTATGCAAAATAAGGAAATGATTGGTTGGCTACAGCTTAAAGCCCATTTGGTTTTTGGTGACTGGTAGCTTTTAGGTTTTGGTTTACTTAAATAGACTGCCAGGGCATTAGAGCCACCTCAGTCTACTGGCCTCCTTACTAATTAATTTAACAGTAGGAAAGAATAATCCTAACTTAAAGTGACTATTCTTTATAAATCAAAAGTATTTAAGCATATATTTACATTTAGAACGTATTATGTGATCTAAATTGACCTGATTAGTGGGGAAGTAAAGAGTTACTAAAGTTGACACTTAAAAATAATAAAAGGTTTGAAAGCAAGACCACGTCTTCTTGAGAGAGTAACATTCATAAACTTCAAGTAAAGTTCAAAGTATAATCAGAATTCCAGATGAAATAAAGGCATCAATCAAAGTAAATGTTAGGAATCCATGACTAGAGGTGGTAATAGAAAATATAATTGAATGTCACAAAGAAAGATAAGGAGGGCTTCCCTGGTGGCGCGGTGGTTGAGAGTCCGCCTGCCGATGCAGGGGACGTGGGTTCGTGCCCTGGTCCGGGAGGATCCCGCATGCCGCGGAGCGGCTGGACCCGTGAGGCTGGGCCTGTGAGCCATGGTCGCTAAGCCTGCGCGTCCGGAGCCTGTGCTCCGCAGTGGGAGGGGCCGCAACGGTGGGAGGCCCGCGTATCGCAAAAAAAAAAGAAAAAAAAAAAAAAAAAGAAAGATAAGGAAATATGAAGCAGAGGCAGAAGATTTTGAGAAAGACAACAGATAAAAATGAAATTCTGGAACTGTTCTGGAATTTTTCTTTTCAGGTTTACTTACGGAATTGGTTAGCAATTTTTGGCAGTGTTTCTCAGAAAGTTGGACCAGAATTAGCATGACCAGAACACCAGTGACACGTAAGTGTGTATAGAGACATACTTTCAAAGGCCAGCAGGAAATCTTAGGTTATGAATTCTACTTATAAAGATAATTTGATTTTCTACTCTATTTCATAGGATATGGAATGCTTTTTGATAAAAGTTTCTTTCCTAGGTTCAGGCACAATATCACACAACTGCAGTAGAAACAAACAAACAAAAAATCCTAGTTTGAGATCAAAGGAATTTCAGACAATATATGAACTTAGGATAATAGCTAAAGTATATGGGTTATGCTAGGGACTCAGTGTTTTTTTGTTGTTTTGATGATGTATAAATATGCTGGATTTTGTTTATAAACATAAAATATAATGACAACTAATTAATATTTGAATTAGTACACCATCTTCAATAATTATTGGCTATGTATTACTTACCCTGATACCTCTCATTGTTCAGATATAATACTTTAATGTTTTTAGAAAAATTATCCATTTTTAATAAAAATACAAATAAATACATATACTATTTGAAATAAGCACTTGTTTCATTTATAAATATATCCTTTAATGGAATTCCTCAGGTCATGTAATTCCAGAACTTTATGAAACTTTAAATTTCTCGTATTAAGAACTATGAAAGGAGTAAACTGTGGTGCTCCAAGGACAAAGAACAAGATAAACTCAAAGGGCCAACATTGCCAGAACACAGTTTCAGGACTCTTATCACTCTGTCACATTGTGACCATTACAATGTCCCAGAGCCCTCCCAAGCAGCATGCTTTGTCCCTTTCCTGTCCCATATAAGGAAAGGTATTTGTCCCATTCTTCTCATGCTCTGCACACTGGATGTATACATACCCTGCCCAATCAGCAGATGACTCGCAGATTCCTTTGTTCCTTGGCTATAAAAACAGACCAGTAACCTTTGCTCGAGGTCATCTCTCCCTGGCTATCAGGAATTCGGCTGTTCTAGCAGCGACCCTTCCTTTTAATAAATTCTATCTTTTTTTCATTCTTCCTTGTGTCTGGAAATTCTTTTCCAACACACGTTCGGACCACTACACAAACTAATAAAAAATTGTTAGCTCAATAGATTAATACACAGATTTATAGAATAGACTGAAGGAACTCAATCTAAATTTAGTTTTGTTTTGAGAAATTTTCACTGTTCAAATTCTTGGAAAGTATACTGAAACCTAGGTTGTTATTCATAGGATGGCATGTAGGGGACATCCAAACTGTGGGTACAGATTTGAAGTTGTTGGCTGATTGTTTTCTTCTTCTTAAAAGCTATTTTTAAGGGCAATTTTAAGTTAAAAATTAAGAATAAGGTACAGCAATTTCCCATATACCTCTGACCCCCCACCTGCATAGCCTCTCCTATTATCAACATCACTCATCAGAATGGAACAGTTATTATCAAGAATGAGCCTACATTGACACATCATAATGACCTAAAGTTCATAGTTTACCTTTGGGTTCACTCTTGTTTTTGTATATTATATGGGTTGGGGCAAATATATCCATTATTATAATGCCATACAGAGTATTTTTATTGCCCTAAAATTCTTCAGTGTGCTGCCTAAACATCCCCTTCCTCCTAGCCTTCACCCCTGGCAACCACTGATCTTTTTATTGCCATAGTCTTGCCCTCTTCAGATGTCATATAGTTAGAATCATACAGTTTGTAGCCTTTTTTTTTACTTTTTTTTTTTTTTTTTGCGGTACGCAGGCCTCTCACTGTTGTGGCCTCTCCTGTTGCGGAGCAAGGCTCCGGACGCGCAGGCTCAGCGGCCCAGCCGCTCCGCGGCATGTGGGATCTTCCCAGACCAGGGCATGAACCCGTGTCCCCTACATCGGCAGGCGGACTCTCAACCACTGCGCCACCAGGGAAGCCCTCTTTTACTTCTTAATATGCATTAAAATTTATTTATTATCAATCATTTCATGGATTGTGCCATTGGTGTTATATGTATTAAGGTATCAGCATAACCGACGTCACCTAGGTTTTCCCCTATGTTATCTTCTAAGAGGTTTACATGTTAGTACTTTAAATTTAGTCCTTTAATCTATTTTTGAGTTAATTTTTCTGAAGTGTGTAAAATTTATGTCTAGATTGATTTCCTTTTTACATATGGATTCCAATTGTTCCATTTGTTGAAAAGAAATTGTCTTTGCTCTATTTTATTGCCTTTCATCCTTTGTAAAGAACAACTGACTATATTTAGAGAGGTATATTTATGTACTCTCTATTCTGTTCCATTGATCTATTTGTCTCTTCTTTGCCAATAACACACTGTCTTTATTGCTGGAGATTTATAGTAAGTCTTGTAGTTTGGTAGTATTAGTCCTCCAACTTTGTTCTTTGCCTTCAATATTGTGTTGGCCATTCTGAATTTTTTGCCTCTTCATGTAATCTTTAGAACCAGTTTGTCAATATCTACAAACTAATTTGCTGGGATTTTGATTGAGTTTGCCTTGCAACTATAGTCAATTTGGGGAGAACTGACTTCTTAATATTGAGCCTTCCTATCCATGAAAATGAAATATTTATTTAATTCTTCTTTGATTTGGTTCATCAGAGTTACTAGTTTTCCTCATATAGACCTTGTACATATTTTGTTAGATTTATAACGAACTACTTAATTTGGGGGGTTTAATGTGAATGGTATTTTGCTTTTTTATTTCAAATTCCATTCGTTCACTGTTGGAAAGCAATTGACTTTTGTATGTTAATCTTGTATCCTACAACCTTACTATAATCACTTATTAGTGCCAGCTTTTTGTGGTTGTTGATTCTTTCAGATTTCCTCTGTAGACCATCATGATATCTGTGAACAAATATAATTTTATGCCTTCTTTTTCTATCTGTATATATTTTATTTCCTTTTCTTGTCCTATTGTATTTGCAAGGATTTCTAGTACTATGTTGTAAAGGAGTGGTGAGAGAGTATATCCTTGCCTTGGTCTCGATTATAGTAGAAAAGCATCTAGTTTCCCATCATTAATTACAATGTTAGCTGTAAATTTTTTTGTAGATAGTCTTTACCAAGGTGACAAAATTCCCTGTTAGTCCTAGTTTACTGAGAATTTTTATTGTGAATGGGTATTGGGTTTTTTCAAATGCTTTTTCTGCATCTATTGATATAATCATGTTTTTTGATTTGTTTTGTTTTGTTTTTTATCATGTCAATGTGATGGATTACATTGATTGAATTTCTAATGTTGAATCAGTCTTGTGTAACTGGAGTAAATCTCACTCATTCATAGTGTATAATTTGTTTTATACATTTTGGTTTGTGTTCTTAATATTTTTTCTTAGAATTTTGCATCTACATTCATTGGAGGTTAGAGTGCATAGTTTCCTTTTCTTGTAATATCTTTTCTGGTTTTGGTATTAGATTAATGCTCACCTAGTGGAATGAGTTAGGAAATATTCTGTTTCTATCCTCTGAAAAAGATTGTAGAGAATAGGTAAAATTTCTTCCTTAAATGTTTTGGAAGATTCACCAGTGATGCATCTGGGCATAGTGCTTTCTGTATTGGAAGTTTATTCTTGATTCATCTCTTTAATAGATAAGGAGTTATTCATATTTCTATTCTTGTGTGAGTTTTGACAGGTTGTGTTTTTCATTGAATTGATCATTTCATCTAGATTATCAAATTTGTGAGCACAGCCTCGTTCATAGTATTCCTTTATTATCCTTTTAATTTCCATTGGATCTTCAGTGATGATCCCCTTTCATTTCTGCTATTAGTAATTTGTGTCTTCTCTCTTTTTTCTTATTTGGCCTGACTAGAATCTAATTGATTTCATTAATCCTTTTCAAGAACTATCTTTTGGTTTTGATTTCCTTTCAAATTGATTTTCATTGATTTTCAGTTTCAATTGCATTATTTTTTATCTGTCAAATGATGAGAGATTAAAATGCTTACATAGGTGAAAGTAAATGGACACTACCTTAGCTTGCTGAAATTAATCTTCCTTGATTTTAATGGAAATTTGTCAATAGCTATCAAAGTATAGGTGAAGGAAGAAAACCCCTAACTTGAAAACATAGATTTGTAATTCAAAATTCAAAACATAAGGTTAAGTAATTATGACTATATTTTAGTGAAATATGAGCTATACAATATTATTTTATTATTAATTTCAATGGATAAATGACAATAAAATTATTTAGTGCGTAAAAAATGCAGTGTTATATGTATGATATCATTCACATAACAACATTTTATTGTAATAAAATAAGTCCAAATGGCTAATTGGCAGCATTTACTTTTGGCATACGTTATTTTCCTTGAATATTATCCTAGTTTTGTTTTAAGGTGCATAAATTAAATTTATAATTAAGAAAAATATGATTGCTTTTATTAAAAAAACTTAATGAAAGTAGCTCAGATGCTGAGCAGAAAGTAGTTAAAAAATCAACATCATTGACATTCACTGACTCTGATAATAATAATGGATCTAGAAAGAAATACAGCAAATTTTATGCAGAGATTGTCTTCAGCTAATGTGATTAGATAAATTTACTATTTTTTATTTTATTTAATTTTCCTTTCTCTGGAATTGTGTGCTTTTCACTTAAAGTGATGTCTCTTACACATTTTGTTCCAGCACATGTAATGGTGTGAGTACAAACCTGACATCTGACTACCTTGGCACAGATCCCAAGTCAGCCATTCATTAATTATACAACCTTAGCAGATTTTCTAACCTCTATAAACCATTATTTTCTTATCTATAAGCAGGAACATAATTTTATTTACTCACAGGATTGTTTTGAGGACTAAAAATGGTGCTTTCTTTAAAATGAGATATGTGCTCCTCAAGTACATGAGAATTTTTTAATGATTATTTGGCAATGGAAAGCATTAGGGAAATATATTTCCAGTATTTCATATTGCATATACTCATTCCTAATAATCACCTGCCAGGAACGTTCTTGTGTGTTCTCTTTTCCAAACTCAGATGTCATAAACTGAAGTCCAGACCCCAGACTTTACAAACAAGGAATGCCTCTAACCTCATTATGGTGATTTGTTCTGAGGTGTTAAACTAAATGCAGACACAGGAGAAACTTTTAAAATATTGATACAGTTATCAAGAAAGTGAACTACACTAACTATTGGGTAACAAGATATTTTGTAAGTCGGGCAGATTTTTGGTTGTTTGTTTCAACATAATTGAAGGAGGACTTCATCTATGTTACCAGTTGATAGGTCAATAGGCATACATTCTGGTAACTGATCACCATGTAATTTTTGGCATATTACGTTTTAATTCAGAGATTGAGAAATGGCTATACTCAAACACCTTCCATTTCTATCCACTTATTTAAATAATTTTTTTAAAGAACTTGCTTATTTCTCTAAGGACTATGTAGTGTATTATATTGCAATGACATTTCATTGATATTGCACACAAAGCTCCATGTAAAAATTAATGTTACTATTTCTAATAATCCATAAATTTAAACTTTTTATCTATTTCTGCATATAATGACAAATATAATTCCATTTAAAGATTTTCCCAATTTAAAAAAACTTTTTTTTAAATTTAAAGGAGGAAGTTTTTG